>NW_003302549.1:1323578-1324463 GCF_000004255.2 Arabidopsis lyrata subsp. lyrata
CAGAGAAAATTGATGACTTTGCTGGTAGACTCTCGGAGTTATCTACAAAATCAGCATCACTAGGACATGATATCGAAGAACCAAAACTTGTCAAGAAGTTTTTAAATGGAGTACCTCGGAAAAGATACATACACATAATAGCAGCACTTGAGCAAGTTCTTGATCTTAACGCAACAAGCTTTGAGGACATTGTTGGAAGACTAAAAGCATATGAGGAGAGAATATGTGATGATGAGGACAACCAAGAAGATCAGGGTAAACTGTTATATGCTAACTCTGACTCACAAACTGCACAAACAAGTTGGTCCACAAATAGAGGAAGAGGACAAGGAGGACGTTTTTATGGCAGAGGAAGAGGAAGAGGACGTTATGGTAACTCTCAAGGCAATGGAGGATACAGAGACACAAGTAAAATCACCTGCTATAGATGTGATAAACTAGGCCATTACGCTTCAGATTGTCCTGATAGGTTGTTAAAACTACAAGAAGCACAAGAAAATAAGCCCGAGGATACACAACAAGTAGATGCATTGATGATGCATGAAGTCGTGTTTCTTAATGAAAAAAAATGTAGTTCCTAGCAATTTTGAAACAAATTTGGATATAAAAAACATGTGGTACTTGGACAATGGGGCAAGCAACCATATGACAGGTCACTTACAGTACTTCTCTAGTCTTGATCAAACCATCACAGGAAAGGTACGTTTTGGTGATGACTCTCGGATTGACATAAAAGGAAAAGGCCTAATCACATTTATAGCTAAGAACAGAGAAAGAAGATCTTTACCTGATGTTTACTATATTCCTAACCTAAAGAGTAACATAGTGAGCCTTGGACAAGCTACTGAAGCTGGGTGTGATATTAGGATGAAAGAGAACTATTGA
>NW_003302549.1:1324563-1768652 GCF_000004255.2 Arabidopsis lyrata subsp. lyrata
GAGTTTGTCTCTCAAGAATTCAACACGTTTTGTGACTCAGCAGGCATTAAGAGACACTTAACAGCACCTCTATTCACCACAACAAAATGGTGTAGTTGAAAGGCGAAACAGAACATTGATGGAAATGACACGAAGTATCTTGAAACACATGAATGTACCTAATTACTTATGGGGTGAAGCAGTGAGACATGCCACATATCTTATCAATAGAGTGTCAACAAGAACTTTGGTAAATCAAACACCATATGAAGCTTTCTGGAAGAAAAAGCCAAATATTGAACATTTAAGGATTTTTGGTTGTATTGGGTATGCTAAAGCTGAAGCAGTACACTTGAGAAAACTTGATGATCGTTCTAGAATGTTGGTTCATCTAGGAATTGAACCAGGCTCAAAGGCTTATAGACTACTAGATCCACAAAGAAGAAGGATTGTGGTGAACAGAGATGTGATATTTGATGAAAGTAAAGGCTGGAATTGGAATAATCAGGAACATGAAGATGTTAATAGTCCAGGGATGTTCAGTCTTGCTATAGGAGAATTTGGAAATAATGGCATAAGAGAAGAAAATGTCTACAGTGAACCAGAAAACAATGATAGTGAGAATAATAGTAGAACACATCAAGATGAGATTGATAGTGACAGAGATGAGGAGTCTAATGAAGACCATGTAGATTCTTCTGTTCATGACACAAGCACTGAAGAAACACTACCTAAACTAAGAAGATCTGAGAGAGAGACTACTAGACCAGGATACTTAAAGGACTACATTCTTCTAGCTGAATGTGAACATGAACGACTTCTTCTTTTAATAAATGAGGAACCATGGGACTATAATGAAGCAAAAGAAGTAAAAGAATGGAAGGAAGCTTGTAATGAAGAAATTTCTTCGATAATGAAAAACAGAACTTGGGATCTAGTAGATCTTCCTGCTAGAGCAAAACCAATTGGACTTAAATGGGTTTTTAAAGTGAAAAGAAATTCTGATGGAAGCATCAACAAGTACAAGGCTAGACTGGTAGCAAAAGGGCATGTGCAGAGACATGGTATAGACTTTGTTGAAGTTTTTGCACCTGTAGCTCGTATAGAAACAGTACGTCTCATTATTGCTCTTGCTGCGTCAAATGGTTGGGAAGTGCATCACCTCGATGTCAAAACTGCCTTTCTTCACGGGGAATTAAAAGAAGAGGTGTATGTTTGTCAACCTGAAGGTTATATTACAGAAGGAGCAGAGGATAAGGTATACAAGCTGCATAAAGCGCTTTATGGACTTAAACAAGCTCCAAGAGCATGGAACAATAAGCTAAATCAGATTCTTACTGAGCTAAAGTTTGTGAAATGCTCTAAAGAGCCCTCATTATATCAGAAAAAGGAAAAGGAAGAGCTTCTTGTTGTGGCAGTATATGTGGACGACCTACTTGTTACTGGATCAAGCTTGCATATGATTTGTGAATTCAAGAAAGGAATGGCAGAGAAGTTTGAAATGAGTGATCTAGGTAAACTTACTTATTACCTAGGTATTGAAGTAATTCAAAGCAAGGATGGTATCAAGTTGTGTCAAGAAAGATATGCAAAGAAAATACTTGAAGAAACTGGTTTTGGAGAGTGCAATGCGGTTCATGTACCAATGTGTGCAAACTTAAAGCTAAGTAAAGCTCAGACAGAAAAGAATATAGATGAGAAGGAATACAGAAGGAATATTGGTTGTCTCAGGTATCTACTTCACACAAGACCAGATCTTTCTTATTGTGTTGGATTATTAAGTAGATACATGCATGAACCAAAGGAATCTCATGGGGCAGCTATGAAGCAAATACTTAGATACCTGCAGGGTACACAAACTTATGGACTCTGTTTCAGCCGTAGGAACAAATCAGAGTTAGTAGGCTTTAGTGACAGTAGTCATAATGTTGATGAAGATGATGGAAGAAGTACTACAGGTCATATTTTCTATTTCAACAATTGTCCAATTACTTGGTGCTCACAGAAACAAGAGACAGTGGCTCTTTCATCATGTGAAGCAGAGTTTATGGCTGCTACTGAAGCTGCAAAACAAGCAGTGTGGCTTCAGGAGCTTCTACAGGAGGTCACCGGAAAACTGAGCACAAGAGTACTGATTCTCATTGACAATAAGTCAGCTATTGCACTTACTAAGAATCCAGTCTTTCACGGTCGAAGCAAACATATACACAAAAGGTATCATTTTATTAGGGAGTGCATTCAAAATGAATTGGTTGAGGTGGAGCACATTCCCGGAGAAGAACAGAAGGCGGATATACTAACCAAAGCCCTTGGGAGAATCAAGTTTAAAGAGATGAGAGATCTTGTAGGTGTTCATGATGTGACAAAATTTGAGTTCAAGCTTAAGGGGGAGCATATTGGGCTAAGCTTGAAGATGGCGTGAGGCCCAAGTAATGATTAAAGTCGGTGTGTTTAAAGGCTTAAGGAGTTATCTTAAGACCTAGTTTTTAAGTCGGTTTAGGAGTCATCTAAACTGTATAAATACACATGTTGTGTTTAGGTTTTATGTGTGTGAGATTTGAGAGATTAAGGTTGTGTAAAACTTGGTTTTGAGTTAGTTTCCAAGAGAATAAAAGAAAGAGTCTTTTATCATTCATAATCTTGTTCTTTCTCTAAGTACTTTGATACAACATCTTCTCACTTTTAAGGTATGTTATATTTGTTTTCATAATTATGTTAAGGATACTAACAATATCAATCTTCTCCTATTAATATTAAATTTTTTTTCTTTTGAGAATTTTGAAAATACCTTATTTTTATGATATATGTATTATAATTCTTTAAAATTATTAATAGCTAATCAAATTTATTTATGAAAAATTACAGAGTAATTGTTGGATTTTATTGAATGTAGATATGTCTGGAAGACAAACATGTTCAACTCATCCGATCGAACTTTCAACTCCTCCCAGTGAAACAACAATACAGATCCAAGATGATTACGATGAATTAAAAAAAGCGGAAGCGATATTCATTGCTCTAAATCTTCCGAAACATAGTAGATTTTATTGCACATGCATTAATACACTTAAGGAGCAAGTATTTTGGCGTAAGAATTTCATTGACATAGCTGAAAGTACCGATGAAGATAAGCTACAGCTGCTAAAAACAATAACTGGTGTTTTACGGAGCAACGAAGATATGCCAAAACAATTAGGTTTAGACCAATAATACTTTTTTTATTATTGTGTTGTGTTTTCTTATGATTGAAATTTGTAAAAGATTAGCAATAATTATTAAAAAAAACTTTTGTTTTAGATCAATTTGGATATTTAAGGTTCAAAATATATGAAATATTTCTTCATTACAACAAAACAAACATTAATTTATAATTTATTAATATATTTATTTATATAATCGGTAATGCCGTACCGTTTGTTGCTTTTTTACCATTCAAATATTTGATTGTGTACCGCAAATAATTTTTTCACCAATCAAACTTTATTCCGTACAGCTTATTTTGTACTAACTGAACTTGTCCCACAAATCTATTTCTCCCGCACATACCGCAGTTGAACCGTACCGCACTATAAAACCGCTTTTTCTGCACAACCAAATACGCTGTTACCATTCAGACCCTAAATTTGACGAAAAGATATTACAACATTTCCATCGGTGACACTCGTAACTGTGTATCTGATAAATAAAATATATTAATTTATAATTATTTATTAATTTTATTATTTTTTTATTTAAACCAATCACAAAAAGATAACTGAACAATGGGTGTATGGGAGTTTCTTAAATGAGAAACGTTTTTGTCCTCTCTTCTCCTTTTTTTTAATTTTTATTCTGCTTTATTAGAAAAAATTTCATGTAGAAACTCTCAATGGAAATGCTCTTATGGATCCCAATTCCCAAAGATATTATTATCTGCGATCATCATGTTATTCATGTAAGTACGTACGTATAGGGTATATCCATACGGGTATCTCAATGAAATCAGATACTCCTTCTGTTTCATATTATATGATGTTTTAGCTATTTTATTTTGTTTCACAATATAAGATGTTTAGGACAAAAAAGTTTAATTTTCTATGCAAAAATTAAATTTATATATATTTGTAACTATTTATATTCTGCAGTGTAAAATTTCATTGGCAAAACTCTCTTTAATAAAATTTTAAATTATGTTTTAGTGTAAAAATATAAAAACAAAAAAGATTAATTAGTTTCTTAAGCTTTGTGTTTTAGGCCAAAACATCTTATATTTTGAAACAGATTGAATACTTTCCATTCAAATATTGAAAAGAGAAAAGAGAAGGAGAAGAAGGTTCAACTACACTAAAATAATTAATACATTAAAGATAACATACTTTATTAGATATCTAAATTAATGCAAACGCAAACGCAACGGTGCATCCTTGCGTGGGGTGTAAGTATTAAAAAAACAGATTTAATGCAAAAGTTGTCTCTCTCTTCACATCCGGGTGTAAGTTTACACTCGGATGTAAGACACTCTCTCTCTCTTTCTTTCTCTCTCTCTCTTTCTTTCTCTCTCTCTCTTTCTTTCTCTCTCTCTTTTCTCTCTCAACTTAAATTATAATAAATAAAAAAAATCTTACACCCCCACCTCACACTTACACCACTGCGGATGGTCTAAAAGTGTGAGTTTCAGTGCTTAGTCTCTTTAGTTTTTTTTTTTTTTTTAAATGTTCCTGTTCTTCAATTTTTTAGAGACTGATCCTATATATTTAAACCTTATAGTAGCATTTAAGTAGGGAAAATAAGATCACATATATAAACTTTATTTATCATCGGAAACTATATTTCATCGTTTATTTTAAATATCATCGGAAACGACATGATCCATAACTATTTCATGCAACATATCAGTTTATTCGTTTAACTCAAGTGATGCAAAAAAGATTTGAGTATTTCATCTATAAGATGTTAGTATTTTATGAATATATAAAGAAATTTAATAGATTTTATCTGTTGTCTGTAAAACTTTCATTTGGAAAGTAGAATCACTTCTACTTTTTCATCAAAATTACATTTAATTTCTTTTATTTGATTCAAATGTACTTAGACCATTTCCAATAATGATGTCTCACCCGTGTCTTGCAATTAAAATAATGAAAAATAGAAAAAAGAGGAGAGAGAAAGAGACACGTTTCTCCTGCGAAAAATCCTGAGACATTCTTAAAAAGCCATTTTGCCAAATGTTTTACTTTGATTGGTGTAATTTATTAATTGTTTCAAATTTAATTAAAAAATAAAATCATAATAACAATAATATTTTTTTATTTCTCATACACGTTGAGAAACTCATTGATGGAGATGCTCTTAAATAGTTTCATGAGGAGGAGGCGGTAAATATCTTGGGCTGCATGAACAATTTGGCCGAAAGAAGAAGGAGATGTTTGAGTACATCATTGAAAAAGTTAAGAAAAGAACCACGAATTGGAGTGCGAAGTTTCTTTCCCCGGCAGGAAAGGAGATAATGATCAAGTCTGTCGCCCTTGCGATGCCGGTTTATGCGATGTCCTGTTTCAAATTGCCTCAAAGCATTACTTCGGAGATTGAAACTCTTCTAATGAATTTTTGGTGGGAAAAATCTTCAAATCATCGAGGAATTCCATGGATTGCTTGGAAAAAACTACAATATTCAAAGAAGGAACGCGGACTGGGTTTTCGAGATTTAGCTAAATTTAATGATGCATTACTTGCAAAACAAGCTTGGAGAATAATTCAACATCCGCATTCTCTCTTTGCACGACTAATGAAAGCGAGATATTTTAAGGGAGAGACTATTTTGGATGCAAGACCTAAAAAACAACAGTCCTATGGTTGGTCTTCTTTACTCTGTGGTATTGATCTCTTAAA
Source organism: Arabidopsis lyrata subsp. lyrata (assembly GCF_000004255.2). Taxonomy (NCBI): domain Eukaryota; kingdom Viridiplantae; phylum Streptophyta; class Magnoliopsida; order Brassicales; family Brassicaceae; genus Arabidopsis; species Arabidopsis lyrata. The sequence continues at coordinate 1,330,411 of NW_003302549.1, forward strand.
GAAAGGCACCCGGTTTCTAGTTGGGGATGGGAAGACTATCCGTATTGGAAAAGATAATTTTGTTGACTCACACCCGCCAAGGCCTTTGATCACTTCACGGTCATGGGACACAAGGAAAATTGAAGATGTGGTGGATGCTAGCGATCATGGGGTCATATTTAACACATATCTTTCGAACAGGCTAAAGCCGGATACACTTATATGGAATTATAATACCTCAGGAGACTATACGGTCCGGTCAGGCTATTGGTTCTTAACTCATGATCCTCACAACATTATTAATCAAGTTAACAGACCTCCGGGATCGATTGAGCTGAAAAATAAAATCTGGAATCTCCCAATAATGCCAAAGATTAAACATTTCCTCTGGAGAATGCTCTCGTATGCTTTGGCTACCAAAGAACGCTTAACAACTAGAGGAATGAATATAAGCCCGGTGTGTCCCCGATGTGAACGGTGCGATGAATCAATTAATCATGCCTTATTCACATGTACATCGTCTATTGTGATCTGGCGTCTATCGAATCTTTCATGTGTCTGGCCTCACTCATTCACTGACAATTTAGAGGACAACTTCACCAATATCCTTAATTCTTTGCAAAACAATATATTGTCAGATATCGAAAAATTACTTCCTTTTTGGCTTCTCTGGAGAATCTGGAAATCGAGGAATAACTTAGTTTTCAATAAATTCCGAGAGAGTGTTTCGAAGACTGTTCTTCTAGCAAAGGCGGAAACAAAAGAATGGGTAGAACTCACCAAAAACAGAGTCGAGTCACTGCGGGACAACAACGATCAAGTTTGATTTCTAAAGTGTGGAAAGCTCCTTCTCAACATTTTGTTAAATGTAATTTTGATGCAGGGTTCAATATTCATAGTCTACAAGCAACTGGTGGATGGATAATTAGAGACCATCGTGGCTTTCCAAACCATTGGGGAGCGATAGAACTAGGACATGCTGGTTCACCTTTAGAGGCGGAAACAAAGGCTCTTTTAGCTGCTTTACAACAAGCATGGATCCGAGGCTATACTAAGATTGTCTTCGAAGGCGACTGTGATCTGCTCATCACTTTGATCAATGAATGTTCCAACAACATCTCTATTTCAAATCTCCTCTTCGACATTCGCTTTTGGGCGTCAAAGTTCCTTAATATTCAGTTTACTTTTGTTAAAAGAGAGGGAAACCAAGCTGCTCACAATTTGGCTAAATTTGGATGTGGTCTTTCTTCTTTTTATTCTGATTTTGTATCTCAGCCTTGTAAAACAACTCTGTAACGACTTTGTTCAATTAATATAATTTCTGTTTGACGAAAAAAAAAAAATAATTTCATGTATTATATATTATTATAATATAATTGATTTGCCATTAAAAATTTGAAATATTAATAGTAATAAATACCCATTAACGACTCTTTCAAGCCTTAGATTAAAAATACTTTGAATTTTTTTATGTTATTACCTGATAACACGTAAATCACGTGTTCCCAAAAACGACTTGACAAAAGCTTTAAGAATATTTTATATGAATATTGATTTTTTATTAGGGTAGGTTTGGTAGATATGGAACTTTCATTCGAAAAAAAAATGTGGGAATCATGGTTATAGTAAGCTCCCTATGGCCGTCCAGGCGCTGCCTACTCTGAACACGAGAGTGTGCAGATACAGTAAAGTTTCTATAAAGTAATAATGTCGAGACGATAGAATTTATTAATTTATAAAATGATTATCGTAATTTTTTACTATATAAGATTTTTTCTTATCAAAAATTAAAAAAAAATCATTATAAAAAAATATTTTGCTATCAATTACAAGTAAGAAAATAATTATCATGTTTAGAAGACAACATCAAAAAATTTAATGCAATAACATTTTTAGAAATAAATTCTGATAAGAACTAATACAAATTTTTTTAAAACAACCTAATAATACCAGAATCATACTTTTCTAAGAAAATTAAACATATAATATATATATATATATATATATATACACAAATATATAGTTATATATTTATATAATTATTAATTTATGGTATTGATAGAATTGTATATTAGATTTCAAAAGAATTATTATCTTATTAAATTATATCAAATATTATACTTACGACTTATCTAACTTGAAAATGAAGAAAATATAAATTTAAAATAATTATTAATTTATAAACATTTTACTGTATTAATAGGTGCCAACAAGTCGCATTCACATGCTTGGTGAGGTGTTAATATATTAATAAACAAATTTAAGATATTATTTTATCGAATCGAAATTTAGGAAACTAATAATTCAACTCGTATAAGAAAATTTTTATTTTTTTTTAATTTTAAGTGATGTTTAAAGTTGTTGCATATATAATAAAAATCACAAAAATCTCATTAAATTTATTTTTATATAAAAACATCATTAACTATAACTTGTTCAACCAATAAGTAAATATACTATAAAATATTGTCAGTAAAAAAATATTAAATATATTTAATTTTTAATTAAAAATTAAAAACATCACTTAAAATAGAATAAAAAATATTTCTCTAAAACATCATTTAAAATAATAATAAAAATATTTTATTATCAAAGAAATACTCATACTCACATGTACATGTTTGCTCTGAGCTGTTAACTATAAAGGTTGGTATTGCGACCGTTTCATATATGTAGATAAAAAATATTTTAAAAGCAAAAATACTCTTAAAACCTTGTTCAAAAAATCGTTAACGTTAGTCGGACGTTTGGTATGGATCTAACGATTAATCAAAAAGTTGGACTAAAATCAGGGACTAGTTTTAGGATTATTTTAATGTTTTTAAACATATTAATTTTATATTATTTTCAAAATTGTAGTAAACTCATAAAATGTATCTTTAAAACAAAATTTTATGATTTTTATGAAAATTTTGAACATAGATAATCGTAAACCACCACGAACCCTTAATTTAAATGTCTGAATAACAAAAAGAAAAGTTTTTTTATACTTGTAATATAAAAATAATTAAATAATACAAGATTAGACGGGGAGTAATCGGATTAGACGGGAAAAAATTGGATTGAACGGATAGTAATCGGATAACTTATTTTTTCAAAAGATTAGTTATTAATAAAGGTGATAGGATGGACCTAGCGATTAAATAAGGAGTAATCGGAGGTAGACGGAGATTTTTAGAACATGGCTTAAAAATGAAAAATTTGTGAGTAAAACTTTTTAAAATAAATGAATTTATAGATAAAAAGGGTCTATAAAAACATTTGTGAACAAATACGGGGCCATATAATTTTATTTTTCTATATCCATAACAACAAAAATTATAAAATTTTATTTTTAAAAAATTAACTTTATAGTTTACATATTTGGGGGACTATTTTAAAAATTTTCCCCCAAATCCATTAAATGTTTAAACCACTGCTGATTGTTAATAAATTGATAAACAAAACCTGCCAAGCCTTTTACACGTCAGGTCCAGTTAACCACGACGCTTGCAGCAATATTAGACATGTGGCCATAAGGCATGGATTAGCCCACACAGAAATACGTGAATATCAAATTATTACCTTATATATGTTGTATATTGATTTTTTTTTTGTGGCCTTGAGTTGCCATGTTCAATTATTTATTTTCTACTTTCGGCTCATTTTGTATTTAATCGAGGAAAACAACATCAGATTTCACACAAACTCTCACTCAAGCAGACATTTAAAAGATCAGATTCAGCCATAAATTGTGTACTAGATGAGTTTGTATATTTATTAATTGGTTCATAACTCATTTTTGAATGTCACTCAAAGTGAGCATTGCAGAGGGACATATCATATCCGTACGTGTTCGAGATGGAAGAATGGATGGAAGAATGGAAAACACCACGACGCAAATATTGTTTTTCCAAAAAGCACTTATTTCTGAAATAGTTCGTGAAAAAAAACTAGTATTACGTATGAGCGTTTCATGGAAAACAATGCCACAAATTAAAGACGATGAAGTATCGACAAGTAATATAATTGGTTGAGCCAGAATCATGCTTTGGATGAAATTATGTACGTCGTCGTATTATTGGTATCACCATATTATTTAATAGAATATATATAAAAAAAAGATGAGATATAATACAAGTCACATGATTCATGAGTTCATACAACATATATTGAATCATAGCCAAGCCACCATGATTCGGTTGGTGAAGAGATCTTGATTAAAGAAATATATTTTTTCCAGCAGATTTTAGACGAATCTCTATTTTAAAGGGATACATTGGAGCAAAATCTCTTCTAAAATAGATTTTTTCTAAAATAGAGTTGGGAATTAGAGATGCTCTAATAATTGTGTTTACAAAATATAGATATACAGGAAATTGAAATAATTTCGATGAAAACGTGAAAATAATCCAGCTATTTTTTGATAGACTTATAGACTATATATGTAATCTGTTAAGGGCTTGATTGGTTCTCCCGCTACCACCCGCAAACGCTGCGTTTGCGGGCGGTTGCGGTTGGTAGCGTTTAAAACCAATCATAAAAAACGTTTTATACCGCTCCGAACCGCTCTAGACCGCTCCGAACCGCTGAATTCAAAAGCTCCTTCCCGCAAGCGTTTGCGGTTGCGGGCGGTAGCGGTTGGCAAAATTTTTTTTTTTAAAATTCAAATCCTATATATATTAAAAAAATACATAAATAACAAATAAATTATAAAAATTTATCAAACCCTATATATATTAACGTTAATTCTCAAAACCCTAATTTTTTCTATTTACCAAAATCATGGTGTCAATCTAAACTCAAAAATGATAAAATACAAATTAAGTATTGTAATAAAATTATTAATCCAGAAGATCTAAGAATTCAAAACATCTATTTTTTTGGTTTGTCATATTTTTTTTTTCTGTAATTTGTTATATTACTTGATGCTGGTTTTTTTATGAACCAAATGCACGAAGTAATAAGCACTTAACTATGATATATATTATTTTAAATAATAATTTAGTAATTTTAAATATTTTATTATTATTAATTATATATAAATTGTTTTGTATTTTATCATAATAATATAAATATTTAGTGTTTTTATATATTATATAATTATAAATTATATTTCTTTTGATCATTTTTGATTTAACCGTTGTCGCATCCACTGGTTAACCAGTCATAAAACTCCCGCAAACGCACCAATTTTCAACCTCTTAACCAGTCGTTCAAAATGCATCATAACGCTTGTAACCGCAACCGCCCGCTTCCGCAAACTCCCGCAGACGCAACCGCACCCGCTGCGTTTAAACCAGTCAGGCCCTAAGTCTCCTTTGTATGTTATTGACTAAAAAACGTTATATATAGGCGTTAATAATCGAAAAAGATATATTGGGGTTACCATCTTCTAGACGTTGATAATATATATTTGTATCATATATTGTAAGAGAATGCAAATATTGAATATCAACTACAGAAACAAGAATTCTTTAACTAAAAACAAGAATATCATCTTCACGTATACAGAAAATCAAATGCGCATAATAATATGACATGTGATTCACATAGTGAAGAGGAAGAATCTGACGGTGACAGACAGAGAATCTGAAAGTGAAGAAGAAGAATCGAATCTGAAGGTGAAGGTGACAGAAAAATCGTGTCTCTCTGAGAAGAATCGAAAATTTGGGCGTTTAGGGTTTTTAGTAGTGAAGAGAAACGACGTCGTTTTTGTCACAATGCATTAAAAAAAAAACCATGGATACCCATTATCCGATAGGGTAAACCAATATAAAATACTATTTAATCGGGTACCCAACCCATTTTAAACCCACGTTTTTAAGATAAAAAGCAGATCTCTGGACTTATTATTTGACGTGAGTTTCGGGTACCCAACGGGCTAAAGCTCAGAATTAACATCTCTACATGTAAAAGAATTATGTGATGGAGAACTTGAAAAAATAGTTCACATACTGGAGGGAGATTGAGTTTTTTTTTTTTGACAGCTCATTGACTTTTGAGTGTTTTTTTATAACATGCACTTAAAGAATTCCATTCGTGTCACACCCATGTCTTTTTATATTCATCAACATTATAAACGTAATTCAATGAATAAAATACGAATTTTAGAATATTTCTATAATATTTGATTTATTATTTTAAAATTTTATTTGATTATTAAAAACTCACATGATAAATGTATTCTAATGTAGTAAAAACCTATAAATTTAGGGGCTGATTTAGTAACACGTATAATGGCGGAATTACATTTTTAATGCGATTATGTACAAAGTTTACCAATCAAAAAAATCTGCATAATAACATTAAAGAACGTCAGGATTTATAGTTGTTTATTTGCATAATAAATTTTTGTTATTTTACATATATAAAATATTAGCAATTGTAAAAGAAAGAAAATAATTGTTTACAATGAAATTTTTTGAATATCATTTTCGAATAATATAGAAAACTTTTATAACTTTTTAATAATTCTATATTTTTATCATCAATTGTTACTTCAAATATATTTAAATTTATTAAAAACATCATTTTGTGTACTATAAAAATATATTACTAATATAATATTGTATTATGACAATTTGTAAAATATATCTGATCAATATATTTTCAAAGTAATTTTATTATGTGGTTTTTTATTCTGCAAATTTTTATTTTACAAGTTATACTATATGTTGTGATTATACAATGGTACCAATGGGAAGTTTAATGTCGATAGCTAATGTGTATGTGTCACATATATCTTTTTTTTTTTTTTTCATCAAACATCATTTTTATTAAGATATCAGAAAGAGACTCTCCGCTAGGGTGAACCAATCAGGAACCGACGAACTTACATGGGAAAAAAGACTGTTTCGTGCCCGAGTATTTTTGGCTAAACAGTCTGCTCGAGTATTAGAACTACGAGGAAGAAATCTAATATTAAAAGATGGCAAAAAACAAACGAGAGACCGGAAAGAGGTCATTTTTGCTGCAAAAGTTGGTCATACATCTTGGTTGTCGAGAAGAGAAATCATGTCAGAGCAATCGGATGTGAATGCACCAGTGGTAATGTCTAGCGAGATCATACATTCCATTGCTCAAAGAAAAGAATCAATTTCCGCGTGGAGCGATGAGAGACAAGTGTTTAGGATTTATTGAGCAAAGCCACATGATCAAAGATACTCCTTTCCTGACTACCCTAAAAAAAATTAATGGCAAATGGACTATCGTCTAGTAATCAACAAAATATGTACAGTCCCAAGAAATAAGGCATTATTAATAGATTAATTCAAATAATTTTTTCATTAAAAACAAAAATGTACAGATTTTTTATGGAAATTGGCAAGTTGTTCTAGATCTCTTAACAAGATGGCAATCGGAGGATCTGTTTTCTTACATATCGGTCGGTGTGCAGAAGCAGTGCCGATCTTGATTCTTGAATATAGGGGGCTTTTGTCGGGTTTTTATATAGATTTTCAAACCTGAGACCAAATTTAAAATTTCAGAAAATATTGATCTAATTTTGCAATAATTGTTTTCTGGGGGCCTTATTTTCTAGATGATGGGCTCAACAATTTTGGAGGGTCTCAGGCCTTCTATCCAAAACAAAAAAAAAAGAACAGTTTATCGATTTTATGTATATCATGATTATATGTAGGTCTGGACAAAAAAATTCGGATCCGAAATCCAGACCGATATCCAGACCAAAAAAACCGGTTTGGAGCGAGTATAGATTTGAGGAAATTATTTTATTGGGTATAATTTTTGTAAACCCGTAGGTATCGGATCGGTCTGGGACTCCGTGTATTACCCGTTATCTAAACAGAGTATCCAAATACCTGAACATATATTTAAATATCCAAAATATTAATTATATTTAATTTTAATATAATTTAGTTATCTAGAATTACAATTATAAATATAAATATGTCAATTAACTTTAGATCTAAATATCCAAAACAACCAAACTATTCAAAAATTATTTGTTATGTTTGTCAAAATTTAGTAAAATGTATTCAAATATAACTAAACTTATTAAAGTTTAACAAATTTTTAAGCTTTTTTTTGGGTATCCGATATTTTACGTACAAAACCCGATATTTTACATACAAAAACCGAACGGCTGCCCATATTTTTCGGATATTTATACGGTCAAAAAGTTTTTACCCAGACCGATCCGAACCCGACCCGAACCAAAATCGAATATTTAGAATTACTCTATTGGATAGTAAACTCAATACTCATTAAACCAGAATCCGAATAAGTTCTACCCAAATTAAAACGGATTACCCATATGTCCAGGACTAATTATATGTTTAAGATTACTCATCTTGTTACTGTACAAATTAAACCTTAATAATTTTGATTTGGAAGTAAGTGACTCTGACATGAAAAATTGATCTAAAACCTCCTTTATCATCCCGCTAGAAACCATTAAATATTATATAGGCAAAACATAGAATTCCATTTGTTCGAATTACACACATATCCTTCGTTACACAAACGCAACAAAATCTCACGTCTCTTGGTATCGTTAGCTTAACCGGTAAAAATTCTAGGCAAACAACTTTAGAGATCGACGGTTCAAGTAACGTTTGGAACGAAACTAATATTACATAATATGGTTTCGGGTCTGGAAGGATTACGTTCTTTGGCCAGGAACCTTCTTGTATTAAAAAAAAAAACAAAAAAAGTACAAAGATATTTTAAAAAAAGCTAACCTTTCAAATGGGCCTGAAGCTTATTCATTATGGGCCGAGATTGACACAAAGCCCATAAAGGCACTTTCTTACGCATCGCCATACCCGGAGTCTCCCTCATATCGACTGCTTCGCCGTTGACTTTTTCCCAGTCAAAGCATTGAATCAACGAGCCTAACGCCAACGTCACGATCTTCTGCCCTAATCCGGCGCCGGGACACGATCTCCGTCCATTCCCAAACGGCATCAGCTTATGAACGTCTTCTCCTCCTCCTTCTCCGTCGTTAAACCTCTCTGGTTTAAACTTCTCTGGTTCGTTCCAGAGCTCTGGATTCCTATGTATAGCCCAGGCATTAACCATCACCATCGTTCCACGTGGCACGTCGTATCCTCCAACTTTAATATCCTCCGACGGTGATCTTGGTACTAGAAGCGGCGCCGCCGGGTATAACCGGAATGTTTCCAACACTATGTTTTGAAGGTAAGGCAAGTTTGCGATGTCTGGTTCGTCGATCAAACGTTCTTGTCCGATTTTCTCGTCAATCTCTAGTTTCGCTTTTTCCAAAGACTCTGGATGATTTAGCAAACTCGACATCGCCCACTCCAGCGTCACGGCAGAAGTATCTGTTCCGGCGATCATCATGCCCTTTCATGCATGCATAATTATCTTATTTATTAAGCCAGAACCGTATCAATGTGAAACTATACCAAAAACAAAATCGATTTTAAAGTCAAAACTGTATTAAAAAAAAAATTATCGATTTTAAAAAACAATGTGAGATTGGAATTGTTTCTACTTATTACTATTTACCAGGAATAATCAGAATTGTTTCTACTTTCTAGGAATAAATGATTGTCCGTAACTGTAGACAGACGCATGGGTCCCAAATTCCTCTGAAATAATTTTTCAAGACCAACAATACCGGTGTTGACTATTCCGTATGGTCTATGGATACCAATTCGGTACAACAACTGATCTCAAATCAAATCGTCTATGCCCGAAATGGAATAAAGTAATATAGACCTATTCGATTTTAAATTTTATAGCTGTACCCAACTACCATTAAAATAACTCGATATAGATTTTGGAAATCGTTTAAATTAATTAATTAAGATAATTTTTGTGAAAATTTCAAATCCAAATTATAAAAACTCTTAAAACCAAACTGGTTTCTATATTTGTGAACCACAAGGTCTGAAAACCAAAAAAAAAAAAAAAAAACCGACTGAAACCTAACAAATTGAACAACAACAAAAAAATATGAGCAAGCCTAGATTATATACTATTAACACAAATTTGCATAAACTCATATTTCTTACCAGCATTAGGCCTTTGATAGTGACGTCAGTGTAATACTCTGGTTCATGTTGTTGGAGAGAGAGCAAATGATTAACCATAGTGTTACCGTCTTTATCTCTCCTACACTCTTCAAGCAAACGCTGCAAGATCTCGTCCATGGATTCCGCAAGAGCTTTCACTTTCTTCTCAAAGCTCCCTCCGAACATCTTCATGAAGGGTAAGTAATCTCCGGGATGCCTCGCGCCGCTACAGTCGTTGATATCGGCGACCAGTTTCTTGAAAACATTCGCCTCTTCTTCGTTATGGACTTCGTCGCCGTAGTATCTCTTCCCTGTAACCATCCTCACGATGTTGTTGAACGTTAGATCGGACAAGAGCGGCTCGAGCTCGATCTCTTTGTTGACGTCACGTGAAAGTCTCGTGAGCATGCGGCGGATTTCGTCTTTGCGGATGTGGAGGAAGTTTGTGAGACGGTTCGAGGAGAGGATTTCCAGGGAGCAAATGCGGCGGAGGTTACGCCAGTGGTCCCCATAAGGCGCGGTTCCAACAGTTGTGTAGTTGTAAGCAACATATTTAGCGGTTAGGAAACAAGGCCGGTTTGATAAAATGATGTCGTTTTGGCCTGTGAAGCATTGTGTTGCGAGTGAGGAGGAGGAGATTACGACGGCACGGCGGGAGCCAAATTGGAGGGAGAAGATTGGGCCGTGTATTTTGGAAAGGCGGTGGAAGTGACGGTGGACCGGCGGTTTTAGGAGGTGGTGGTGGCCGAGAATTGGGAGAGAATAAGGTGGAGAGGGAGGGAGGTTGAAACGCTGCGATTTGGAGGTGAAGAATAATTTGTAAGCCAAAAGAAATAGAGCTAAAGGGAGAACAATCACATAGTAAAACATATTTGACCTTTCTTTTTTCTCTAAGGAGTTTTGGTTGTGGCCTTATGGCCTCGAGGAAACTATATATAGACCTTGAATGGAAACAGTCGTGCATGGTGTGAAACGGTTTTAATATATATATACGTGTTCATTAAAATTTATAATATTGAAGTTTATACTCTTTTTTTCCTTTCACCCTTTTATTTATTGCGAGTGTTAGAAGATATTTTCCATAGGATACTTTTGCGTTTACTCGAAATAAGTATTAAATCAAATAGACAACGTGACAACTTTGAATTAGCGAAGATAAGCTGGGTTAAGAAAGATAGGACCACAAATTGTTGGTAAACCTTTTATAAGATTAAAAGACATTTATAACAACAACAAAAAAAAAAGACACAAGAAAAGCAAAAAGAAGTTTGTCTTGATCGCGTATGGAGCTCATGCCAAAAATGTGAAAAGGTTTTCAGTCTTATTTCACTCTGTATAGGACAGCTGATATTTATACAATCAATTAATATCCTAACTGATATATTAAAATAATCTACTCATGTATAATACAATATAGCCCATCGTCCAGTAGTTATTGTTCACGTTGCGATTGCACATGTACGAACATCCTGTATTTTTTTTTTAATGTTTTTTCCTTCTTTGAGCCAAAAGCCATTATGCACGTAAATTCACGTTGATATAAATGCTTAAAAATTGCCACTAGTAGTAGTTTTAGACTTTAGTAGAGGTGGTCAATTACTTTAATCTTATTAGTCTTTTTTTAATTCACCGTTTTTGTCATCTCAGTTTAATTTACTCTTTCTTCTGGTCAATTAGTTTAATTCAATGTTTTCCAATCGTTTATCCAGCATAACTTATAAAGTTTTAGCTTCGTTTCCAAAAGAAATTTAATTTAAGTCACAAGAGTTTGGTTAAGTTACATTCTATTAAAAATTTAAGGTGTTGTTAAGTCAAATGGAGACATTGCAAAAGAAAAAAAGAGAGGATTTTTTAGTTTTATCAAAAAAAAAAAGTACAAATATTTTAAATAAAAAAATCAATATTGTAAATAAGCTAAAAATATCAATACAAATTTTCCTAAAAATAATACGACTTAGACTCACCCTATTGTTTTAGGTCATTTTTAATGTTCTTTTTTGTATATAATTTCTTATAAAAATACTCATAATATTTTGCTATCTATATTAACATTTCAAAACAAAACAAAATCATTCAACATGTTCAAAGTGTAAAAATAATTTAGTTAGTGTGGTTTCCCTGATATGCCATACCAAGAAAATTTTGATTCCTCTTGTGGGGCCTTGTTTTGTTCACATTATCACATATGCTAAACTAAGCATCTGTGCGTTGTTTTTCTTTGTGCTCTTCTTATTCTGGTTCAAATTCGTTAACGATAACTTTTGATGTTATCTTTTGGGCATATGTGTTGATCCGTATAGTTTGATAAGATTTTTGACTAATTATTTACATCCTAAGAACTATTCATTTCGAGAAAATCATTTTTTTTTTTGTTATGTAAGTAAAACAAACTAAAAACATTTTAAACATGTGTATGTCTAACGATTTTTTCTAATCCAGAATATATTAACAGAAACAATAATAAAGGAAATTAACCAGATATATATATATATATATATATATATATATAGTTTAATCATTACATTTACAGTAGGTATGTCATTATTTGGATTCAGCTTTATTTTTACAAGTAGAGAGTTTTAAAATTGGAACACTAGTGTGTATTTTCAATGCTTAATATAGTTTTAAAAACCATTTATATTTACCTTGATTTTAATATTCAGTTGGTGAAGAATGTTGATTTGGAAAAATATCGTCTACACGTTAAAAATATGCCAATATGTTGAATATAGTAATTATAGAAGAATATTGACTAACAAAACTTTAGTACAACCAATAGAGAATTTTGTAAACTGTTCTTTCCTTTGTAGGTTATTTCCTTCATCTGAAAGCTCCTGTTGTAACTCTAAGAGCATGATTATCAATGAGCTCTTAATAATGGTTTTTAGAAATATTTAAGTAATAAATTTGTAAAAGTGATAGTTAAGAGATTGTATTTTTGGGTTAAGATTTTTTGTGTGTTTAATGGTAGGCTCTTAACATATGGTTCTTAGAAAAAAAAATATTAATATAAAAATAAAATTTATAATTATAGAAAATTTAATAATTGTTGCAAATTAAAAAAATTAAAACATACATGAGATACAATTTATAACATAAATAACATATAACACAATTGTTTTAAACTTGCTTTTTGGAATATTTTATCCATACATGCTCGACCAAATCCTTATTTAATTGTTGATGCATACCTCGATTACGAATTCAAGTATTAGTTGTCATCATATCGACGAGATTTGAAGGCATTTATGTAGAATAAGTGAAATTCACCCGTGATTTCTTTGTAGTTTGTGATCACACATATTTTTCATTTTTATCTTGTGAATTATTTAGATTCGGAACCCATGCTTTCTAAATATAATACAACTGACATTTGACGATTGAAGTTCAACATCTAAATTGAGCAACAAAGTCTGAATTAAAAATGAATTACGACCAAAGTTCGCTGTGCTCGTTAGATAACGTATTGGGAACCCACTTTGGTTTCTTTAACCGTATTGGGACGTCTCTGTGCAAGTGTTCTCTTAGTGCTCTCGAGGACACCAAAGAAGATTGAACCTCCAATACCTATCCACAACACTCTTGGCCCAATACCCTATAAGTCAAATCTCGTGTAAGAACTCTACTCTTAAACCTGCTCAGTTTACAATTGACTTTCTATAGGATTCTACTCGAAACTTTGAAGTTGTGCGTGTGTGTGTACCTTTAAGAGAGCAGGAACTCCTTCCTCCCTTACAATTGTTTGAACACAGTCAACGATTCTTTGATATTGTTTGGCTGATCCCTGAAAAATGTCAAAGAAGGGCAATAAGATGATTGGATTTTGGAGATACAAAAGGAGACTTCTAAAGTGTGAGGATACTATTATTCCCTGAACCATTAATCTTGTCTTAATAACATCAAGCGGAGTGGTGACTGCTCCGGTCAGAGCATCTGCATAAACAACGACGATATCAAAGCACCGCTCATTAACTAATAGAAGCCATGTTTAGACAAGCTTCGAGCTTTACATTACAAAGGTTTAAGTTTACACACATACATAAAAGAATTAATTTATAGATCGTTTGCTCCTTTTACAAAGGTTTAAGCACCGCTCTCTTGAAGTTTCCTCTTTGCAAACTCAAACTTTGCGTCTGCATCAAGACCTTTAAATTTCTGCAAGGGACAAGAACATAAACACTATCAATTTTGTGTCCAAGAATAGGATAAAAAAAACAAGATCTTTGTGTAGCTAAGAGTTACGAAGATCTGAAACAAACATCCCCGAGAAAATCCGAACAACTTCGCTCATAATGGATGATTAGAATTGTAGAACTCTTCTTGCACCGTAGGCCAACCAATAACCATGTATATCTCTCACTCTCATCAGCCATCTAACCTTCCATTGAGAGAACATTTCAAGATTTAGGCTTTTTCTATGCAAATAAATATAAACAATGCAAGATTTAAACTCCACTAGGTGTGACTATGCCAAGATCACCACAAGGCGTAGCCACAAAAACATCATGACTAAATAAGCAAGACAAGCGATCGAACCTTTCACTTCCCATCGGGAAAATGCAAGAAATTAAGATAGAAGACAATTCAAAATTTGAATCACAACAACAACAACAAAAGGGTCAAAAGAAATCTTCACACTTGCAGATATATAAAACTGATAGAGAGAAAGAAAAAGATTTACTTTAAGAGACGGAGCTAATTGAATGAAATCACCAATGATAAAATCTACACGATTAGCAACTCCATAAACCATAGCATTGTTCATAGCCAATTCAACTTTCACCGGATCAATGTCAATAGCAACAACAGAAGAACATCTATAAAAAAAAAGATTGCACTTCTTGATTTAGAAAACATGTCACACACCCATTAAGATCACACTTCTTGATTTTGAGAGAGAGGAAAGAAAAAGGTTTACACTTTAGCAAATTGAATAGGGTAACCACCAACGCCTGAGAAGCAATCAATGACCACGGAAGAACGACGGCCGGTGTTCACTCATATCGGAGATTCCTCCGATTCATCGTCAATTTCCCGGAATCGTCGATTTCCCGAAATCGTCGAAGGATTCTCTGTTTCGCGTTTGAGAGAGAGAGGGGGAGAAAGAAAGAAACGACACGTGGACGCCTCTTAGTCTTAATTTTAGCTCTTAACTAAGAACGTTTCTTAGTATTATACATGCTTTCTCATTTATTTTTGCTCTAAGATTTAGTTAAGAATTCTTTAAGAAACCACCGTTAAGCTCCTCTATTAAAAAAAAAAAAAAAAAAAAAAAAAAAAAACTACTGTAGTACAAGTGTCATATTGAAAAAAGTTCTCTAGGCTATAGGCAATTAGCCATAAGTCTGCCATATTTTCCTACGTTTAAATTTCAACTGTATACACATAATTTTTTCGGACTAATCAAACTTGATTTTCGATTTAGTGATTCATTGGAGGACTAGATTGTGGAAAACTTCTTATCAAACTACATGTTCATCTTAAGGACCAACATTACAGGTTTTCGGCGATTGGACTATTTGAAAATTTGGACCACAGAAATGTCCATTTTCCTATACACACGATTTAAAAGCTATTATAAGTAAGATTGGTGCAGATGAAAAAAAAAAAAAAAAAAAAAAAAAAAAAGTAAGATTGGTGCAGTTAAGAATATAGTACCAAGAAACAAAATTCATTTATTATTTGTTGTTTTATCCATTAAGCTATTTATCAATACCGATGTTGGGCTTCAACATAAAATGGGCCGGTCTATCTATTAAACTATTTACCAATACCGATATTGGGCTTCAACTTGGAATGGGCCGGTTGGTTGACCGGAGTAGTCGAGTAGACTTAAATCCTCCAAATACGTACTATACTAACATTTTGGGTTTAGTGGAATTTCAGCAAATTCACGTGACATCACCGTAATATGTTTTAGTTTCCAAATTTTAAGATGAAAGTAGTATTAGGGCACATTGATTAACATTTCTTGTTGTTGTTGTTGTTTTTTTTTTTTTTAATTAGGGCACATAGTAATAATTAAATGCTGATTTGGATTTTGGACCAAAACTAGTTATTATTAGCTGGAAAGGAAAAAACATTAGTACGTACTTCAATTTTTATTGTACGCTTCACAAACCCTAAACACAACAGCATAATAAGAATTTAACAGGGAGTCTTAGAATCAGAAACAGAGCTTTATATTCTAAAACCGCACAACATCGGTTTGATATATCTTTCTTAAAGTTCTATCTAACGTCGTCGTTCTGGTGACCAGTGCGGCAATGAAGGGCTGAAATGAGCAGACACAACTCTAGAGTCAAGCAGTTCCATGATCGGTGTGAAGCTCACGCACCTCGGGACCTTATACTGATTAATCGATGCGCCTCTTGAGATGGCATAGTCCATAAGCTCCTCAAACGTACCGTTTTGCACTAAACGTATCTCCAATGGACCGATCGATTTATCAGCGACCCGGCTTTGTCTATAAACCGAGTTTAGGGATTCCTCCATCTCCAAACAGCACTTAGCCATGACTTCTTCGCTAGGAAGAGCATTGCTTTGGTCTCTACCAAGTAGCTCCCAGTAGATTACGTAATGACCCGGTATAGTCTTCGTTTCTGCGTAGCTCGTGTACTCGATCACACGTGTTCCTTGCTCTGCAAACAACCGCGATGCATTCTCCACTGCCTTTTGTAGCTCAGCCTCGTCGGTTTTATCGGATTCGATGCTTAACAAAACATTCTTTCTTCGTATGAATTTGAACTGTGGAGCGGAATTATGGAACCCCGTGACACGGAGAATGTCGCCAACTCTGTAACGGTAGAGCCCCGCGTAGGTTGTGATCACGAGTTCATACTCTTTTCCGACCTCAACATCAGCTAGCTCTACAAGTGAGGTTTCGTCTAATGATGCTTCTGTTGCTCCATCTCCATCGTGATTATGTGGGAGAAATTCGAAGTAGGCCATGTTGGGCATGATTGTGTAAGAAACCTCTGAGGGTTTACACATCGGCTTTAGGTTAATCCCGAAGTAACTTTCTGACGAAGCATACATTGTGCAAGCCATCGGTAATCCGCCGCTATAGTACTCCAACGTCGGGATATACTGAGCCATCGCACCAGTAACAATCACATCAAGGTACTTCGTGTTAGGCCATATCTTTGTGATTATCCCTTCCCAATTCTCTTGCGAACAAACACCAATCAAAAACTCAGCAAGTTCTTGATCAGGTTTGATCAAAATCTTTGACATGCGGTTTTTAATCGTAGGATCGAAGATTCTAGAACTTAGGGTTCCCGTTGAGATATCTCGAGCAAGTTCCTTCCAATTGTTCTGGAGAAAGCTTATGGCACGGAGGAGACCTGAAGCAAACACGGCGCCTAGTCGGAGAACTTCATGGCGCATTAATAGACCACATAGCATTTGAGCATACATGCTTTGAGAAGAGTCGGAGCAGAGGATGGCTTCGTTAGGACTAGTGTAGACGTTGTACGGATCGTACGGTCGCCGCCTGAAGTGGTCGCTTTTGTAGTAACTCGTGAGAACTGGACGAGCCGGTAACCCACCTGACGTCTTAGACTCCGACTTCACAAATAAGAAGTATAAGCCTTTGCCTTTGTCTAATCCCGGCACGTACCTGTATAGTAGTTAAACATTTTTTTGGTTAATTTAATAAATCTTTACAAAAATAGATATAATAAATGTTTATAGTATATATACTAACAGATTCATCACAGGCATGAGAAGACTGTATAAAAGCTGACGTCGGTCTAAGTCTTCTTCAATTGTCGGCATTAATTTCCTCTCACCAGCAGATGTTCCAGAGCTGCAGATAATTATACAAAATTATTCCATAAGTATTAAAAAAAAAAAAAATCGCCAAGTATTTTTAAATTTTACATTATCAAAATCACATCATTGATTTGTTTATAACAACGATATTAATCATTGGTAAAGTTGACTTAATTAATATACCTTGTGAGAAACTCGGTGATGGGGTGAGAAGACAAGATCGGAGAACGATCACCGTTGGATATACGTTGAATCTCTGGCTTTAAATCTTCGTACGTAACCACCGGAACTTTGTTCTTGAACGTATTCCGATCAATGGCCCCATTGATATCGAACCGTTTCAGATATTCGGTGTTCGAGTTACGACTTAGTATCTCTCCAAGAACCTTTTCTTGAACCGAGTCAGGATTCCGAGTCATCTCCTCAATGAACTTGAGAGCCTTCACATCTTTCTCAGAGGTCGTCGGTGAAACCATCCGAGATTGAAGAGGCGAATCAACGGCCATGTTTGTTTTTTTCTAAAAGCAAAAGTGTTTAATATTAGCAAATGTTTTACTCGTTTGATGAGTATAATTCGGCCAAGAGAAGCCTGTATTTATAGAAGGAAGAAGTTCCACGTCAGCGATGTCCACGTGGACGAGAGTACTTTAGGTTAGATATTTTGACTTGATCTTTGTTTGTCACAGGGTTGTAGCCGAGACGGGGGACAAAAGGTACAGTCGACAAATAAGCTAATGTCAGTTTATGGAGACATAAGAGACCCACATGTCTCCGCCACGTAATAGTTTTACCGATGTTTTGGTTTTTGTCTTATTGGTTTCATAGACGTCGTTCTGGACTTACGTGGCTTGTAACTCTTTCTTTCTTTGGTCGTCGATAATGACGGTCAAATATACTAATAAGCTTTGCTTATAACACTAATAACGGAGTGACTTTTAATTAATTGTGATTTTAAGATTTTTTTTACTGCATATAATATGTAGCTTAGGGGATCATGTTGTTGGTTTTGGAGGCAAGTTGATAATCTTATGACGTAAAGTAATTTTTTAATTTATGTTATTTAGTGCGAATATTACTATTTCTCAATTATAACGAAGAAAGTTAAATATCAAATCGTCTAACCATCACGCTGATTATAATTATGATTAATTGTAATTTTTTTCTCCTCATTGGTTTCAACTATGAAGTTTAAGTTGACTGTCGGATACAAGCCTACTTAATACACTCTTAATTAGTTCCGTTCACATTCATCCGCTCTCCTTTTAGTTTTTCCTTATAGCATATATATATACATATAATATCATCGTACTTAATGTTAAAGTTGTTTAATGTGCGCTCTAGTTACCAATAATATACATATACAACCTCCTAGGACGGATGAGAATCCGGAATTGCAAATCCTATGAAAAGATGTTCAAATTCACGTGTATGCTTGAGATAAAATTTAAATTAATTACATTGGACCAAAAATTAACAGTCCCAATATTAGACTGATAGGTTTTTTCGTGGCAGGCTGGCAACGAAGGATTATTCATGTAGTTTGATTGGTCTTCTTAAAATTTGAAGGAGTATTGTGCGGTAAAAATAGAATATAATAATTATTTTTAAATGATAAGAACTTAAGCAACTTTTGTCTTACTATAACTTTTTTTTTGTTTTACTAGTGTAATTCATCGATAACAGCCAAAACACAATTTAAAAGAATGACTTAACCAGAGTTTATAAATATCAGTACCCTAAAACACAATTTCATTTGGGTTCATGATCGTCGCTTGTGCTGTACCCTCCCCAACTTGCTCCATTTAATTCATTTGGGTTTGGCTTTTATATTTCATGACAATTCGTTATTTCTTAAAACAACGGTGATTATAGAGCACTTATGTGACCAATCTCCATATAATATGGTTTTTGACTTTAATCTTCTACTTCCATCCGCCCAAGTTTTTTTTTTTTTTTTTTTTGGAAATTGATCATCATGTCACTAACATTTGCTGTTCCCTTTCTTTTGTGTTTGCAATTCACCAAAATTTTATTCTTTTTTTCCCCCATTTTTTTGGTAATTAAACCATATTTTCAAACTAAGAAAAAGAAATTACCAAGGACTAAAGTTTAATCATTCGGGTTTAAAATTGTATGCCACAGTGCAGATTGAACTAGGTTTCTACATTTTTGATATGATTACTATAATTTGTTTTTTGGATAATAATGAGTTGTCAAAACTGAAATAGACTAATACTGAAATTATAGACATACAACACTAGTTTTCACTATAATATATAGTCTACTTGTTTACCACAATAGGATTCTGGAATTATAAGACACGAATGCATCAACTGTATATACATTTACGTTTAAACACCAAGAACATTTATAAACAGTATGCATATATGATATAATATAAATTCGGTCATGGCGTTGGGTCGCTCGACATGTGGGCCTAGAATAAATAGTACTAAGACTAAAACCATCAGCAGTGGCAAATGTGTTTGTGTGGATGTAAGTATTTTTTTAGTATATAATTTAAAGCAAAAGAGAAAAGAGAAAGAAAGAGAGAGATAGAGAGAAAAAGTGTTACACCCGAGTGTAAACTTACATCCGAGTGTGAAGAGAGAGAGACAATTTTTTGGTTTTTTTAATACTTACACGGTTACACCCCAAGACTTACACCCACTTGCTGGTTCTACTGTCCATGCTCTAACGATAATAGGGTGATTTGAAAGCCGAATGGACCAATAATTATAAATAACTTAAATACTTAATGAAATGAAAAGAAGAGCGATAGTCACTATTTTGGAAGAGACTAATTAATCGCACGGATCATGCATTATCTTTGATTAGACATTTCGGAAACAATTGTTTTTCTAGAGAACAAATTGTTCATTAGAATAGTCACTTCAACTATCTCACCTATTGACCTATATATATAATATATAAATAGTATATATTAAACTATTCGAATGGTGACTTTTATAATAATTATTATCATTATGTTTTTAGAAGGCTGATTATTTATCCACAACATGATATTATTGTCCCCTATAAATTAACACTCAATTAATTAGTATGTAACTTCCTTTTACCTTGAATTGAAATTATTGAATCTCACATGATTTAAACTAATATATTGGTATAAGAAGAAAAAAAAGGTATGTATATATGAAAGAATAATATTTTAAATATTCATATAAACATTAAAACATAGGATGTTTATATATATATATATACATAGTCGGCGGTATTCCGTAGATACGTACACGTTAATTTGTTGTCAATAGCCCATATTTAAAGTCAATATTACACAGTACGTACTCAAGTTGACTATGGTTAACACTTATCATCAGACCCTTGAATTAGGTAGGCAATAGTACTAAATAGTAAATAGTAAATACTGATAAATGATAATATTCCACGATGCCATTTTTAAATCCTAAAATTAGTTTGTTAAATTTGACAATCAAAATTTAGAACTCGCACATTTAATTCAAACTAGCCATTTACTGGACGACATAGTTGAATGAGTGATAATGTCATGATCATTGGATCAATTTTGTCGATAGTTCGGTAAACCAACAAACTTTATAGAAAAGAATTCAAGCAGCTGAAACAAAAAAATGATTAGTCTTATTACGACTATTACCATACTAATACATTTTTTTTTTTACATACGTTAATGATTAGTTTACATTTTTGCCTGAGATTTCCTTGATTATTAAAATATAGATATAGTAAACGTGTATAGTTTTATACAAAATAATGAAATTTGACCAATTCAACTTCTTTTCAAAATGAAAAAGAACACGATTATATGTTAAAGAGAGAGATATAGATCAGATCCAAAGAAGGCATGGCGTAACATATATTGCTGACGATATATATATGGTTTTTCATTGCTGACGATTTTGAGAAGATAACTTTGGATAATATAGACTTGGGACCTTTCTTGGCATCAACCATTCCGCAATAATTTCGACAACTTTAAGTTTTTCTGTACGTATTATATGTACGACAATTTGGTTTGTTCAATTCAACTTTATCAACACACAAACAAAATATACCGCATGCGAGGTTGAAGGATGTGAAATTCACCGGTTATTTACAATATTATAACAAGCAAGTCTTTCACGAGTTTACGTAATGCATAGGGGAAATATAGAAAGCAACAATTATGTTAAAATAGAGAAATAAAGATTGAATCTGAGGATATTATTACATGCAATTGAGAGTGTTTCAAATTAAACACGACTCTACACATAATTTAGTTACATTCCATAATCATAGCTTTAAAAAAGTGATAATCCAGAAAAATAATTGGTGCATTGTGAGAAGATAATTAATAGGCACATGCATGTACGTCGGCATAATTGGTCCTATTCGGTCAATCTATAGATGTGTATATTCTTTACTGCATGCATGTGAGCAGATCCTTGTTTAAAGAAGTAGACACACTTTACGTTAATATTATTGAATTAAGATCCTAGAGTATATATCTTTGATCAAGAGCTTGTGATTATAAGAACACCTTTTCTTATTACTTTTAAAACTAACTCAAAACAAAAGTACACAAATCTCTCAATCTCTAAACTCTCTCATATGACATACCACATCTTTGGTAGCTCATATTTATACACACAAAACATAAGACCTAAACATTAAACCGACTTTGTTTAAAACCGACTTTGAGAGCTTTAGATAATATCTAGTTTTTAGATAACTCCTAAAAACCTTTTATCTTTTATCTCAAGTTAACTACTAACTCTAGTTAACTTCTTTGATCATAAGCTTCTTAACTCAAGCTTACTTCAACAATCACCCCCTTAAGCTTGAGAACTTCTTGTGATACGTCTTGAACTCCTACGAGATCCCTCATTTCTTTAAACTTGATTCTTCCTAAGGCTTTAGTCAAGATGTCAGCCTTTTGTATATCCCCTGGAACATGTTCCACTCCAACTTGTTCATTTGCAATACACTCTCTAATGAAGTGATATCTCTTATGGATGTGTTTACTTCGTCCATGAAACACAGGATTTTTTGTGAGTGCTATGGCTGATTTGTTGTCTATTAGGATCAACACCTTCTCGCACGTTTCCTCAATAATTTCCCCTAGAAGTTCCTGAAGCCAAATGGCTTGTTTTGCAGCCTCTGTTGCAGCCATGAATTCTGCCTCACAAGATGATAAAGCCACTATTTCTTGCTTTTGAGAGCACCAAGTAATTGGACAGTCATTTAAGTAAAAGATATGGCCTGTTGTGCTTCTTCCATCATCTTCATCAACATTATGACTGCTATCACTAAAACCAATCAGTTCTGTTCTGTCTTTTCGACCAAATGACAAACCATACGACTTTGTTCCCTGCAAATACCTAAGTACTTGTTTTAACGCTGATCCATGAGATTCTTTAGGGTCATGCATATATCTGCTTAGAACTCCTACACTATAGGAGAGATCAGGTCTTGTATGTAGTAGATATCTCAAACATCCAATATTTCTTCTAAATTCCTTTTCATCTATACTTTTCTCTTCTTGAGCCTTACTTAGCTTCAAATTTGCAGTCATTGGTATATGCACAGCATTGCATTCCTCCATTTTGGTTTCAGCTAGTATTTTGGATGCATACCTTTCTTGTCTTAACATGATTCCTGATTCATGTTGTACTACTTCAATACCAAGATAGTATGTGAGCTTTCCTAAGTCACTCATCTCGAATTTTTCAGACATTCTTCTTTTAAAATCAAGGATCATACCTAGGCTAGAGCCTGTTACCAGAAGGTCATCTACATAGACAGCTACGAACAGAAGTTGTTTATCCTCTTCCTTTCGATACAAAGATGGTTCTTTAGAGCACTTAACGAATTTTAACTCCATAAGTATCTGATTGAGCTTGTTATTCCATGCTCTAGGGGCTTGCTTAAGTCCATACAAAGCTTTGTTTAATTTGTATACTTTGTCTTCATCTCCTTCAATCACAAATCCTTCTGGTTGTTTTACATACACAGTCTCTTTTAGTTCACCATGCAAAAACGCCGTTTTTACATCAAGATGATGCACTTCCCATCCATGTGATGCAGCCAAAGCAATGATGAACCGTATTGTTTCAATGCGAGCTACAGGTGCAAAAACCTCATCGTAGTCTACTCCATGTTTCTGAATATATCCTTTAGCCACTAATCTTGCCTTGTATTTGTTGATACTACCATTAGCATTGCGTTTTATTTTGAATACCCATTTGAGGCCGATGGGTTTAGTTCCAGCAGGTGGAGAGACTAGATCCCATGTCTTGTTTTTTTCTATTAAAGTGATTTCTTCTTGACATGCATCTCTCCATTCTTTCAACTCCTTTGCTTCATCGTAATCCCAAGGTTCTTCATTTAGGCTTAGTAGCAATCTTTCTGTTTCAATTTCTGCTAACAGGATGTAGTCTTGTAAATAGCTAGGCTGCTTAGTTTCTCTTCCTGATCTTCTTAATATTGGTGTTGCTGATTCTTGAGCTATGCTAGGCTCAGTTTCGGGTACATTCTCTGAGTTTTCTTCACTAGACTCTTCATCACTGTTCTGGTTTTCATTTTCCTCTGTTTCCTCTGTTTCTTCTATGTTATTTTCATTATTTCTGATGCCTTTATTTCCAAACTCTTCCAGAGTGAGAGTGAAGGTTCCTGAATCTTTATCATTTTCTCCAAGGTTATTCCATTTCCATCCTTTAGACTCATCAAAGTCAACATCTCTACTGACTACTATTTTCCGTTTTGTTGGATCAAGTAGCCTATAGGCTTTAGAACCTGGTTCTGTTCCTAAATGTACCAATGTTCTAGACCTATCATCCAGTTTCTTTAGGTGTGGAGACTCTACTCTTGCATAGGCAGTACATCCAAATACTCTTAGATGTTGAACATTAGGCTTCTTTCCCTTGTATGCCTTATATGGAGTCTTATCAGTCAAGGTTCTTGTAGCTACTCTATTAATCAAATATGTAGCATGTCTTACTGCTTCTCCCCACAGGTAGTTAGGTATGTTCATATGTTTCAAGATACTTCTTGTCATTTCCATGAGCGTTCTGTTTCTTCTCTCTACTACTCCGTTTTGTTGAGGAGAGTAAGGAGCTGTCAAATGTCTTTTGATACCAGACTTTTCGCAAAATTTTTGAAATTCTTGAGACATGAACTCACCTCCTCTGTCTGTTCTCAGTGTTTTAATGTGTAGCCCGGTTTCTTCCTCAACAGTAGCCTTGAAACTCTTGAATTTGTTAAAGCTCTCGCTTTTCTCTTTTAGTAAGAAAGACCACATATATCTTGAGTGATCATCAATTAAAACGAAAACATACCTATTATGTGCTGCTGTAGGTGGTGTTATTGGTCCACATAAGTCTCCATGAACGAGCTCTAAGACATTAGTGGCACGATATGTTGTTGCCTGTGGAAATGTCTTCCTAGTTTGTTTCCCAAGGTAACAAGAAGCACACATTTCTTTTTCAATCTGTATATTAGGCATACCTAGCACTAGCTCTTTTTTTATCATATTTTTCATGTTTTCAAAGTTAACATGACCTAATCTTGCATGCCATGTAGTAGAATCTCCAGTTTTCATAATCTGTAGACATTTATGATTCTCTGCTTCCATTATTACTTTGTAGAGACGATTCTTTGCTCTGATTGCTTTTACTAGAAGCTGACCATCTTTATCATATAGCATCAGATATTTTTCTTTCATCCTAACATCACATCCTGACTCGGTTGCTTGGCCAAGACTGATGATGTTGCTTTTTAGATCAGGGATAAAGTAAACATCAGCTAGTACTTTTCGATCTCCATTCTTAGTTACAAATAATATTGATCCTTTGCCTTTAATATCAATCTTTGAGTCATCTCCAAATCTGACTTTTCCAGTAACAGTCTCATCAAGTTTTGCAAAATAGCTTCTATTTCCTGTCATGTGATTACTTGCACCATTGTCTAGGTACCAAATCTTATCATCTTCTGCAGTTTTCTTGAAATCACTTGGCTTAAAATTCTTCTCATTGAGATATACAACTTCATGCATCATTAGTTCTGCAATTTGAGTTTCTTCTTCCTCATTCTCTTGTGTTTCCTGAAGTTTTAGTAATCTTTCTGGACAATTTGAAGCAAAGTGACCATTCTTGTCACATCGGTAACACACAACTTTTGACCTGTCTCTGTATCCTGTTTGATTTCCAAATCGTCCTCTTCCTCTTCCTCTATTAGTAAACTTTCCACCTTGTCCTCTGCCTCTATTTGCATACGAACTTTCTTGGTATGATTGTGAATCATTATTGGCGTACATAAGTTTGCTTTGATCATCATTCTGTTCTTCTTCATCACAGATTCTTTCTTCATAAGTCTTTAGCCTTCCAACAATATCTTCAAAAGGTAGAGTATTTAGATCAAGTACTTGTTCTAAGGCAGCTATGATGTGTATAAATCTTTTCCTAGGTACGCTATTCAAGAATTTCTTCACAAGTTTCTTCTCTTCAATGTTATTTCCTAGGGCTGCGGACTTTGTGGATAGTTCTGATAATCTTCCTGCGAAATCATCGATCTTTTCGCTTTCTTTCAAACTCTGCCATAAGAGTTTGTAATCTAGCCTCTTTTACCCTATCAGCTCCAACATGTCTTGTTTTTATAGCATCCCAGACTTTCTTGGCTGTGTCAAGTTTTCCAACTTGTAGGGTGAGACTTTCTGATATGGATTGGAGCAGGAGGCCTCGCGCCATGATGTTCGTGGTCTTCGTCATCAGATCCGGGTTCGATAGCATCCCAGACCTTGTGTACGCTAAGGACTATTTGCATCCTAATAGACCAAACCGTGTAGTTTGTTGTTGTGAGCATCGGGCATTTGATGCTTGAGGAAACACTTTCCTTAGGGTTTACGGCAACAATCTCAGCCATGTTTGCAGCTGCAAACAGAGCACTTTCTTTGATATATGTTTAGGGTTTCTGAATTCAATAAACGCTCTGATACCAATTATTGAATTAAAATCCTAGAGTATATATCTATGATCAAGGACTTGTGTTTATAAGAACACCTTTTCTTATTACTTTTGAAACTAACTCAAAACAAAAGTACACAAATCTCTCAATCTCTAAACTCTCTCATATGACATACCACATCTTTGGTAGTTCATATTTATACACACAAAACATAAAACCTAATCGTTAAACCGACTTGTTTAAACCGACTTAGAGAGCTTTAGATAATATCTAGTTTTTAGATAACTCCTAAAAACCTTTTATCTTTTATCTCAAGTTAACTACTAACTCTAGTTAACTTCTTTGATCATAAGCTTCTTAACTCAAGCTTACTTCAACAGATATGTCACTATTATTTTCACAATTGTAGGATTTTAAAAAAAAAATAATTTGAATTTCTTTAAAATCATAATGATCGAGCTTTCAATAAAAGTAATTAAAGAGCGGACATACAATGCATTTTAAAAAGGTAAAAGCATGAGGTTTTTCTTCTTTTTTTTTAGAAACAATTGTACATATGTTTCGATCAAAGATATCGTAAAGACAAAAGCATAAGTTTATGGGCAAACACTGTCGTTGTTTTTTCTTTACAATTGTCCTGTCATTTCTGTTTTTCCTCTCTCATTTCTTTCTTACATTTTTGGCTCATTTTTCTGTATAAGAAGAAAAAAATAATGCGTTTTCTACTTTTTTTCCAGGGACACAAGAAGATAATATAACTTCAGAGTTGATACTTATCCATCAGCCAGTAATCAAAATGTCTTATTTATCCCATACATATTTTTATTATACAATAAGAAAATTTTGTAGGATAGACTGGGGAGGGCAATGTTAAATAAAATTCTTTACTTTAGAATTATGTTCTTAATTATTGAAACCGCAAGCATGCAGTTCTCACGATCAGAGGTTTCAGAGCTAATGTATTTTGAAATATAACTGGTATTAACAAATCATACATTAATAAATTTATCTATAATAAATCAACCAATGACATCGGTTTATCAAAGCCGTTGAAATAATGGCCAGTTAAAACAATGATAATTCAACCCGTTAACTTCAAAATGTTTGAATAAACTTATATGTGCGCTTGCTTATTCTGACCATAAAACAAGGAAAAGAAAAAAACTTATCTGCTAAGACTTCATATATATGAATCGAAAGATTCTAACCTATAATCAGGAAGTTTTACTCGTATACGAAACCCCCTCCAATATATTATTGGTTGCGTAAATTAACAAACCGATCTGTCTGTTTAATAACGCAGAGTAGAATTGCAACCCTTTCTTTTTTTAAAACGAGGGGACAGATCAATATCAGTCCGTGACATATCAATTTTTATTCGAAACGCCGCTCAGAAAAGTATATTATGATAAGTGGCTAATTTTACATGCGTAGTTTATATATGTAGCTAGGTAATAGTGTCGTCAATAGAATCTTTCTCATTCAAAAAAAAAAAAAATTGTATATATAAAATTAAAAACAATTGTAGACGTTTCGAGGTCAGATGGCTTGTAAAAGATAAACTTAAATATGTTAAATTCATAGGATTTTTTTAATACGTATACGTTTATACCCAAAAAAGAATGGACCGAGTATGGTATAGTATTACGACAAATAACGCCGTAGCCCGTAGCAATCCAACTACCGAACACTTTCTCTTCGGTCGCTTTCGTTTTCGCGACACGTCCACTTCCAGTGTTCGATTTTTTTTTTT
Source organism: Arabidopsis lyrata subsp. lyrata (assembly GCF_000004255.2). Lineage (NCBI taxonomy): Eukaryota > Viridiplantae > Streptophyta > Magnoliopsida > Brassicales > Brassicaceae > Arabidopsis > Arabidopsis lyrata. Next base: position 1,358,842 of record NW_003302549.1, read on the forward strand.
TTTCAGTGTAGACAATTCTAAAATAAAATTTGTTATAGTCTTGGTCGTTGCCTTTTACACTCGTGTTATAAATATAAATGGAGGGTTACCGACGTACCGTGGAGTATTAGATAGTATTAGATTCCAACATTAAAACTTGAACCGGAAACGTATATATAGTTCAAATTTTCTTTAGAATTTACTTCTATCTAGATTTTTTTTTTACTCCTATCTAGATTTTTTCTCACGTAATTTCTAGAAATAAAAAGAAATTTAAAACAGAAGTTGACGGGAACGTCACATGACTAAGGTCGGAACAGAACGTAGCTTTAGTTCTGTAGACACAATTAATATGTTTCTTCTTCTTACACCTTTTGTCTCTTTCCCTTTTTTTTTTTTTTTTTTTCACTTCCCTCTAGGTTTTGTCTCTCTTGTTTTATTTGTAAATTACAAATGTAAAAATTTGATCTTCTTGACTATTATACTTTAGTTGTATGAACATGCATATATTGTAAAATTTCTTTGATCTCTTTGTCTCAGCCAAATCCTTCTTTGATCTTTTTGCCCCAACCAAAATCTTTTAATCCCTTTAGTTTACTATATGCTCTATATGCAGTGCCGGCTCTCCCCATGTGCGGGGAGTGCTCATGCACATGGTCCAAATTTTTTTTGTCTTTTTTTTCAGCTAAATTTATTAAAATTAGGATCCAAATTTTTTTATATATATATATATATACATAAGAAATTATGGCCAATTGATTTTTTCAGCTCAGAGTTCTTAAATTTTTTGAGCCGGCCTTGTGTATATGTAATGTTAAGTAGTAGGCTTCGTTTTTTCTTTCCACGATTTGTGTAGGCTTGTGAATTTTTTAAAATATAATCAATAAGTATAGGCTGGGCCCGTAGTTTATCAAAAACTAATGGGCCTGAATTTCTTTCAAAGCAAACATTAATTAATCTATTTTATTCAAAGAAATATCAATCGTCGAAGATGGCTTCGTCACCACTTATCGCAACGTCACTACCGCAGAATCAGTTAACCACCGCCAGCGCCACCGCAACCGCCAGCGCCACCGCAACCGCCAGCGCCACCGCAACCGCCAGCTTCCGCAATCCGCCGCCTGAGAAACTTGCAGTTTTTATCGACAATTCGCATTCAGTGGATGAAGTGCTCCAAATCCACGCAGCTATTCTCCGTCATAATCTCCTCATCCACCCTCGTTACCCAGTTCTTAACCTCAAGCTCCACCGTGCATACGCTTCCCACGGCAAAATTCGCCACTCGCTGGCCTTATTTCACCAGACGATCGATCCAGACTTGTTCCTCTTCACCGCCGCGATCAACACTGCCTCCATTAACGGCCTCAAAGATCAAGCTTTCCTGCTTTATGTTCAATTGCTTTCTTCTCAAATCAACCCCAATGAGTTTACTTTCTCGTCGATTTTGAAATCTTGCTCAACTAAGTCCGGAAAATTGATCCATACCCATGTTCTTAAATTCGGATTGGGGCTTGATCCGTATGTGGCAACTGGTCTCGTCGACATTTATGCGAAAGGAGGAGATGTGGTATCTGCCCAGAAGGTGTTCGATAGAATGCCTGAGAGAAGTCTCGTTTCTTCTACAGCTATGATCACTTGCTATGCAAAGCAGGGGAACGTTGAGGCTGCGAGAGCTTTGTTCGATAGAATGTGTGAGAGAGACATTGTTTCTTGGAACGTGATGATTGATGGATACTCTCAACATGGGTTCCCTAGTGACGCTCTGATGCTTTTTCAGAAACTTTTGGCGGATGGTAAACCGAAACCTGATGAAATAACCGTTGTAGCTGCTCTTTCAGCTTGTTCGCAGATTGGAGCGCTTGAAACTGGGCGATGGATCCATGTTTTTGTCAATAGCAGTCGCATTAGGCTCAATGTTAAAGTGTGTACGGCTCTGATTGATATGTATAGCAAATGTGGGAGCTTGGAAGAGGCAGTTTTAGTGTTTAACGATACTCCTAGGAAGGATATCGTTGCGTGGAATGCGATGATTACTGGTTACGCAATGCACGGTTATAGCCAAGACGCGTTGAGATTGTTTGATGAGATGCAGGGGATCACAGGGTTGCAACCAACGGATATAACTTTCATAGGAACACTTCAGGCTTGTGCTCATGCTGGTTTGGTAAACGAAGGGATACAAATCTTTGAGTCAATGGGGCAAGAGTATGGGATTAAACCCAAGATCGAGCATTATGGATGCTTAGTTAGTCTGCTCGGTCGTGCTGGCCAGTTAAAACGGGCTTACGAAATCATAAAAAACATGAACATGGAGGCTGATTCTGTCTTATGGAGTTCTGTTCTCGGAAGCTGTAAACTTCATGGAGAATTTATGTTAGGCAAGGAAATTGCAGAGTATCTTATTGGACAAAACATCTCAAACTCAGGAATTTATGTTCTTCTTTCGAACATATATGCATTGGTGGGTGATTATGAAGGTGTTGCAAAAGTGAGGAACTTGATGAAGGAGAAAGGAATAGTGAAGGAGCCCGGTATAAGCACAATAGAAATCGATAACAAAGTTCATGAATTCCGAGCTGGAGATAGAGAACACTTGAAAAGCAAAGAAATTTACACAATGCTAAGAAAGATGAGCGAGCGGATCAAGTCTCACGGTTATGTTCCAAATACAAACACAGTCTTGCATGATCTTGAAGAGACAGAGAAAGAGCGATCTCTACAAGTTCACAGCGAGAGACTCGCGATTGCATACGGTCTAATCAGTACCAAACCGGGAAGTCCCTTGAAAATATTCAAGAACCTACGAGTGTGTTCGGATTGTCATACGGTGACAAAACTGATATCGAAAATCACAGGACGGAAAATCGTCATGAGAGATCGGAATAGGTTCCATCATTTCTCAGATGGCTCTTGCTCTTGTGACGATTTCTGGTAAAAACCTAACACTACACATTGTTATTCTGTACATTAAAAGAAGATCCTAGTGAACAAATATACTTGGATTATCTAATCAAGAATGTCTATCATGGTAATTCTGTCGAACACTTGGAGGGCATTATTTGTGATGTTGGATACAAGACTTGACTTTTATAACCAGGAAGATAGAATCAAAGTCGAAGTTTTTCCTCGTTATTGACAATTTGCTATTTCTAGAACATTGGACAAATCTACTGGTCAATGAGTCAAATGGTCAATACCAAAATCAAAATTGGACTTTGTTTTTTTAATTTCGTCCAAATCTATTTAACTCCACCAAATTTTCCAAAATTGCTTCACTCAACCAAATCGATCTAAACATGGAAATCAAAATCCTAATTTCCTCAATTCTCTTCATTATTATCTCTCTCAGATTCTTGATCCGAAAAATCATACGAAAGCCAAATCTTCCTCCGAGTCCGGCATGGTCGTTACCGGTGATTGGTCATCTCCGTCTCCTCAAACCACCGATTTATCGCACTTTCCTTTCACTTTCTCAATCCCTAAACGATGCTCCGATCTTCTCCCTCCGACTCGGTAACCGACTCGTTTTCGTGAACTCATCACACTCGATAGCCGAGGAATGTTTCACCAAAAACGACGTCGTACTCGCGAACCGGCCAAACTTCATCCTCGCTAAACACGTCGCTTACGATTACACAACCATGATCGCAGCTTCTTACGGTGACCACTGGCGTAACCTCCGCCGCATCGGCTCCGTCGAAATATTCTCCAATCACCGGCTTAACAGCTTTCTATCTGTTCGTAAAGACGAGATCCGGCGACTTGTGTTTCGTCTTTCTCGGAACTTTTCACAAGTAAGTGAGCTTTAAAACTTAGTTAATTAGATCTTAATCACGAATTTGGATTTAATTAAATGATATGATTTTATTCTAACTATACTCTGTTCTGTCATTGACTCGATTATAAATATTTGTAGGAGTTTTATTCTAACTATACTCTGTTCTGTCATTGACTCGATTATAAATATTTGTAGGAGTTTTATTCTAACTATACTCTGTTCTGTCATTGACTCGATTATAAATATTTGTAGGAGTTTGTGAAGGTGGAGATGAAATCGATGTTATCTGACTTAACATTCAACAACATTATAAGAATGGTGGCGGGAAAACGTTATTACGGAGACGGTGTTGAGGATGATCCGGAGGCTAAACGAGTCCGGCAGCTTATTGCGGATGTGGTAGCTTCTGCTGGTGCCGGAAACGCTGTTGATTATTTACCGATTTTGCGGTTAGTCTCAGATTACGAGACACGGGTTAAGAAGTTGGCGGGTAGGCTCGACGAGTTCTTGCAAGGATTGGTTGATGAGAAACGAGAAGCTAAGGAGAAAGGAAACACCATGATCGATCACTTGCTTACTCTCCAAGAATCCCAACCGGATTACTTCACTGATCGTATCATCAAAGGAAACATGCTTGTAAGTATCCGAAAAACTCGAACCAATAAATATTTAGGTTCATTATTCGATTTTCAAGCAATTCTTTAGATCACTCTTGTCACATTTTGGTATGGAACGTGTTAGTTTAGTGACGTGTATGTGTAAAATTTGCAGGCTTTGATACTAGCAGGGACCGACACATCAGCGGTTACGTTAGAATGGGCATTGTCAAACATGTTGAACCATCCGGAGGTACTGAACAAGGCGAGAGATGAAATCGATAGAAAGATAGGTTTAGACAGGCTTATGGACGAATCAGACATCTCAAATCTGCCTTATCTCCAAAACATTGTGTCTGAAACGTTGCGCCTTTATCCTGCGGTTCCCATGCTTCTTCCTCACGTTGCCTCGGAGGATTGTAAAGTTGCAGGATATGATATGCCGCGTGGCACGATGCTATTGACCAATGCATGGGCTATACACAGAGATCCTCGGCTATGGGATGATCCAATGAGCTTCAAGCCAGAGAGGTTTGAGAAAGAAGGAGAGGCTCAGAAGCTAATGCCGTTTGGGTTAGGAAGAAGGGCGTGTCCTGGTTCTGGACTGGCTCATCGGTTAATAAACCTGACTATTGGATCATTGATTCAGTGTTTGGAATGGAAGAGGATTGGAGAAGAAGAAGTGGATATGAGTGAAGGCAAAGGAGTTACAATGCCTAAAGCCGTGCCTCTCGAAGCCATGTGCAGAGCACGTGCATCTGTTGTTAAAATCTTCAACGAGGCCGCTTGACTTTTAGACTTTTAATGTCTATATATATACTTTAGATAACGACTTAATGTTTGTATGTTTTTTTTTTTTTTTTTTTTTGTGAAAAAGTTATGTTGTAAGTTGTATGAAAATATTGTGGAACAAGCAAAGATGCCAAATAGTGAGAATTGTAAGTGAAGTCTTTGTTTTACCTTAGTCAAGTTTTAATATTTTTTTTTAAAAATTAATATGAAAATAATTCTCAGCAAAGATGCCAAATTTGCATATATTACTAATTTCGAATTTTTTATGCTATTAGGAAATTTTTATGCTATTAAAGTTTAAAGTTTTATGGAGGTGTGTATTATTTGCAGGGATTTGCCAAGGTTGAGATGAAATCAATGTTTTCTGACTTAACATTCAACAACATCATTAGAATGCTGGCTGGAAAATGTTACTACGGAGACGGTAAAGAAGATGACCCCGAGGCCAAACGTGTGCGGGAACTTATCGCAGAGGCTATGAGTTCTTCTGGTCCTGGAACGCTGCTGATTATATACCGATCCTGACTTGGATCACATATTCCGAGAAACGGATAAAGAAGCTCGCCAGTAGGCTTGATGAGTTCTTGCAAGGATTAGTCGATGAGAAACGAGAAGGAAAGGAGAACAGGGACAACACGATGGTTGATCACTTGCTTTGTCTGCAAGAAACCCAACCAGAGTACTGTTGGTCACAAAACTAATGCTGAATAGTTCGATAGTTTATTAGCAAAGATACTTGGCCATTAAAAAGCCAAATACGAAGACTCAGTCTCCTTACAAACAATAACGTGAAGCAGAAAATGCAGGAAACAGAACAAAACAAACCGAAATACTTGGTCTACTACTTAGTCCACTACTTGACTCCAAATAACTCGGGACTTATTCTAAACTGAATTGACTAAAAGACTAAATCAAACCCAACAAGTACTACACGGACTGCATCATCAAAGGAACCATGCTTGTAAGTAACCGAGAAGAGGTTTTTAAGTAGTCAATGTTCACATTCGGTATGAAAGAACTAGTTTCTGATTTTTTTTCTTGTATATATGTGCAATGTGCAGTCTCTTTGTAACACCCGTCTCACCCTCTCTCGGGAACGGTGTGCCACGTGTAACATCCGTCTCACCCTCTCTCGGGAACGGCATGTTACCATAATTCACTTTACAACAAATAACTCTTTTTCCATAAACATCCAATTCTTTATTAAATACCAAGGCAAAAATCCGATAAAACATACTAAATCCAAATAAGTCGATAACACAACTGTTTATTAAAAGTCTCGAATAAAAAGGCGGAAAACGAGAATCCATCCCAAATGACACACCCCGACTCATCAAGTCATAACTACTCGTCTGGCTCACCTGAAATGGGGAAAGAGGGGTGAGCAACAGGGGAGTCGCTCAGTGAGGTATGGGATGCTAATCCGCATGTCACTGACTCAGCCAAGAAACTAATCGCAAAATAATGGAGTACCAAATATGAGCAAACACAGCACCTACAGTGCTCAATCAACATACAATTTTCCTATTAAGGAATAGTGGCCAATCACATCCTCAACGAGATCATTTATGGGATAGTGCCCAATCACACCCTCTAACGAGGTAATTTCTGGGATAGTGCCCACGCACACCCTCTAACGAGGTAATTTCTGGGATAGTGCCCACGCACACCCTCTAACGAGGTAATTTCTGGGATAGTGCCCACGCACACCGCCCCTGGGACGCTTATCGATCTTAAGGTGCAGGGCAACAGATCGATTATGTATTGCCCTCACCCCTACCTCAAACAATGCGGCACCATACAGAAGTTCTTTTATCTGTATCCGCTATATCTCAATATAATATATATATATATATATATATATATATATATATATATATATATATATATATATATAACTAACAACAAACATTTAATAGTATGTGACAAACAAATGGGTTTAATCATCTATCTTCCTATGTCCAATTTAAGCAATCAAACTAACTAGACTCGATCATTGAAACACATCACATTCAGTGTTGCACTATTCGTAAATTAGAATTCTCGAACAGAGCACAGCGGTTTGGAAATAGCCCTCACCTTAGCAATGCTGAAACTACGACTTCTGGACCTCGAATGAATAAACCGACTCCGGATCTGAAATCGGAACAAAAACTCGAGTCAAACGGCGTCCGAACGAATAAAAAACGGTTTTCGGGTCAACGGTCAAAGTCAACAGTCAAAGTCAACGGTCAACGGTCAAACCGGTCCAACCAGTCAAACCGATCCGGTCAACTTAAACCAAAAATCAATTGATTTAAACCGACCGGTTAACCTAAACCAAGAATCAATTGATTTAAACCAGATTAAATCAATTTAGACCGACCGGTTAACCCAAACGGTCGGCGGCAACAAATTCCGGCAAACCTTACCGGAAAAGTCACCGGCGGCGACGGCGGTCCGGCGACGAAGCGGCGGTGGAATCCCGGCGGCGAACGGACGGCTGCCGATCACGGCGCCTCCGGCGAATAGCGGCGGTTCCGGTCACCGGCGGCGGCGCGTGAGATCCACGCTCCGAAGACTCGGCGGCGCGTGGGTGTCACGCGCTTCCTTCTTCCGGCGCGTGGCGGCGCGTGGCTCGTCGGCGGTGGCAGCGCTTGGTGTCTCCGACTTCGTCTCGTCATCACGAATCCGGTGGTGCCCTTGGATTTGCGAGATTCGAAGCGGTTAGGGAGAAATCTTGAAAATACTAAACGGCCCGAAACTAAAACATTTAAAACTTGGTTTTAGGAGTTACCTTCGACTAAGCTTTCCGTTGGCTTGGTCGGCTCGGTTACGGGAGAAGATGGACGGTGGTTCGGTGGTACTAACTCCGACGAGATTTCTACAGAGTAACACTACTCAGGAGAGTGTTGTGGAGAAAATGAGAATGGGAGGGGGTTTTTATAGAGAAATAGAGGAGGGGGTACCTAGGTTAAGTGGATGGGCTTCATGGGCTTCGAATGGGCCTTGGGCCAATATTGGGCTGTTACACTCTTATAGCAGGGGGGATTGATAATACATCAGCGGTAACATTGGAATGGGCATTGTCAAGCTTGTTGAACAATCCAGAGGTACTGAAAAAGGCGAGAGATGAGATCGATAGAAAGATCGGTGTAGACAAGCTTTTGGAGGAATCAGACATCCCAAATCTTCCTTATCTTCAGAACATTGTATCTGAAACGTTACGTCTGTCCCTGCAGCCCCCATGCTGCTTCCTCACGTCGCCTCGAAAGATTGTAAAGTTGCGGGATACGATATGCCACATGGCACGATGCTATTGACTAATGCATGGGCTATACATAGGGATCCTCGGCTATTGGATGATCCAACTAGCCTCAATCCAGAGAGGTTCGAGAAAGGAGGAGAGGCTCATAAGCTTATGCCGTTCGGGCTAGGTAGACGGGCATGTCCTGGGTCCGGTTTGGCTCAGCGGCTAGTGACCTTGAGTCTCGGGTCTTTGATTCAATGTTTTGAGTGGGAGAGGATTGGAGAAGAAGAGGTTGATATGACTGAAGGTCCAGGACTCACAATGCCTAAAGGTATACCGTTGGTAGCCATGTGCAGAGCACGTGCCTTCGTTGGTAAAATCTTACCCGAGTCTGCTTAAGTTTTTATGTAAATAAATGCTAATACGTTGTTAAGCAACGGTAACTTATTAAAGGAAACGTATAAGCATAGTACAAATAAGAGCCAAAAATAGTACTCCAATGTATAATTGTTAATTTACAAATTTACAAATATGATTGTTCAGTTTTATCAATCAAACAATGTACTAGGTGGCTTTTGGACCACTATGCTAGACGTCAAATTTAAAATTTTTATAAGAAATCCAGCTAAAATATAAATTAGAATAATTATTAGGTATCAACATGATTAATGGGCACATGTGATTTGGCTGAAAAAAGATTTCGTTTTCAAAATCAACATCATCCTCTGTTATAATTCCAAATGATATCCTTGAGGAAGAAGAAGTCAAATATGGAAGGTCAAACCCTAATTTTCACATTTCTTTTCGTATGTCTATCTCTCGCATTCCTCATTGGAAGAATCAAGCGAAAGCCTAACCTTCCTCCGAGTCCGGCTTGGGCGTTAGTGCGTTACCGGTGATTGGTCACCTCCGCCTTCTCAAGCCACCGCTCCACGGGGTTTTCCTCTCCGTCTCGCAATCCCTAGGCGACACTCCGATCATCTCCCTCCGTCTTGGCAACCGACTGGTTTTCGTTGTCTCTTCACACTCAATCGCCGAGGAATGTTTCACTAAGAACGATGTCGTACTCGCGAACCGCTTTAACTCCCTTGCTTCAAAACACATCTCATATGGCTGCACCACCGTGGTTACAGCTTCGTACAGCGACCACTGGAGAAATCTCCGACACATTGGCGTTGTTGAGATATTCTCGGCTCACCGGCTCAATAGCTTTTCATCTATCCGCCGAGACGAGATCCAGCGGCTTATAACTTGTCTCTCACGGAACTCTTCACTCGTAAGTGATATTTTTTCCACTTTAGAATAGCTTATATGGAAATTTGAAATGGATTAGACCTTAATTTCTATTTTAGGATAATTTCATGTTATTGGCAAAATTTATTTTAATCAGAATCTTTAGTCTCTTGTCAATCTCTGTTTATAGGTGAATTTTTGTGAATTTTGTCAATGATTTAACTTAGGGTATATAATAAAAAAATTTGCAGGAATTTGCCAAGGTCGAGATGTGATCAATGTTTTCTAACTTAACATTTAACAACATCATTAGAATGGTGGCTGGAAAATGTTACTACGGAGACGGTGCAGAGGATGACCCGGAGGCTAAACGCATACGGGAGCTTATCGCAGAGGGGATGAGTTGTTTTGGTGCCGGAAACACTGCTGATTATTTACCGGTCTGAGTTGGATTACAGATTCCGAGAAACGGATAAAGAAGATCGCTGGTAGGCTTGATGAGTTCTTGCAAGGATTGGTCGATGAGAAACGAGAAGGGAAGGAGAAGAGGGAGGAGAACATAATGGTCGATCACTTGCTTCGTCAGCAAGAAACACAATCCGAGTACTACACGGACAACATTATCAAAGGGATCATGCTCGTAAGTAATATTTTTAAGTTCATGAGTCGATTTAGCCAATTGTGGAAATAATTAGTTTTTTTTTTTATTGCAGTCTCTTATATTGGCGGGGACTGATACATCAGCAGTAACATTGGAATGGACATTGTCGAGCTTGTTGAACCATCCAAAGATACTAAGCAAGGCGAGAGAAGAAATCGACAATGAAGTAGGCTTTGTGATAGAGAGGCGGAAGCTATGTAACAAACACGAAATCGAATTCTCCTGGAGAAGACGATATCGAACTCGGATCTTACTAGAAACGCTTAACGTTTAAGTAATAGGGGTGAGAATCCTCTTCTCAGGGCTAAAAGCTCTTTAATAACTGAATTCAATAAAAACCAAGATGATCTACAATGTGAGTCGAGATCGACTACTTATAACAAATAAGAGATAAAGCCAACGAGATAAAGAGAATCAAGAGAAGTAATCTAGAAAGGATTTGAGTATATCCTTGACAAAACAGAATGAGAAAACAAATAGAAGAAGAATGGGCCGAGGGTGGTCAGCCCACGAAGGAGTCTGTCACGAGGCCCGATTGTTGCAGAGGATGCGCTGCATCAGGTCCCTCCGGGTGAGAGAGGGTTCGACCACGAACCAAGAGCGTCGTTGTCGCCGCGAAACGGAGACAAATACTTCACATTAAAAACATCCGATGTTCGCAGATGAGGAGGAAGCTTGACACGATACGCGTTGGCGTTAATCCGTTCCACCACTTCAAGTGGACCAATTTTCTGTGACTTAAGCATATTGTATTCACGGAGAGGAAAGCGGTCCTTCGTTAAGACAACCCACACCAAGTCGCCAGGATTAAAAATCAGCTCCCGACGTTTCGAATCAGCCGCTTCTTTGTACTTGGTCGCCGCAGCCTCCAAATTGGCTTGAGCTTCCGTATGAACTTGCTGAAGTTCCTCCACGAAGTCCAAAGCTTGCCCATGTAGGCGAGTTTGATCGGGGAGTGTTGTAAGGTCCAATGGGCAGCGCGGAATAAACCCATAGACAATCCGAAATGGAGAAAACCCAACACTACGGTTAAATGCATGGTTATGAGCAAACTCCGCTTGACAAAGCTTGGCATCCCAACTCTTGATGTTATCCCCTACTAAACAGCGCAGCAAATCTCCGAGAGCGCGATTAGTGACTTCGGTTTGGCCGTCGGTTTGTGGATGATAAGCGGAACTCATATCCAAGCTTGTCCGTAAGAGCTTCCACAAAGATCGCCAAAAATGGCTTAGGAATCGTGTGTCCCTATCCGAGACAATGGATGTAGGCAATCCATGCAAGCGATAAATTTCCTTGAAAAATAGTGAAGCCACCGTGACAACATTTGTGGTCTTCTTACAAGGAATGAAATGAGCCATTTTCAAAAAACGATCCACCACGACGAAAATCGAATCATTCCCACGTTGAGTGCGAGGCAGCCCTAAAACGAAATCCATACTCACATCGGTCCATGGTTGTGTCAGGATTGGCAATGGAAGATAAAGACCAGCGTTGGATGCTTTTCCTTTAGACATTTGACAAACTCTACAACGTTCCACAAAACGTTCAACATCGCGTCTTAAGGTTGGCCAGAAGTAAGATGTTGATACTAATTGTAATGTCCGGTCTCGACCAACGTGTCCTTCGTTATGGAGCTCACTAATTATTTGAAGGCGCCAGCTGCCTTCAGGGACACAAATCCGTAAACCCTTGAAAAGGAACCCATCTTGAAGTGAAAAATCGTCTGTGAGGTTGTTTTCCGCGTCTTGGAGGATTCGTGAGAAAAAGGGTCAGTCTTGTAGAGATCCGCAATCGTTGCAAAGCCCTTAACGGATGCGTGTATGGTCGTCAAAAGCGTGTGTCGACGACTTAATGCATCAGCTACTCGATTTGTTTTCCGGATTGGTGTTTTATGGAGAAAGTGAATTGTTGTAGGAAGGCGATCCAGGAGGCATGTCTTGATGAAACCTTCGCTTGACTATCAAGATGACGCAGTGCATCATGATCCGTGAAAAGAACGAAGTCGCGGTGAACCAAATAATGTCTCCAATGCTTGATTGCTTGAACAATTGCATAAAACTCCACGTCGTAAGTGCTATAGCGGCCACGTGCTCCCGATAATTTTTCGCTGTAATATGCGACCGGCCTGCTTTGTTGACTAAGCACCGCGCCAATTCCTAGCTTAGAGGTATCACAATGTAGCTCAAAGGTCAAGGAAAAATCGGGAAGGACCAAAATGGGGGCTGTCGTGAGCTTGTGTTTGATGAGTGTAAACGCCTCATCAGCCTCCGGTGTCCATGAGAACTTCCCATCACGTATGCAGTCCGTGATAGGGGCGACAATGCTGCTGAAATGGTGGACAAAACGGCGATAAAAGGAGGCGAGACCGTGAAAACTGCGTACTTCCGTCACTGTGCGTGGTACTGGCCAAGAACGAACAGCTTCAATCTTGGATTCATCTACGGATAACCCTTTGTCAGAAATAATGTAACCCAAAAAAAGAACTTGCTTGACTCCAAATTCACACTTGTGACGGGCTGCGAATAATTTTTCATTTCGGAGAACAGTTAAAACGGATCGGAGGTGAGTCTCGTGTTCGTCGCCGGAAGAGCTGAAGATGAGTATGTCGTCAAAGTACACGACGACGAATTTTCCAATGAACGGTCGGAGGGCTTGATTCATCACACGCATGAACGTACTCGGAGCATTGAAGAGTCCAAACGGCATTACCAACCATTCAAACAGTCCCTCACGGGTCTTGAAAGCGGTCTTCCATTCATCCCCAGGACGAATCCGTATTTGATGGTAGCCACTCTTCAAGTCGATCTTAGTGAAGATAGATGCCTTCCCAATCTGGTCTAATAGATCGTCTAACCGAGGAATAGGAAAGCGGTAACGGACTGTGATTTTGTTGATGGCACGGCTATCAACGCACATACGCCATGTTCCGTCTTTTTTTGGAATGAGAAGAGCGGGCACGGCGCACGGGCTGAGGCTCTCACGTACATGGCCCTTGCTAAGAAGTTCTTCTACTTGTCGGCAGAGCTCATCATGTTCTTGTGGACTCATGCGGTAGTGAGGTCGATTTGGTAGTGTAGCACCGGGAACGAGGTCAATGTGGTGTTGAATGTCACGGAGAGGAGGCAATTCTTGTGGTAGTTCATGAGGGAACACGTCTGCGAATTCCGTGAGGACACCATCAAACAAACTAGGGGTTTGCGGAGTGGCTGGTTTTGGTGACGAAGTGAGGACGGCTAAGGCGAAGCCTTCTTGTTGTAATTCCTTTTCAAAAGTAGAAAAAGAACAGAGAATGGTGACACGGTGATGACCCGTAGCTGTCAGTGTTTTTGGAGGTGGTGGTGATTTTTTGGGCGGCGGTGTTGCGTGAGGCACTAAGGGAGTGTCCGATGATGGTAGCAGCAGGATTTTGTGAGTTTCCCAAAGGAACTCATAGGTGTTGGCGGCTCCATCGTGAATGATTTTGCGATCATATTCCCATGGCCTCCCCAAAATTAAGTGGCTCACGTTCATTTGTGCGATGTCAAAATACAACCTGTCTTTGTAGAATGGGCCTATAGAGAAAGGAAAAAGGGTCCGATGAGACACACGAAATGAAACGCCTTCTTGCAGCCATGTGATTGAGTAGGCTGTAGGGTGTGCTTCAAAAGGCAAGCCTAGCTTGCGGGCTACTTCCTCCGCAATAATATTACGACAGCTTCCCGAATCGATGACAAAGGTACAAACGCGGCATTTGACGGTACAAGTCGAACGAAAAATATTGGTGCGTAGCCAGTGTTCTTCTCGTTGTTGTGGAGTCAAACACAAGAAACATGACACTAGCACACGACATGTATCACCTGGAGTAGCATGTGTCGTGATAGGTTGTTCTGTTCCTTCATCTTCTAGTGAATCATAGTCAGGATCTTCGTCTATCACCTTACCATCTTCAATAAGGAGCCCACGTTGGGCTTGGTTGGGGCAGGCGGTTTGTCGATGACCTGGTTCTCCGCAGGAATAACACCTTAGAGCATTAGGACGAGTGGAACGGCGCAAAGCAGGCTCTGCTTCTTTGGTGGTGTGAGTTGTACTCGTATTTCCTTGCTCTGTTGTATCGCGCGATGTCACACTCGTGGTGGTGGGTTTCTGGTCTGTGTTGCGGGATCGAGAGAAGGAAGAGTTTGAGGCTGTGCGAAATTGTTGCTCGAAAGATGAGGCACTTCTATGAGCTTCTGCGACTGTGGATGGGTCAAATTGGGCCAGGGCGTTCTGAATTTGAGATCTCAATCCACCAATAAATCGTGAAACCATTTGAACTTCGCTGTCATAAATGTCATTGCGGGTGGCCAAGAGGTAAAATTCCTCCGCATACTCCTCAACGGAACGTGCTCCTTGACGCAAATTCTGTAGACGATTATACACAGTACGGTCGTAATTGTGTGGAAGGAAGGTGTCCCGTAACTTTTTCTTGAGCTTATCCCATGAACGGATTGGTTCTTTCCCGGTGCGAGCTCGTGATGACTTGAGTTGTTGCCACCAAGACGCTGCGTGTCCCCGAAAACGTGTTGCAACGAGTGAAACCCTCCGATTATCTGGTACACCTTTAAACTCCAACACTTCTTCAACAGCTACCAACCAATCCAGAAGTGAATCGCCACGGATCCCTCCGACGAATTCTAGTATGTCCACTTTAAAACTAGTCTCCCAACGTGTGTCATGTTGTCGCTGCTCCTGTTGTCTGAAACGTGCGAGCTCGTGTTGCTGCGGGTATTCAAGTGCTAAGGGAAGTTGTTGCTGTTGCGGATTGTGTTGCTGGCCACCGTCAACGATGACCTGCTGGTTGTTTTGGTTTGCTGGTGCGTTGATGATGGCTGCTGGTGGCGGCGCTTGATTACCTCCCCCAAGATGTCGGATCAACACTTGACTCAGCTCTTGAATGGAAGTTTGCAGCGCTGCTTGTGATGCTTGCATAGCGGCTTGAGATGAGAGAAGAGTTTCATGAAACTCTTTCCAATCGATGTTGTTGTCTGGGATCTTCTCTCCTTCGTGCTTAGGAGGAGGCATGATTGATACAGAATTCAAATCCAGGAAAGACAAGAATCTGATACCAACTGATAGAGAGGCGGAAGCTATGTAACAAGCACGAAATCGAAGTCTCCTGGAGAAGACGATATCGAACTCGGATCTTACTAGAAACGCTTAACGTTTAAGTAATAGGGGTGAGAATCCTCTTCTCAGGGCTAAAAGCTCTTTAATAACTGAATTCAATAAAAACCAATATGATCTACAACGTGAGTCGAGATCGACTACTTATAACAAATAAGAGATAAAGCCAACGAGATAAAGAGAATCAAGAGAAGTAATCTAGAAAGGATTTGAGTATATCCTTGACAAAACAGAATGAGAAAACAAATAGAAGAAGAATGGGCCGAGAGTGGTCAGCCCACGAAGGAGTCTGTCACGAGGCCCGATTGTTGCAGAGGATGCGCTGCATCACTTTGAGAGGCTTGTGGAAGAATCAGACCTCTCACGTCTTCCTTATCTTCAGAACATTGTGTATGAGTCGTTGCGTTTATACCCTGCAAGTCCCTTGTTGGTCCCTCACGTGGCATCAGAAGACTGTAAAGTAGGGGGTTACGATATGCCACGTGGAACGATGTTATTGACTAATGCATGGGCTATACACAGGGATCCTAAGATATGGGATGATCCAACGAATTTTAAACCAGAGAGGTTCGAGAAAGAAGGGGAGGCTCATAAGCTAATGGGGTTCGGGCTAGGAAGAAGGGCATGTCCTGGGTCCGGTCTAGCTCAATGGCTAGCGAGCTTGACTATCGGGTCTTTGATTCAATGTTTTGAGTGGGAGAGGGTTGGTGAAGAAGAGGTGGATATGAGTGAAGGTGGCGGAGGAGTCATAATGCCCAAAGCTATACCGTTGGTAGCCATGTGCAGAGCACGTGCCTTTGTTGGTAAAATACTCAACGAGTCCGCTTGAGTTTAGACTTTTGTACTAAATGTAAATGCTAATTTATGTCGGTATGTTTTGATTGTTGGAGTTATTATAACTACTTTGTCAAATGTTCGAATTTGAACCTTGTGCTTCTACGTTTTAGGCCTTTTGTGTCGAACATTTTTTAGGCTTTGCGTTGGACAAGCTGGTGGGCTTTTTATATAGTGCTTTTTGGGCTTTTATGAACACACGCCCACAAACTATATAATATATATTTTTTAAATAATATATTTCCTTGAATGCATTCCGATGTATTAATCTCCAAAATAATAGTTAAAAAGAGAGACGAAGAAAAAACAAAGAGCCCCCAAACAAACAAAATGGATTTGACCCAAATCTTGATCCTCTCTTTTCTGTCTCTTTTTGCCTCCGCCATATTCTTGCTCACAAGATCCAAACGGAAACTGCACCTTCCTCCGTCTCCGGGGATCTCCTTGCCAGTGATCGGGCACCTCCACCTTCTCAAGCCACCGCTTCACCGGACGTTCCTTTCCCTCTCCCAATCCATCGGAAATGCTCCGATCTTCCATCTCCGCCTCGGAAATCGCCTCGTTTATGTCATCTCTTCACGTTCTATCGCCGAAGAATGTTTCACAACGAACGACGTCGTTCTCGCGAACCGTCCCAAGTTCACGATAAGCAAGCACGTCGGCTACAACGGCACCTACTTACTCTCTTCATCTTACGGCGATCATTGGAGGAACCTCCGCCGCATCGCCGCCGTCGAGATATTATCCACTCATAGACTCAATTCGTTTCTTTATATTCGTAAGGACGAGATCCGACGGCTCATTTCACATCTCTCTCGAGATTCCTTACACGTATGACCTCCTTAAATTCTTTGTTTATTATTTGTTCTGTATTCTGTTCTTTTTTGTTCTTTTGTCAACTAACATACGTTTATATTTATTGTGACTAGTTTATTTTTTCAAGCATTGCGTGTATATTATATTTATGATACTAGCTTTAAATCTATATATAAAGATGCAGTGTAGGTTTTGATTGTTTTAAGTTGGTTTATTATTTGGTTATGTTCAAAATAAACATATTAGAAAGCAAACGGAAATGCATAAATAATTAATGTTTACCAAAACTCTTATCTGTTTACTACTACTCCTAATTGTATTCGTACTCTCAGGGATTTGTGGAGGTAGAGATGAAAACATTATTAACCAATTTGGCATCCAACACCACCATCAGAATGTTGGCCGGGAAGAGATATTTTGGTGAGGACAACGATGAAGCTAAACTCGTGAAGCAACTTGTGTCGGAGGTGGTGACCAGCGCTGGTGCAGGAAACGCCATTGATTATCTTTCCATTTTACGTTGGGTCACGAGTTATGAAAAACGAATCAAGAATTTGGGAAATAGGTTTGATGCGTTTTTGCAGCGATTAGTCGACGAAAAACGTGCAGAAAAGGAAAAAGGTGAAACTATGATCGATCACTTGCTTGCTCTCCAAGACATTCAACCTGATTACTATACGGATGTCATCATCAAAGGAATCATACTTGTAAGTATCAATCAATAAGCAAGTACACGATATATATATATATATATATATATATATATATATGAATAGAAAGAGTTTAATGGTAGAAATGTGTGTAGACTCTTATAATTGCAGGGACAGATACGTCATCAGTAACACTAGAATGGGCAATGTCAAATCTGTTGAACCATCCAGAAATACTTAAAAAAGCGAGAATGGAAATCGATGAAAAAGTTGGTCTAGACCGGCTAGTAGACGAATCAGACATTGTAAATCTCTCTTATCTCCAAAACATTGTATTGGAAACGCTACGTATGTACCCTGCAGTCCCACTACTACTACCTCATTTGTCATCAGAAGATTGTAAAGTTGGAGGATATGATATACCAAGTGGAACAATGGTGTTGACCAACGCATGGGCCATGCATAGAGATCCAGAGTTATGGGAAGATCCGGAGATATTCAAGCCGGAAAGATTTGAAAAAGAAGGAGAGGCTGAGAAGCTATTCTCATTTGGGATGGGACGAAGAGCTTGTCCTGGAGCCGGGCTGGCTCATAGGCTAATAAACCTGGCTCTTGGAAGTTTGGTTCAATGTTTTGAGTGGGAAAGAGTTGGTGAGGAGCTTGTGGACATGACCGAAGACAAAGGAGCCACATTGCCCAAAGCTATACCATTAGGAGCCATGTGCAAAGCACGTTCTATTGTTGGTAAACTGATTTAAATGTATTTTATTTAATGACAAGTTTTTATGTTTTTAATTATGTGTTTTGGTCGTCCCTCGATCTTTTATTGTAACTTTGAATCTTGTTTAATAATCGGCTTAATGTCCACCCTCGATCTTTTGTTGTAACTTTGAATCTTTTTTTTTTTTTCATCTTGTAACTTTGAATCTTGTTTAATATTATCGGCTTGATGTCCACTACTAGTCATTGTGGTCAATTACTAACTTCACGTAGTGAATCTAAAGCTTATGCCATTTGGGCTTATCTGGTAGTTGGGCTTATCACCGGTTAGTGGGCATGCCTCTTGGGTCATTGGTGTCGAACTTAATGATATGACTATGAGTTGACCGGTTGACCCGTATTATGTTGTGCGTTGTGTCTTTTACTCCACTAAAACGGTGAGGAAGGGTAAAAAAAAGGGAAAATGTTTCTCTACGCCAACAATACGTCATCACATCGTCACACATGCAGACAAAGAAAATATTGCGACAACTACACCAACTACTGCAATCACATAACGACATACACGAACTAACATGAGTTATGGTGCCAACACCATAAACATACATTCCGGTACTGTTCCGGTGAAAGACGCGACAGAATCCGGCACCGGAGATACCTAATTGTAAACCCGACCCAAATTAAAAAAAAAAAAAAACAAAAAAAGGCCAAAATTAAATAGAACCCGACCCATAACTCGTGATAAAACCCAACCCAAAATAATTAAAACTACCGTAAATTAACACAAGAATGTCGATTCTCTGTTCTTAGTCTGGTTTCGAGAGCTTAGAAGTGAGGTGTGTTGAGAAAAAGAGATTTCTAAATCTTTGTAAGAATATAGCTAATTCTCGGATTTCATCGGGTTTGAAACAGGTATGTTGTAATTTGATTTCTTAAGAATTTGTGAGAATAGATTTGAATAGATTTACTCGATGAGTATAATGGGACATATTTGCGTGTTGATTGTTGTGATGGAAAGGATTTCGTATTTATTTTGGTAGTAATTGAACATGAAATTGATGCAGATCAGTTGTTTGTTGAAATGTTTAAAAGAAGAGTTTTGTTGTCTGATTTTTTGCAAGATGGATACAAGTAGTGGGTCATCTAGTTTGAGTAGATCGTCTGGAGCTCTAAAAAAGTGTAATTGTGGATTGCCTGCGAAGATATACAAACCCGACAAAACCCAGAAAAAATCACAGACAATATCAACAATAAGTTAAAATCCAAAAACCCCAATGTCGGGATCTGTTTCGACTTTATACACCCAAATCAACCCAGAAAACTTGAGTTCTTACCTCATTGGAACGAGATTCCGTTACGATTCACTCTCTAAGCTTTAATCGTGACAATATTGGAGAAGAAATGTGGCGATTCGAAAAGTCCCTCTTCTACGCTCATGAACCCTAAATCGCAAAGAGAGAGTTTGATTATGGTCTCGGTAATTACGTTTGTTGTTGTTAAATTAGTGTTGGGCTGGGTGTAGGCCCAATTAGTTTTTAGTTGGGTTTTTATTAACTCGGGTTGGTTTTTGATTGTGTCTGGGTCGGGATTTAATTATTTGGGTCGGGTTTACAATTGGGTATCTCCGGTGCCGGATTCCGTCGCGTCTTTCACCGGAACGGTACCGGAATGTATGTTTATGGTGTTGGCACCATAACTCATGTTAGTTTGTGCATGTCGTTATGTGATTGCAGTAGTTGGTAGCTAACGCAATATTTTCTTTGTCTGCATGTGTGACAATGTGATGACGTATTGTTGGCGTAGCTGAGAAACATTTTCCCTAAAAAAAACTAAAAAGACAATTCCTTTCATATATAAAATTCACACCACACACTCCAATAATAAGTGCATCAGTAGGTGAAAAAAAAAGTGCATCGAGGTGTGATTCTATTCATCGCACCCAACAAGCTAGTCTATCATCATTTGTCCAAACTACGGCTGAAAATTTAATTTGTTAAAATCAAAATAAATTGAAAATTGCTTCCATCATATTTGAACCTATTTAATTTAATTTGTTAAATTGTGGAACATATTCTAAAAACACGTCATATTGTTATTATTAATTTTTTTTTAATTGCACGTCATAAAATTTTGATGGATAGACTTAGACAAGACGCTAATCGATCTGAACGGTAAAAATTGATAATGAGGTTGGAAGGTGTAGTAACCTTTCTCTCCATAGTTATAAATTATTTGTCTTGAAAACTTTACTTTATGTAATTGATAAAGAACTTTTTCATTTTTATCCTTTTTCAGTGTGTGTACACGCTTGAAAGCGGAAAAGATGAACTCAGACTAATAAAAGGAAACGGAACTTAGAAAACAAAACATTTCACTCGACCAAAGCCCTTAGCTTCTAACTTCATTCATTCGAAAGAACACACATTATGTTGAGTTTAAACACATGTAAGTAATACAATAAGGACAATAACACAAATCACTAGGTATATGACTGTCTTTTTTATTTTATTTTTTAAGTCGGCAGATGTACTATCTTTTACATATTGACATATTTTTATCATTTTCCCTTTTTAGGTAGAGCAATAAGAAATATTTTTTTCTTAAATTCCCTACAAAACAGGAAATTTACCTAACTTTCTTATTGAAAGTGAATTATTAGCTTCTCTTTCAAAGCAAATTAAAATCTCAATCCAAACCATTTCCAAAATTTCAAGTATCTTTCGTTCTCAGTCAATTAATTTTCGTGTTTTAAAGACCACAAAGTACCCATCTGGTCCATCTCGATTTCGTGTTTTAAAGACCACAAAGTACCCATCTGGTCCATCTCGATCCCACACACGACACAACTTTACAAAAAAAGAAAGACCAAAAAACAAAGAAAGCAATCAACAAGAAAATGGACATCACCCAAATCCTGCTCCTCTCCTTTCTCTTTCTCTCTATCTCTATCAAACTCTTGCTCACAAAATCTAACCGGAAACCTAATCTTCCTCCTTCTCCGGGTTACCCTTTACCGGTTATCGGCCACCTCCACCTCCTCAAGCAACCGGTCCACCGAACATTCCTCTCCATCTCTCAGTCCCTCGGAAATGCTCCGATCTTCCACCTCCGCCTGGGAAACCGCCTCGTTTACGTTATCTCCTCACATTCCATAGCCGAAGAATGTTTCACCAAAAACGACGTCGTTCTTGCGAATCGTCCTGATATCATCATGGCCAAACACGTCGGCTATAACTTTACCAATATGATTGCAGCACCTTACGGCGACCACTGGAGGAATCTCCGCCGCATTGCCGCCGTCGAGATTTTTTCTTCTCATAGAGTCAGTACTTTTAAGTCTATCCGTAAAGACGAGATCCAACGGCTCATAACACTTCTCTCTAGAGACTCCTTACACGTAACACCTTCTTATTTTTATATTTTTTATTATTTAAAAATAAAAACACCTTCTTATTTAACTCGATTTTTTATCTTTTCTTATTTAAGTAAATCAATTTTTTTTTTAAACATCAGTAAATCAAAAAATTTAATCTACTACTCGACACTCGTGAGGTTGAATTACTAGTCAAATTTTTCGACAATAAATCAATTTTTTTTAATCTGCGTACTTTTAACTAAAACGTCTTATATTTTGAAACAGAGGATATTTGTCTGTTGTTCTAGACTTCTAGTCTCTCACAATTGAAAATACTTTTATATATACATATGTCTCTACTCAAATATTCGAAATATTCCCTACTACATATACGATTGAAAATTTAAGATTATGTATACTACATGTTAAATTTGAAACAGTATCTGTAAAATGAACAAATAAATTACATAAAAATGTGGTTGAATATTTTTTTATTCATTTATTAGTATAGTTTTGTGTAAATATTTAATGTTGCACAACGTAATAAATTTGACTAGTAATCGATCGTCCCACAGGGATTTGTTGAAGTGGAGTTGAAATCATTATTAGCCAACTTGGCATTCAACAACATCATCATGATGGTAGCCGGAAAGCGATATTACGGTAGCGGTACAGAAGACAATGATGAAGCCAAGCTCGTGAGGGAACTTATATCGGAGGTAATGACGGGCGCCAGTTCTGGCAATTTGGCTGATTATCTTCCGATCATAAATTGGGTCACAAACTTTGAGAACCAGACCAAGATTTTGGGGAATCGACTCGATAGATTCCTGCAAAAATTGGTTGATGAGAAACGTGCAGAGAAAGAAAAGGGTCAAACTTTGATCAATCATTTGCTTTCTTTCCAAGAAACCGAACCCGATTACTATACTGATATCATCATCAAAGGAATCATACTCGTAAGTTCATATTAACTAATATTATTCTATATATAATATATGGAGTGAGTTTACTTATTAGAAATATATATACACAGGCTCTGGTTCTTGCGGGGACAGATACATCTGCAGTAACGTTGGAATGGGCAATGTCAAATTTGTTGAACCATCCAGGGATACTTGAGAAAGCGAGAGCGGAAATCGATGAAAAAATCGGTTCAGACCGGTTAGTTGAAGAATCAGACATTGGAAATCTCCATTATCTCCAAAACATTGTGTCGGAAACACTACGTTTGTATCCTGCGGTTCCACTACTCCTCCCTCATTTCTCATCGGATGAATGTAAAGTGGCGGGCTACGATATGCCACGTCGCACGTTGTTATTAACAAACGTATGGGCGATGCATAGAGATCCAGGTTTATGGGAAGAGCCAGAGAGGTTCAAACCGGAGAGGTTCGAGAAAGAAGGAGAGACTCGAAAGCTAATGCCGTTTGGGATGGGACGACGAGCTTGTCCTGGAGCCGAGCTTGGGAAGCGGTTAGTAAGTCTTGCTCTTGGCTGTTTGATTCAGTGTTTCGAGTGGGAGAGAGTTGGTGAAGAACTTGTGGACATGACTGAAGGCGAAGGGATCACTATGCCTAAAGCTACTCCGTTGCGAGCTATGTGCAAGGCACGTGCCGTTGTTGGTAAAGTGATATAATTAACCTGTAACTGTAACTTATAGTTTCATACATCCCACGTGTTCTTACTTCTTAGAAATAAAAGTATTATGTGGTCAATAAGTTGGATGCAGAGCAATAAAAGAAATAAGTGTTTCGACTTCCACAAGATCAAGAAAAACGGTTGGTACATAGTATCAAGTATCAATCACAGGTCATCAAGAATATGTCAAGGATCAATCATTGTTCTAAATATGACAAGTATATATATTGTATTTATGTTGTAATTAGAACTCTCTAGAATCCTTCTCTTGTATATATACCTCTTGTATCTCAATCAATAGAATAATCAAATTCCCAATTCATTCTATTCTCTATATGGTATCAGAGAAATACCGATCCTAGAAACCTAAAAATCTTTCCTTTTTCTCTCCTCCTTTTCCTCGTCCCCGTTTATCTCTTCTCTTCATCAATGGCCACCATTGCTGCCGATCAATCACAGGTCATCAACCTCAACCTCAACGCCACTTCCATTGTTAACATTAACATGGCTAATGTTACCAAGCTCACGACCTCCAACTACATCATGTGGAGCCGCCAAGTTCACGCTATTCTCGATGGTTACGGTCTCGCCAAGCATCTTGATGCCTTGGCCAACGTACCAGACAAGGAGATCACGGTCAATGCCGTCACTTCACCAAATCCTGCTTTTGAAGCTTGGACCAGACAAAATCGCCTGGTCTACTCTGCTCTCATCGGCGCCCTCTCCCTCAGCGTCCAGTCCACAGTCTCTCGTGCCAACACCGCCGCTGACGTCTGGAATACGCTTGCCTCAACCTATGCTAAGCCGAGTCGTGGCCACATCAAACAACTCAAGCATCAACTCAATCAGTGGACAAAGGGTACCCGCACAATTGATGAGTATGTTCAGGGCCTAACGAATCGTTTTGATCAGTTAGCTCTCCTGGGCAAACTCATTGACCATGAAGACCAACTTGACTACATTCTCCAAGGGCTACCCGAGGAGTACAAATCGGTGGTTGACCAAATGGAAGGTCGTGATGTCCCGCCAAGTCTGACAGAACTCCATGAGAAGCTTCTTAATCATGAAGCCAAGATCATAACTGCTCAGCCCGCGACACCGTTTCCTATCACGGCCAACTATGCTACCAACAATCGTGGTCGCTCCTCCTCCAAGCCATCACACACTCAACCTTGGAAGCCACAACAATCCTCTGCTCGTGGACCCGAAGTTCGTGGTCCATTCAAGCCATATCTTGGTAAGTGTCAAATTTGTGGCATTCAAGGACATTCCGCTAAACGCTGCTACCAGCTTCAAACATTCCAAGCTCAGGCACCAGCCAACCCACCATTGCTGCCAACACCTCCGCAGCCTCCGATGTCGTGGCAGCCCAGAGCCAACTTTGCCACTGCTGCACCGTCACCATTCCCGTACAACCCGTGGATCCTTGACTCTGGCACCACGCACCACATAACCTCTGATCTAAACAACCTAGCTTTACACCAGCCATACAACGGTGGTGAAGAGGTTCTCATTGGGGATGGTTCAGGTCTGAAAATCACCCATACCGGTTCAACTTCTCTGCCCTCCTCATCTCAATCTTTATCTCTACGTGATGTTTTATATGTTCCTGAGATTCAGAAAAATTTAATTTCTGTATACCGCCTTTGTAACGCTAACAAAGTCTCTGTTGAATTTTTCCCGGCCTCATTTCAGGTGAAGGATCTCAAAACGGGGGCCCGGTTACTCCAAGGGCGAACTAAAGCGGAGCTGTACGAGTGGCCTAATCCTACATCCATTCCCACATCCTATCTTACCACCACATCAAAACCAACTTTAAAAGAGTGGCACTCACGTTTAGGCCACCCATCTCTCCGCATTCTTAAAACAATACTCTCTCAGTTTTCTTTACCATTTTCTGATTCTCAAATAAAGTCGCTTTGTCGAGATTGCTCTATTAATAAAAGTCACAAATTATCTTTTTCTGAAACCTCAATCTCTTCTTCTCGTCCCCTCGAAATTCTCTTTAGTGATGTATGGACATCTCCGATTATTTCAATCGATAATTACAAGTATTATCTCATAATCGTTGATCACCATACTCGCTACACTTGGCTTTATCCACTCAAATTCAAATCACAAGTCAAAGAAACCTTCATTCGATTCAAAGCTCTTGTCGAAAACAAGTTTCAAACACGTATTATAACTCTTTTCTCCGACAATGGTGGAGAATACATAGCCCTAAGAGATTTTCTAGCCACAAACGGCATCACCCATCTCACTACACCACCTCACACTCCCGAACATAATGGTCTTTCAGAACGCCGTCATCGACACATTGTTGAGACCGGTCTCTCCCTTCTTTCACATGCCTCTATCCCAAACACTTATTGGTCTTATGCTCTAGCTGCAGCCGTATACCTAATAAACCGCATGCCTACACCAACTCTATCTTTCCAATCGCCATACCAAAAGCTTTTTCAAACAAATCCAAACTACCAAAAACTTAAAACCTTCGGATGCCTCTGTTTCCCTTGGCTTAGACCGTACAATTCACATAAACTCCAACCAAAATCTTCTCCTTGTGTCTTTCTCGGTTACTCTCTCACTCAAAGTGCCTACATATGTATAGAACCACAAAATCATCGAATATATATTTCTCGTCATGTTCGTTTTGATGAAACAAATTTTCCCTTCTCCTCTCTGCAACCAAACACTCGAAATATCTCACCTCCACCTATCTCCGAAACACAACCTCTCCAAGTCCAACGTATCACCCTCGTACAGCCACCGTCGCCTCCGACCTCGCCCCCGCGTTGTGATT
The DNA here is from genome assembly GCF_000004255.2 of Arabidopsis lyrata subsp. lyrata. Taxonomy (NCBI): domain Eukaryota; kingdom Viridiplantae; phylum Streptophyta; class Magnoliopsida; order Brassicales; family Brassicaceae; genus Arabidopsis; species Arabidopsis lyrata. The sequence continues at coordinate 1,385,071 of NW_003302549.1, forward strand.
CGTTGCCGGAGATGACGCCGGAAAATTCTACAGAGGCTCTGTCCTCCACGTCAAGCTCTTCTGGTGATTCACCAAGCCCAGTAAACTCAACAACGTTTTCTGCAGCCCATTCTCCCAGTCAGGCCCAAGACCACAATTCACCAACTAATTCAGCCCATAGTCAAAGCCCTTCAGAGGACAATTCAGAGACAGGCCCAATACACAACTTGGCCCAGCCAGAAAACAACGACACCACAACATCGTCTTCCTCAAGTGCTTCGCAAGCTGTTCCCGTGAATGAAAACCAACACTCCATGGCCACAAGATCAAAGTCTGGAATCATCAAACCAAACAAGAAGTATTCTCTCGCTGTAACACTAGCCAACTCAGATCTCGAGCCACGGACAGTTACACAAGCTCTTAAGGACGATCGATGGTGCAACTCGATGTCTGACGAATTCAATGCCCAAATAATCAATCATACATGGGATCTCGTTCCTCCACCGCCACCACATGTCAACATCATTGGTTGTAAGTGGATCTTCAGAACTAAATTTAACTCTGATGGTTCAATTAGCAGATTCAAATCAAGGCTAGTAGCGAAAGGATACTCTCAACAACATGGTCTAGACTACGCCGAGACGTTCAGTCCAGTGATCAAATCCACAACCATTCGAATTGTTTTGGGTATCGCAGTTGAACGGGACTGGCCAATTCGACAGCTTGATGTCAACAATGCCTTTTTACAAGGCACCCTCACGGAAGACGTATACATGTCACAGCCACCGGGTTACGTCGACAAGGATAGGCCAGGTCATGTATGTCATCTCAAGAAAGCTCTTTACGGTCTCAAACAGGCTCCCCGAGCATGGTATCTCGAGTTGAAATCATACCTTCTCTCCGTTGGGTTTGCAAACTCTGTTTCAGACACGTCTCTGTTTATTTTGAAGAAGGGATCATCTTTTCTATACATGTTAATCTATGTGGATGACATTTTAGTAACAGGAAATGATGCGGCTCTCCTTCAGTCAACACTCAATGCTCTTGCAAATCGATTCTCCGTCAAAGATCACGAAGAGCTCTCTTATTTTCTTGGTATTGAAGCTAAACGTGTTCCTAATGGCCTCCATCTCACACAGCGTCGCTATATTTTGGACCTTCTTGCACGACACAATATGTTGGCAGCAAGTCCAGTCGCTACGCCTATGGCAACATCACCAAAATTGAGCTTATTCTCGGGCACAAAACTCAGCGATCCAACCGAGTATCGATGTGTTGTGGGCAGCCTCCAATATCTTGCCTTTACAAGGCCAGACATCTCCTATGCCGTCAACCGTCTCTCTCAATTCATGCACTCTCCAACAGTGGATCATTGGCAAGCAGTGAAACGTGTTCTAAGGTATCTCGCTGGCACACCTACTCATGGAATTTTTCTAAGCCGCAACAACAACACACACACTCTCCATGCGTTCTCTGACTCCGATTGGGCCGGAGACACTGATGATTTTGTCTCCACCAATGCTTATGTCGTTTACCTTGGAAACCATCCTATATCGTGGTCTTCAAAGAAGCAAAAAGGAGTTGCTCGTTCTTCTACGGAGGCAGAGTATCGTGCCGTCGCAAACACGTCAGCTGAATTGTCTTGGGTACGGAACCTACTCACAGAACTCGGCATACAACTACGACAAACACCAGTTATTTATTGTGATAATGTTGGTGCAACCTATCTCTGCGCAAATCCCGTCTTCCATTCGAGAATGAAACACATTGCTTTAGCATATCATTTTATTCGGGGTCAAATACAATCTGGTGATCTTCGTGTGGCTCACATTTCCACCAAGGACCAGCTCGCAGATGCACTCACCAAACCTCTCTCGCGCACCACCTTTCAGTATCTAACTTCCAAGATTGGAGTTTCGAAGACTCCTCCATCTTGAGGGGGCATATCAAGTATCAATCACAGATCATCAAGAATATGTCAAGGATCAATCATTATTCTAAATATGACAAGTATATATATTGTATTTATGTTGTAACTAGAACTCTCTAGAATCCTTCTCTTGTATATATACCTCTTGTATCTCAATCAATAGAATAATCAAATTCCCAATTCATTCTATTCTCTATACATAGTTCACTGTTTCCATCTCCTGATTAGAGTAATCTTGGTCCAATGTTGGTTTCTTGAAATTTATAATTGGTTCGGTCATGTAACAAGGCCTACTATTAAAACTGGGCATTTGTTGGGCTTCGTAAAACTTTTTGTCTCTCTCTGCATTTTAAATTGAATACCCATTAACAAATCAGTAGTATATATATGTTCTTCACTGTCTGAACTAGTAATTCACAATTAGCTAAAAGTCAGCATTTTGTTTTGGACAAAAGGACCGTCGTGAATAACGAAAAGTTTGAATGTCATGTTATGTTGGTAGTTGGTACCGAATTTACCACGTTTTGATGATTATAATTGTAGAGAATGTCAACCAACCAATATTATTGTAAAGACAATAATGGATGGAAATCTAAGAATTCCGATTAGATATTTTTCTTATCGAGAACTTTCAACAAAACCTTTTGGATAATTGGATTGATTGAATGAAAGAGACATAAGTGGAACTTGTTCACAACAACCCAATGTAATATGAGTTGTTTTTTTTTTTTTTTTTTTTTCAAAGAAAAAATTGGCTGGCCTAAAAAAATTTCCCCGATTTTCCCAAAAAATAAAAAATATTTTTCCTTCTTAAAAAAACTCTAAAGAAAATGGGGACATGTTTGGCCAGATTAATACGCTAATCTTATTACTATTATTACTATCGTATGCACTATTTTTCTTAGTTGTGTTTTTGTTATTCTGTACTATTTAATGGCGTAAGGTGGAGAAACCAAAATATACACAAGTTAGAGAAAAAAAGAAGAGCAAAGGAGTTATGGATTATTGTATTTTACTTATCCTCACCATTCTTGTTACAATTCTCATCACCAAGATTTTTATCCTACTCGCTAAACCAAACAAAAACCTTCCACCGTCGCCACGTATCTGTTTTCCAATCATCGGACACCTTCACCTCCTCAAACAGCCACTGCTACACCGGACTCTCAGCCATCTCTCGCACTCCCTCGGCCCCGTCTTTTCTATACGCCTCGGCTCTCGTCTCGCCGTTATCATCTCGTCTCCAACGGTAGCAGAAGAATGCTTTTTGACGAAAAACGACATCGTTTTGGCAAATCGGCCTCGTTTCATCATGGGCAAGTACGTGGCTTATGACTACACCTCCATGGTTACGGCTCCTTACGGTGACCATTGGCGAAACCTCCGTCGTATCACCGCCTTAGAAGTCTTCTCCACGAATCGACTCAACGGCTCAGCAGAAATCCGACAAGACGAAGTGAAGAGGCTTCTCCAAAAGCTTCACGGTTTATCTGTGGAACGCCCGGCTAACGTACGTAGGTTTATCTTAAAATAAAATATTCTATTCTAATTCATTGAAATGTTTAAACCACACAAATTTATATGATATTTTATACTTGTATAGTATATATGAGAAAATAACTGGAAAAAAAAAATTCGACTGCCGTTACATAATCATATGTTTTCACGTTGCATTTTTTTTGTTTATAATATGATTTTTATATATTAATGACTCTCAAATTTAAAGTCAATAAATAGCTTAGACTAAGAATCATATAGTTAATAAATATTTTAAGAAAAATAATTACATATATGTAATACCTGAATTGATAAATATTATTTGAATTAAAATTTATAATGAGTTCCAATTTATATAATTAAATTTTTTATTTGAAGGCTTTAATCTTGTTAAGATAACAACACGATTAGGGATAAATTTGTCATATTTATCATTGATGTTAATTAAAAAAAATTAATCGTTGAATTACCTATAAATATTAATTGCTTGAAATAAATTTGCTCGATCTAGTAAATGGAACAAACAGTTCTTCTTCTTTCCGTTGCTATCAATATCATCAATATCAAATTCTAGAAAGTACAATTATATCCTTAATGCATCTTAGCTTTACTTCCGTTTAAGGATAAACCAGTTAATTAATATCAGGCCATAACAAAAGAACTTCATTTTTTTTTTCTAGGTGGAGTTACGACCGTTACTAACTGGTCTTACCCTAAATGTGATAATGAGAATGATGACCGGAAAGAGATTCTTCGAAAAAGATGAGAGCGGAAAGGCGGCGATAAGCTTGGAGTTCCGGGAACTAGTGGCGGAGATTCTAGAGCTCTCCGCGGCCGACAATCCAGCTGATTTTTTGCCGGCTCTACGGTGGTTTGACTACAAGGGTTTGGTCAAGAGAGCAAAAAGGATTGGAGAAAGGATGGATATTTTATTACAAGGGTTTTTGGATGAGCATAGAGCTAACAAAGACAGATTGGAGTTTAAGAACACTATGATTGGTCATTTGCTTGGTTCTCAAGAAAAAGAGCCTCATTACTACAGTGATCAAACCATCAAAGGTCTTATACTGGTATGTTTTTCTATATTCAGTCTTGTTTTTCGGTATAAAATTTCATATACGGAGATGATAATGTAGTAGTTATAATGATATTGACACTAAATCACCTTCCAGTATTGACTTGATTTCTCCAACCACCGCTAAAAATAATTGAACAACGAAGACAAACAAATGAAAAAGCCAACACTTAAAGAGTTGATATATATTGGTCCCATATTTATGTCAGAAATTCAGAATGATGGTCCATTTAATTACTAGATTTTTATGGAATAGTGGCAAAAATAATAATCAGAATAATTAAAAAACAGACTGAATTTTTCAAAATAAAGGATATAAACCATTTTGTTTAGATTTTGGCTCAACTTCAAGTTTTATAGGTTAGGGTTTATGATTTACGAATTACAGTGTAGTGCTTAGATCTTATAATTAGTTTAGGTTTTAGAGTTTATAATTTGAAATTTAAACTATTTTGTTGATGAAAGAAAATCTAAACTATTTTTTTTTAGTTTAATATAACTTTAGAATACTTTCATAATTATTATTTTCTTTTTTTTATAGATGATGGTAATAGGAGGTACGGATACATCGGCCTTAACCGTAGAATGGGCAATGTTAAATTTATTGAATCATCCACAAGTACTAGAGACCACGAGAAAAAACATTGATACTCAAATGGAATCATCATTATCATCATCAAGTACTCGTCAATTGTTGAAAGAAGAAGATTTGGTGAACATGAACTACTTGAACAATGTTGTGTCCGAGACACTAAGGCTTTATCCTGTGGCACCACTTATGGTTCCTCATTTGCCATCTTCTGATTGTGTAATTGGTGGGTTTGATGTTCCACGTGATACGATCGTGTTGGTTAACTTGTGGGCTATACATCGAGATCCAAGGGTGTGGGATGATCCGATGTCGTTTAAGCCAGAGAGATTTGAAGGGAGGGATCAGTTTGGACATTACAATGGTAAGATGATGCCCTTTGGGTTAGGGAGACGGGTTTGTCCCGGGATGAGTTTGGCTAACCGGGTTGTTGGGTTGCTGTTGGGTTCGATGGTTCAGTGTTTTGAATGGGAAAGTGGCTCAGGAGGTCAGGTTGATATGACTGAAGGTCCAGGACTTAGTATGCCTAAGGCTGAACCATTGGTTGTCACGTGCAGACCACGTGAGATGGCTTCCGAGTTGTTGTTCTTCGGATCAGAGCCAAGCAATAAGAATGTCTAGATTGGATTTTGTAAAACTATAAGTTAATACATTTTTTTTGGTTAACGAAGTTAATACATTATATCCATATGATTCAGTGATTTGGATTTTGATTTGCTATACAGCAAAATGGTTGGAGACACTCATTTTTTTTTTTTGGCCAACTGGCATGGGACTATGTGTTTATTGTAATCATGTAATGTCATATACTCATATATGCAATGTTGGTTGAGATAATACAGTCCACATAAAATTTGTTCTTATCAAGTTATCATGGATATTTTGAAAGTTATAAAGTTGTTCTATCGCTATAAAATTATTATAACCAGAAATTATTTTTTTAATATTTTATTACCATAATGTCAAGAAACAGAACATCTGAACAAGAAGATAAAGCATATGTTTGAAAGATCAATTCAAGAACTCTCGCTCCGGTTTGGTTTAGACGAAGACTCGGAATCAAAATCTTCCTCCGACGCAGGAACCCATTCGTTCGTCGCCGGATTGCTTCTGTAAACCGCTTTTTCTCCTCCGTCTCCGATTGCGGCTGCGGTTACGGCCTCGGTCGCTTCACCTCCGTCTTCCTTGACCACATTTATAAACCCACTTCCGGTCTAGTTTCAGAAACAGAACACGTTAAACAAAATTAGATTTCTTCTGATGAAATATTTAAGAACGAGTGAGAAAGAAAGAATTAAAAAACCGTGTGATGTTGCTTATCAATGGCAGTGAGATTTGTGTAATACTCTGTTTCCAAGAACTCATCTTGAACTGCAGATGAATCCCCCTCACCTAGAACTTTACCCTGTTTTTTGAAAACCAAAATCTTAAATTCAATGACAATGTTAGTTTATGTGAAGAGAAAAGAGTGGGTTTTAGAGAAAACCGAACATGAGTTTGTGACTGGAGAGATTGGAATTTGTCAGCTTCAGGATGGTCGGTGGTTTTGTCGGAAGCAGAGAAAGATCCAGGAGGTCCCGGTTCGCTTCGAGTGGGTTTAGTGGGTCGTTTTGGAGCCAAGGAATCGAAATCAGCTCTGATCTGGTTCGCGTTCTTGATCTGTTGATCCGGGTCGGATATTTCGTCGCTCCGACTTGGCTTCATCGTACTCATCGTCTTCTCTGTCCACTGCTTTACAACACAAACATGCAAAAAAGAGAATGGATATGTGCTCTCTGGTTTTTGGTTGTGAATTAAAAAGAAAATATAATTGGGCTTTAATGGGCTTTTTGTTCGATGTTTCAAAACAATTTCTTATAATGGGCTTTTTGTTAGGTTTTTCATTACAGTTTCATACTAAAAAAGGGGGGCGTGTTAATAGAGATGTCAATAAAAATAAAAACTTTTTTATATTAAAAAACGTATAATTGGATGATTTTTTTCTATTAATTTCGTAATTACCGGGCTTTTAAGGATTCGATCGAAAGCTGGATGGCATGATCGTAATTGTCGAAATTAAGCCCCACTCAGAGAACACAGTGTATAAATTATTTTTTAAACGTCCTTTTAACTCCCCAAAGGCCAACATTTTCGAACCAAAAAAAAAAAAATATTAAAAACAATTTTTTAAAGTACTAAAAAACGTTTGCATCTCATCAAAATTCGTTTAAATCACGAACTATAGTTTGCGACAAATTTTAATTCCAATTATGTAGTAAAACCTGAATAAATCATTGTCTTCTTTATAAGATAATCATGTGGCTTGGCTGTATCATTTGTGTTGCACTAGAATGGCCGATAACATCTCCCAAGTTTTTTTTCTTTTTTTTTTTGGGTGGTTTATCCTGAAATCTATATGATTGATTCATGGCTTGACGTAGATCTCAAAATTAAATTTTAAATTCTATCAATTTATTGGCACGTAATATACATTGGTGCTTATGAGAAGGAAACCGACTATTGTATGATCAAAGAATATCACCCTTCTAAACTTTACATTGATCTTTAACGACTGATAAATATAATAATCTATAACAAATGAAAATATAATTCTATAACCTAAGCTAAATAAATATCGAAGTAAACGAAATAATGTTTTGTTTTGGGTTAGTATTTTAGTGACCAGCACCTCTCCTGCTCGGTCCTGAAGCCATTGTATGCATCCTCTCTCCAGCCGAAGAGAGCCACCTTAACTTCTTATAACCATGTATCACGACCCCTATTAAGTCTTCGCCTCGCAAATCGACCCCATGAATTTTAGATTGACCAATTTCCTCCGTCGAACCACCAAGGAGAACTCTGCAATCGGCGGTTCTTGATTCCGAAAAGGCCGAGACCAAGAACATGACCGTAAAGATCAAGCCAAATGGTCTCATTTTTTTTGGTGTGGTTGTTCGGTTCTTGGGGTTTAGGGTTTAAGGCAATGAATGTGTTTTGGTGATTGATAGAAAAGGAGTAACAAAGGAGGAAGTAAAGCTTTATATACAAGTGTCAAAAGATTCAAAGGTAGATGGAAAAGGATGGAGAGGAAGGAAGATAGGAGTTTTCATTAGAAATAAAGTAATACGAAAAAAATTAAAAAAATTGTTAGGGAATATAATATGGAATAAGGTGTAGAATTAGACCCTCGATATAAGGGGATGGTGCAGGCGAATTAGTAAAAAAGGACGGTCTCTAGCTTCCTTGGAAATGGACCTTTAGAAAAGTGTTAATTGTTTTTTTGACCAGCTAAATTTTAGTATTATTTTATATATAATATATAGGTTAATAGCTTTAAATCTAAAAGTATTATAGAATATATATTTGAATTTATTTTTGTATTTTTCTGCTTAAGATATGAATATGAAATTAAGGCATGCCGAATATTAAGTTATGGGATTTGTAGCGAAAAACAACATTTTGGGATTATTTTTTTTTTGTTTTGGCATCATTTTCGGAATTTTTTATTGCTTAAGATACACAAGATTCCAATGAATCAATCTTCCAAATGACAATTCAAGTTGTGGTTGGTAATTTAAAAATCCCGACTTTTTGTCAGTGGAGTTAGGCAAGACTATATCAATATTTTCGGTAACATGGTTTCATGATCTAAAACATTTATACCGACAAGGAGGTTAGTAATCACCACGTAAACTTTTAATAGCCAAATGAGTATAAAAGTGAACCAAATGAAAGTACTAGACTACAACTATTTGATCTCATATTTCTATCATTTAAATTTTTTTATATCAAACTAATTATTGCAGATAAGTTATGAGCGAAGGTTCTCTTATTAACTACAATGGCTTTTGTTGATTACTGAATTTAAACTCTACGGTCGTGGTTCGTGGATCATCGACTCGGATTAAACTTTAGAAATTGGAAGAGTACTGGTGAAGGTAGGGCACGAATGCGTAGTTGTGACGTAGGAGGAGGGAAGAGAAATAAAGTACGTATTTTATCTCACACTTTCACGAATAATTTGATCGGAATAAATTTGACCATACGAATCCTCGAGACTTGTTCTGCATAGAAGAACGTTTTCCTTGTATAGATCAAAATATGTTAGGTGAATTAAGAACTAATGCATGATTTTTAGTACTGTGCAAATAAATAAACAAGAAACACGAAGATCAAACCAAAATCATAAATCATAACTCAGCGATAATTATAAATGGGAAATCTAGAAATATAAAAAAAACGAACAAAACATAATTGTGATGGTGGCTCGTGGGCATGAGAAAAAGAAGGGAGATAACATAGACAGACAAATTCGGTGGTACAGACACAAAATACTTGTATGGACGGACGGACTCTAACTTTGCTTCATAGTTGTCATGACAACAATATTGGCATCTATCTTCTTCCTCTTTTTCATTTTTTTTTTAAACGTCACTTCCCCACATGTACCCTCAATTTTATTTCATTATCAATCTTGCATCTTCGAATCTGTGTTTATATAATCGAGTTCAAAGAACTAAAGTCCATATTTATTTTTAACTTCAAAATGTGTAGTCATTATGTGAATATTTAGTGCTTTACTTTAACAAAAAAATAAAAAATAATAATATAGTGTGCATGGACGAAAATTGTATTACTGTTATGATCGATATCCCAATATTTTTTCATAAACTGTATTAATTTAAAATCATCTTCTTAGCATGGATGTATGCTTTAACAAAAAAGAAAATGCATGTATGCTTTAACAAAAAAGAAAATACATATGTATTTTAGATATATATGCATAGTGTTTATAGAGACTTATTATTATTAGATCTGCTATTTGAATGGATTGAAGATTAACGATTTGCTTTTGTATGGATTTGATCAGTAAATCACGATGCTACTTGAAATTCTTTTGTCAAAGATATTATTTCAAGAATTATATTAATTTCATGTAATTGGACGGAATATAAAAGACTGGAATCTAGATAATGAATTTATTAATGCAGAATTTGATTCCAATATTAATGGACTACCACGTCCGAGCTATACATAGTTAAACATTTTTTCTTCTTGTATGTATTATTCTGGCGTGGTCTTACGCCACTACTAAACTATATTATTTTGGCCAAACCAATATAAATTAAACATTGAACCGGGTTTTAAGTAATTTGTTTGTAAGTTTCTTTTAATAATTGGTTATCAAAAATAACGTATTTAATAATTTGAAAGATAGTGATTTCACCTTATATTAATATGGGAAAGAGTTTCCTGATGCTCTGCAATTTGGTTTCTTTGTCTTACTCTAACTGCGGATAAAAAGGAGCGATTTTGCTATAAAAAGGAACAGTTTGAGATGATATTACACTTTATTCCTGTAAATTATTTGGCTACCATCAATAATATATTCTTTAAAACTATCAATCACAACTCTGTTTCAAAAATCATATATGAACTTGAGACGGAAAAATGATCATAATTCAACATCATATAGCAGCAAGAGTTGAAATAAAGATCAAAGGTTTTGAAATTTCATAGGATAGATTTCTTATTTCTACCTAACAAAAATTAAAATTTGGATGTTGAATTTTGAGTAGTAAAGTTTGGTTGTTCAATGTTCTTGCAAGAAAAATCACGTGCGAAGGAACTATTTTTGGTCGTGCAAGAAAAATAACAGCAAAGTGTTTGAACTTTTGAAGCATTGATGATTAGGTTTGGTGTATCTAACAATATTATAAAACAAATACATGAGATCCGATTTATAGTCAATTAGCTCATGTCACTCCTTATATCAGCTGGTAGGATGACTTTATTAGCTTTGCTAGTCTGAAATTCAACACTTTTTTTTGGTCTACAACTACAAATCTACCTTAAATTTTAGCTGCCGTCTGCTACAAACAATGAAACTTTATTTTTGGTCTACAATATTATTCTTTTATTTCTAATATTCAATTTCTTATCCTTTCCTCGTTGATGGCTTTCACTAATTTTTGTTCAATAAATACACACAAAATTGAATGCTCAAGAAACAAGTTGGTATCTTCCCAGAAAGCAGCATAACTAATTTCAATGATCACATTCTTTTCAATTCAAACTTAGTCAAGAACTAAAATTCAAACTTTGCATCTACTTGAACACTACTATATAGTCACATACTAAACTCACAAACACTCACAACAAAATTCGTTATCTGCTATAAAGAGAAAGAAAAACATTTTTGTTTTATAAACAGAGAGTTAAAGTGTTCTTAAACATGATGATGATCAACAAAGCCGTTCTTGGTTCGATCCTGGTCTTCATGTTGATCGGTTCAGTTCTTGTTGAGAGTCGTCCGCTTGGTCTAACAAAGACCGAGGAGAAGCTCATGGCTGGTTTCTTCGATGGCTTGTCACTTGGTTCGATGAAAGACTCAGGTCCGAGTCCAGGCGAGGGTCACAAGGTCGTGGAACGGAGGGATACGTTTCGATTTGATAAGCACTCCGGTCCAAGCCCAAGCGGACCGGGGCACTGATGTTTCAATCTTTGGTTCAAACTGGGCCGGTTAAAGTGCCCATACCCGTTTAGGTCGAACAAATTTTTTATTTTATTTTTTTTGTTTCAGTTTCAATAGTCAGAAAATATTAGTATATACACTGATACGTATAGCAAAAACATTAATTGATGTCTCATGTTTTTTCTATTCTCAGGATTATTGTTTTGTTAGTTAAATAAAGTTATTTGAAAGTATACAAATTCTCAAAGTAATAATAATCCAAGTTATTTTATTGTTTGAATGTAATTAAAAAAACATCAATGTACAAAGTGTTGTTATATGATTACATTCCAATACTCAAAATTCTAGTAGTCAAAGAACGAGTCCAACTGCTCAACCACCAATAAAGCATAAATTAAAAAGGACATTGCTTTCTAAATGGGCGACGATCCTATTAAAGACATTTAATCGAACTATTGTGAAAGTTAAGGGACTCAATTGAAAACGTATTAAATTACAACAATAGCCTTTACATTATTGAAATTAGAACATTAGGCTTTAACCTCGTGGATTTGGCAGTTTGATTATCTAGACGGTTAAAGGGTGCCTTGTGATGTGAAGATCTTTGCCTCTCGCTCACAATGGGAAGCTCGTCGAAGGAAGAGACGGCGAGTGATGGAGATACGGCGAGCGGTGGCGCCTCACCGTCCAACGACGGCAGACTCTTCTCGGAAGGCGAACGTGTTCTCGCCTACCATGGTCCTCGCGTCTACGGAGCCAAGGCAAATAAAAAACTCTCACTATATTTCTCTGTGCTTCGTCGGATGTTTGCATAATTTGAATTCTGTTGATTATTATGGTGTGATTTAGCAATTCGTGGTATTGGTTGTATGCGACTACGGAATTAACTGGTTTCGTTTATCGGGATCTCTCTGTTAGATTTGGCTTATAGATTTCTTAGTAGATTTCGTTTTTAAGTTACGAAGATCCGAAACTTGAGGCAATTGAGTTTCAATTTGAATGTTTCGTCTGTGTTTGGCGTAATGGATTTATGGAAGGTGATTTATGTAGCATTAACGATTTGAGATTGGAATTATCTGAAATGCTTAGTCGCAATTGATGCATAAGGACAATTTACTTTCGTTGAAGCAAGATTCAAAAAATTACCCGGAAATAGGGCAAGCTAAATCTACTTGCATGATTAATTTTTCAATCATATATCTCCTCTAGCAATACGCCACTGGATTAAAAAATTATCTGTTATTGCATAGTGTTTCAGTGTGGTCAGACCTGATAGATTATTGACACTTCTATTACAGGTTCAAAAGGTCGAGCTTCGGAAAAAGGAGTGGAAATACTTTGTTCACTATCTTGTGAGGCCTCCTCCTTCTGAGCTATTATAGTTTCATTATCCTGTTTGATGTACTGCATGTTTCAAAAATCTAGCTATTTGCATTTTGCTCAGAGCTTTTGGTTTGCAGTAATAAGTGATACAGCGATCTGTGTCTGCAGGGTTGGAACAAAAAGTGAGTATCTCTATGCTCTCATGTCTATTCTGGTTTATGTAGCAAAATCAGTAGATTGGGACCCATGACATGAATGTCTTGCCAACAGTTGGGATGAATGGGTTAGCGCGGATAGGTTGTTGAAACATACTGAGGAGAACCTTGTGAAACAGAAAGCTCTAGACAAGAAGCAAGGAGTAGAAAAAGGTACCAAGTCTGGGCGTTCGGCTCAGACAAAAACTAGAAGCTCTGCAGGTGAGTTTATGCTGTTTACTATCTAATACGGTATTAAATGCTTCTCGGTTGTGAAAATAGATCTATCATATCCCCATTTCTGTTGGCTTGAATTTCTTAATGCTTACAGAAGAGTCCTTATCCAGATGGCCTACTGATATAATAATTTTCTGGCTGCATGTACATAACTGATTTGATTTTTGCCCCTAGATTGACCCTGTTGAGAGTACATAATACATATTTGGTCATCCATGCTAAGGAACTAAATATCTTTTTCTGATCTTGCACTTGCAGACACAAAGGCTGATAAAGATGACACAAAGACCAATGGTAGGCAACATATTAATTTTCCCTCCCTTTTGTATTTCAGGGTTCTCCCAACAATTTCCAAGGATTTGATTTGATATCTATAAAATTTTGGGAAAAAGTTATATTAGATGCAACTTAAATTATTTGAGTTGGTGTATAGATGATTACGTTTTTTGTTGCAGCTGCAAAAGGGAAGAAACGAAAGCACGATTCAGGCAATGAGGTCAGGCTTGTAAAAACTCAGAGATCTCTAGATTTTGTGCTTCAGCTCTACATTGATAAGATTACCCAATGCTTGTGTATACCTGTTAGGTCTTTGTTAAGATTTTATTTTACAATGCATAAAATGGCTGATGTGTTGTTATGCATATATACACAAATACAAACAGGGTCAAGTTATTATACTCGTATACAAACAGGGTCAATTTTTCAGGTCTTCTAAAATCGATAAGGTTCCTATTGTATAATTTTGAAATCTATAGAAGGATAACGTATCGGCGGAGAAGCTAATGAAGATCCAAATTCCCGCAACACTTAAAAAGCAGCTCATTGACGACTGGGAGTATATTGCGCAGAAGGACAAGGTATCATCAATTTACTCTATTTTGTGCACATACGTTTGGCTCGATTAGAATTGTTACTGAATTGTTAAGATATAAGTGTGTATTTGTAGTCGAATGAATTATATTTACCAAAGTGAAGGGAAATTGATGTTTGGTACTCTGCCTTCAAATGACTATATAGGTTGTGAAACTTCCTCGTTCACCTAATGTCGATGAGATATTGGCCAAGTACCTCGAATTCAAAACCAAGAAGGATGGAATGTGAGTCCTTTACTTGAACACTAAGTTTGATATGTTTGAATATATTCCGAAATCCAATGAATCAAAATTGTTGTGTTTCTGTTTTTGTGCAGGATAACTGATTCGGTCGCTGAAATTTTGAAAGGCATAAGGAGTTATTTCGACAAGGCATTACCAGTGATGCTCTTATATAAGAAAGAGCGGCGACAATACCAAGAATCAATTGTGGATGATACTTCACCTTCAACTGTTTATGGCGCCGAGCATTTGCTCCGTCTCTTTGGTAAAATCTCAGTAAGTTCTTATTCAGACAGTAAAATTTGATGTTCCGAAATTTTATATTTGCCTTTTGTAAAAATCTGCAGTGAAGTTACCGGAGCTTCTTTCATATGTAAACATGGAAGAAGAAACATGGAGTCGCATGCAGCAAACATTATCAGACTTCCTCAAGTATCTATCTAATCTCTCTGTTTCACTACCATTTCGATCTCTGTTTCACTACCATTTCTCGGGTTTTACAGTTAAATTCACAATTTCTGCAAAAAAATATTTACAGGTTTATTCAGAAGAATCAGAACACTTTCTTGCTACCATCAGCATATGATTCTGATAAGGTTTCAGATGGTAAAGGCAAAGGAAAAGACGATTGACAGAGTGACAGCTCCAGGAAAAAAAATTGTTGTAATTTTAGAATTCCTTCATTTTTCTGATGAATTCATAATTGTAAGGTACATTTTCAGATATTTGTAGCTGAATATGAATATTTTTACAGGCCTTTTAAGTTAACGATTTGGTTCATGTAATTTTTTTCTTAAGTGTTCAATAAAAGATAGGGAATTCAGAACAATGGAACCTTGGTTTGGTAGAAGGCAACAAAAACTAAATGGAAAAAATAAAGTCTATGATGAGATGAGATTAATATATGTGGCTAATGTTATCGGAATAATTGGCTTTTTCCCTCAGTTATTCTTCTTTTTCACCAAGACGACTCTAATACGCAGAGTTCGTGAGATCAGAATCAATGGTGGCATGAAAAACGACGCTTGAGAGCTCAAATTCGTCGATTATGGAACCTGCAGCTCTTACTCGTTCTTCCTCTCTCACTAGATTCCCTTATCGTCGCGGTTTAGCTACTCTCCGACTCGCTCGAGTCAACTCGTTCTCAGTTCTTACACCTAAGACTCTTCTCCGTCGAAAACCTCTCCCTCTCTCTATCTCTTCCTCCCTTAGTCTTCCACCACGGTCGATTCGTATACGTGCTGTCGAAGACCACCATCACGATCATCATCATGATGACGAGCAAGATCATGACCACCACCATCATCATCATCATCACCATCAACACGGATGCTGTTCCGTGGAATTGAAAGCGGAGAGTAAGCCTCAGAAGGTGTTGTTCGGATTCGCTAAAACCATCGGATGGGTTCGATTGGCGAATTACCTCAGGGAGCATCTTCATCTTTGCTGCTCCGCCGCCGCAATGTTCCTCGCTGCCGCCGCGTGTCCTTACCTTGCTCCTAAACCTTACATTAAGTCTCTTCAGAACGCATTCATGATTGTTGGTTTCCCTCTTGTTGGAGTAAGGATTCTATAGCCTCTCAATACACTATTAAGCTCTTTTTTTAATTTAGCCAGAAGATTTAAGAAATTTAGTTCCATTGGTGTATGTGTTAGGTTTCAGCGTCTCTCGACGCACTTATGGATATAGCAGGAGGAAAAGTGAACATTCATGTATTGATGGCACTTGCGGCTTTTGCATCTGTGTTTATGGGCAATGCTTTGGAAGGAGGATTGCTTCTAGCTATGTTCAATCTTGCTCATATTGGTTAGAACTTGAGTCTATAAGGATCAGGGATATGTCATCGTTAATGTTTTTCCATGACGAGAGATGTTTAAGCCTTTGTCTTGTCATTTTTCTGCAGCCGAGGAGTTCTTCACTAGTCGGTCAATGGTGGATGTTAAAGAGTTAAAAGAGAGTAATCCGGATTCTGCACTGTTGATCGAAGTACTCAATGGCAATGTTCCAAATATTTCTGATTTGTCCTACAAAAGCGTTCCTGTGCACAGTGTAGAAGTTGGATCCTATATTTTGGTTGGAACTGGTGAGGTCTGTAAAACTTTTCTATTTGAAATTCTTAAATATGTGACCCTGTATGTCATTGCTTTAGTACTAGCGGTGTTACTATTGCAGCTGTTAAGTAATGGAATTTTTTTTTGTATTTCTTAGATTGTGCCTGTAGATTGCGAAGTCTACCAAGGTAGTGCTACAATAACGATTGAGCACTTGACTGGGGAAGTCAAGCCGTTGGAGGCAAAAGCTGGAGATAGAGTGCCTGGTGGTGCAAGAAATTTGGATGGCAGAATGATTGTGAAGGTATTTATAATCATATTCTCATTGCTTTGGCTTTTCTCTTATTTGGAATCCTCAAGCTTATCTTATTCCATGGAATTTCTATATCAGGCGACAAAGGCATGGAATGATTCGACGCTTAACAAGATTGTACAGCTGACCGAGGAAGCACATTCTAATAAACCCAAACTTCAGAGATGGCTGGATGAGTTTGGCGAGAATTACAGCAAGGTTGTGGTTGTTTTGTCACTTGCAATTGCCTTCCTAGGTCCATTTTTGTTCAAGTGGCCTTTTCTCAGCACCGCAGGTAAGATGTCATGAATCTTTGTTGATATGACAAACTATTCTTGTTATTTAATAAGATATATCCCCATTTGGACAATTGATAAGAGTGATCTTTGCCTTCTTTTCTTGGGATGGGAAATTGATTGGCTTATTTTCATTGCTTGTTAATGACACAGCATGCAGAGGATCTGTTTACAGAGCATTGGGACTTATGGTGGCCGCATCACCATGTGCTCTGGCCGTAGCTCCATTGGCTTATGCTACTGCTATTAGTTCCTGTGCAAGAAAGGTATTGTTCAAGTACTCTATGTGATCACTTTTGAGCATTAGTTTTATATGTTCTCTTGTAGCAAATTAAGCTTTATAAGCTAAAGAATCTTATGTACATCAAATGACAATGGTGAGGAATGAATAGTGCATATGCTACGACATCTTCTGATCTATGAAGACCACCAATTTCCTTAACTTCAACTAACTGTTTGATATCATTAGTATTTACTATTTAGTTCCTTTTGTCCAAATCCAGTTGAAAACATGGTTTATTTTGTTTTTCTTGCTATGTAAATGTAGTATCTTCACGTGTAAGTTTGTAAACCTCCCTTGTGTAACTTCTATAGGGAATATTGCTGAAAGGTGCACAGGTCCTAGATGCTCTCGCATCTTGCCATACTGTTGCTTTTGACAAAACCGGGACCTTAACAACCGGCGGCCTTACTTGCAAAGCAATTGAACCCATTTATGGGCACCAAGGAGGAAATAATTCAAGTGTAACAACTTGCTGTATTCCAAATTGTGAAAAAGAAGCTCTTGCTGTAGCGGCTGCCATGGAGAAGGGCACCACACATCCTATTGGAAGGTATTGCTTGTTTAGCATCAATTACTAGTATACAACTTAATTACCGCAAACTCTAAAACCATGCAAGCTTTTATCTATGTGCCTCCCATCACAAATTTTCAAGCGTAGGATGGATAGAAGTTAGAACTGGCACGTATCTATAACTCATGGGAAATAAGTTATCTTGTTGGATGGTACATTCATTTCAGGAGATATGTTGATGTAAAGAATTTTATTCATACATCTAGAAATTATTCTTATTTCTTGTCCATCATCACAAACGGATGAAAGGAAGGGGCATAAAGCAACTTTGAACGCTATGAAGCTCTCTATCTCTAATTTTTAGACTTGTTTATTCGTTTTAAATGATGCTTGGTCTGGTACGAGATTGAGATTGAATTGTACTATAGGTATTTTCTGCTGTTTCTGACACATTTGATCTTGCTGCAGAGCTGTTGTAGATCACAGTGTGGGTAAAGACCTTCCTTCTATTTTTGTTGAAAGCTTTGAATATTTTCCTGGTAGAGGCCTTACTGCTACTGTAAACGGTGCCAAGGTGCGACACAGTTATTTACTAGATTCTTATATATCCATTTATCTACTAGTTTTTATAGTGTGTAGCTGTGTGTACATCTCTGGCTTTCATTCTCAAAATATATGAGGTTGTCTCTCACTGCATTTTTTGGCTTTGTAATAGTCGGTAGCTGAAGAGAGTAGATTACGAAAAGCATCACTTGGTTCGATAGAGTTCATTACCTCGCTTTTCAAATCTGAAGATGAGTCTAAACAGATCAAGGATGCTGTAAACGCCTCTTTGTACGGGAATGACTTTGTTCATGCTGCTCTTTCTGTTGATCAAAAGGTATACTACAACTAATTCTTTAGCTGGTCCAAAAAACATCTTTCCTACTTCACAGTCCGTAATTTAAAAAATTTAATATCTCATCTGACCATTTATTAGTCCATAAAAACCTCTGTATCACTGAAATTTATGAGCCTTGCAACTAACTTTTTCCAGGTAACATTGATTCACCTCGAAGATCAGCCTCGTCCAGGGGTGTCAGGAGTTATAGCAGAACTTAAAAGCTGGGCCAGACTCCGAGTAATGATGTTAACTGGGGACCATGATTCAAGTGCTTGGAGAGTTGCAAACGCAGTGGGTATTACTGAAGTCTACTGCAACCTAAAGCCAGAGGATAAGTTAAATCATGTAAAGAACATCGCTCGGGAAGCAGGTGATCGTTACTTTCGCCATAGTTCCCAATCAGAAACATCTATCAAGAGGCTCAGAATTTAGAGTTTTGTATTTTTGGCAGGTGGTGGTTTAATTATGGTAGGAGAAGGGATTAATGATGCTCCAGCTCTAGCAGCTGCAACAGTTGGGATTGTTCTTGCTCAACGAGCGAGTGCCACTGCGATTGCTGTTGCTGACATCTTACTGCTTCGAGACAACATCACTGGTGTTCCGTTCTGTGTCGCTAAATCCCGCCAGACAACATCATTGGTAGATAAAAGAAAAAAAAAAGTATTTGTTTTTAACCAATTTCAGATGTAAGATTGTCTGAGAAAGTATTTATCACGTTGTAGGTCAAGCAAAACATTGCTCTTGCGTTAACATCGATATTCTTGGCCGCTCTTCCCTCAGTTTTAGGGTTCGTTCCATTGTGGTTGACGGTACGTAAGCTAATACCCTCTACAAACTTTTCCATCATTTACCTGAACGAGAGACTAAACAGCTAACCGGCATTTATGTGGGATTGTGATCATAGGTACTTCTACATGAAGGCGGGACTCTTCTCGTGTGTCTAAACTCAGTACGTGGTCTAAACGATCCATCATGGTCGTGGAAACAAGACATAGTTCATCTAATCAACAAGTTAAGCTCACAAGAACCCACCAGTATTAGCAGCAACAGTTTAAGCTCCGTAGAGCCTGCACATTAGGTAACTTTGTTGTTTTTTGTCTAATTATTCTGCAGAAGCAATAAACTGTATTGTATGATCGCTTATGTAACATCCAAATCGTATATATGTTTGGTTTCGTCAGGTGATGTGTATTAATTATATCACGTGCTTATATTTACTACTTGTGGTTTATGTTTGCTTCCTCCGTTCCTCGTAACAAACCCATAGAATAAAAACGTTTGAGAAGTGTTTTTGACTTTTCTCCTTCAGTTTTTCTGTAAAA
This sequence comes from Arabidopsis lyrata subsp. lyrata, assembly GCF_000004255.2. NCBI lineage: Eukaryota > Viridiplantae > Streptophyta > Magnoliopsida > Brassicales > Brassicaceae > Arabidopsis > Arabidopsis lyrata. The sequence continues at coordinate 1,405,082 of NW_003302549.1, forward strand.
ATTGTTAATGATCTTGCTTTGCTTATAATTGAATCACGAAAGATCATATGGAAATACAAAACATTTTTGATTTCGCTTCCTCCTTTCGTCTCTACTACTGGCTCTATACATGAAAAGCCTGAAACTTTTATTTCCCTGAGAAACAGAGGGAAAACTTGTTCTTATCACTCTACTACTCCATCTTCCCAATTCCGATTTGGTTCACTACAAACTCTCTAAACCCGACACGACGGCTGTTTACACTTTGCGGCATACACGAACCACCACTTCCTCCACCTGAACCACCGACGTTTCCTCGCTGTAAATCCGCCATGTAACTCCTCACCTCAGTCCTAATCATCTCCTGAACCACCGTCATGAACTCACCACCGAATCCACCAGATATCCCTTTCCCTTCTTCTTCTTCTACTTCCACTTGCTCTTCCTTTCTAACCGGAAACAGCTCCGCCGTATAACCACCATCCATAACCGTATTCTGGTTTAGTTGTACCGGCTCGTTGACTCGAACCGTCTCCTCAGTCCAAGGGAGAGACAAGCTAAGATAAGTTGGAGGATCTTCACCAGACGATGACGCATTAACCTCAGATCTAACCGTCGGTTTAAACACGTGTGCACCACCACTAGATTGCTCGCTGACGTCAGATCCCGATGGACTTCCGGGACTCATATACAACCCAGTCGACACACCACCACCACCACCACTCGCCGTACGTTTCAACGGTTGCTCTTCTCCTAAATTACCATCATACCCTCCATTCCCACCAAAATCACAACTTTGCCCTTCGACGCTGCATTTTCGCTTGAGCGTCGAGTTCCAATGATTCTTGATAGCGTTATCGGTTCGTCCATTGAGAAGACGAGAGATCGTAGCCCACTTGTTACCAAACCGAGCATGAGCTCGAATAATCGTCTCGTCTTCTTCCTGAGAAAAAGCACGGTGCTCAACCTCCGGAGATAGCTGGTTACACCACCGGAGCCGGCAAGATTTGCCGGAACGTCCAGGGATAGATTTGCTTATCAAAGACCAGTTTCTCGGACCGTGTTTCTGAACAAGCCTCTGCAACAGATCGTCTTCTTCTGGACTCCATGGACCTTTAATCCTCTCCATATTCTTTCGGGTCGGGTTTGACATCGCCGGATCTTTATATCGGGCTGTTCTGTTTTTTCTTTCTAACGCGTCCTCTGTTTTTTTTTCTTTGGTCGTTACAGTTTTTTTTTTTTCTCGTGTCGGGAAGAAAAATGCTTTTTTGTTTAAGAGGATAAGAGCAAGAAGAGAGAGTATTTATACGAGAAAGGAGTGGGCAAAAAGGGTCACCGGTTCAACCGGTAATCTTTTCTTATCGATTTAACAGAAACGATATTAAACTAGTAAAACTTTGCAGTGTAATATTATCCTTGACTGCATAAAAATATCTAACGTCTTATTAAAACAAATTTTATAAAAGGAAACAAATAAAACCGTTTTCTCTATTAATAAATAGATTTTCTCAGTGTTAAACGGATAACTATGGTAGTTCAAACAAATTGAAAAAAAAAACGGAAAATTATGGTTGTTACTCGTTAAATAATTTTGACTAATTCAGTCAAAAATATTTGACGGATTAATTAATCCCTTAATTTAAACGTATGATTAACTAATTGTTTACATGTTCATAAGTATGTGTCCGTACAAACCTCGTTAACGTTTGGCTACAAAAATTGACAACATTTACGTGTTTATGATTGGAACAGATTTAAAGAAAACACGTTGGCGATTGAAAATTGCGTTTAGGGCGGTAAGCGTTTGTGTGAGGTTAACATCGAGCGTGGAGAGCAGAGAATCTTCCAGGAAAAACGGTTGGGGACTTGGGATACAGCTGTATATTAACACGTGTCAAGTAAGTATATGTACTTTGAGTTTGAGATTTGTTTCTTTTTTTTTTCAAGAATAATAGTAATATTATTATTGTTTTCTTTTTATTTTTCAGAGATTTGTTTTCTTTTGTAGAGAGAGTACGCTCGTACACAGGAGCGTTTCTTCCACTCTCTTTTTTACAGGTGGAGCGTTTTTGCCCAATCATTTCGTTTTCCATCTAAAAGCAAATCAATGACATTCACAAAAATATCGTTAACTTCTACGTTTTTTTTTTTCTATTAATAACCTTTTTTAAATCATTCTCTTTTTGAATATTTGTTAACTTTTTAGTATTTAAATTTATTTTGTAAAAATTTGAAACAATTTTAGAAGAAAATGAATTCAAAAATGGCATTGTATTTTAAATGATGAATTTTTTAGTATGTATATTAAATTTGGTAAAAAGCTTATAAAAATTAAGAACATGCTGGAAATATACATATTGTTTTAAAACTAGTAAGTGCAACAAAAAGACTACATAGAAGTCAATAGAAAATAGCCGAAAGTTTTTGTGTTATGAACTAAAGTCTTTTGATCTTTGACAAAAAAAAAAAAAAGAACTAAAGTCTTTTGATATGTTATTTTCAATATTTTGACACTGTTTGTTACATGTCACTGTCTCTTGTGTTTTGATTGATATGTGTGGTTTATTATATAAACGAACGATGGTCCAATATACAAATTTTGCTTAAGATGTAAATTGTGTCGGTGAAAATAATGAAGACATTGTAGTCGTTGACAGCAAGTTCTAGGCTTCTAGCTACTACATGTAACAAGTGAATGTAATAGTTTTTTTAACTATTGAAACAAATACAAACTTAGAAAAGATATCATTAGATTAAATATGAACGTTGCAAGTAATCAGTATTTGATAAGTTATAAATTGTTTTTTTTTTTTATAAGTTATAAATTGTCTTATAGAAGAACAAGTAAATGGAATATACTAGTTTTGTTGTCATGGTGAATTACTAAACCGGTACAACTTAGTTAACCAGAAATCCAAGGGTAAAAGCGCGTGTGGGATGATATTATTATACACAGAGAAGCAACCTCTTCAGGATGTGTAACTTGTATTTTTTCTTTTTTTTACACAAAGTAATTGGCAGAAAGAAAGAACCAAACCTAACAAACTGAAATACAGCAAATCTCTAGATATTCATAAATATCTAAACCAAGCCCACTTCATGCAACTTCACATATCTAATTTGCATATACACATGAGATTGATATAGTAGTAGTATCAATCTTGTGGAGGTAAACAATAATTGAAGTATATGGTAAAAGAATGTGTGATATAATTAAAAATGAATAATAAAAGAGAGCCCAAAAAAGAAAGAAAAACAATAGTAGGAGATAAGGATGAAGTTAACGGTTAGGTATGAGGTTTTGGTTCGATTCGGTGACTTTTTGACTGAGGAAGCCAGCCTGTATGCCATTATTAGTATTGTTATTTTATTTATTATTGTTATTTGAAAATAGTTATCATTATTATTATTATTTTTTGGATATTTTGCCGATCTCAAAATAAAGAATAAAAAAGGAGAAAAAGCAAAAAAAAAGAAAAAGATAGGCCAAAAAGAGACAGTTGCTTACGTGGCGAAAAACGACAAGGATAGATCGGAAGGCTGATCGTTACCACTTTAATTTTCTGATATTTAAATAATTAAAAATTTAAAAAACAAAAACAGGCTGTAAATCTCTGCCTCCCTTTAACGGCCACTCTCCCACCTGCCGGTCACCCACCCACCCTTTTTTATTTTTATTTTATATACTTCATAATTTACCATTCTTTTAAAACTTGTGTTTGGAAATTAAAAATACTTTGGTTCATTAAGTTAGTCAAGAAATTTAGAATTTCTAGTACTTGTAAAAACACGAATTTGACATTATTTTAGTTTTTATAAACTGTGGTATGATGAGGAAATACAGATGACAATAAAAATTGTTGAACGCAACTTTTACAAAGTAAACGTGTAGAGTTATACTAAGTAATTGATGGCAAAAAAAAAAAAAATTATACTTCTTCTGTTCTTTTATAAATGGTGTTTTAAGTTTTTAATTTTGTTTTTAAATAGATAATGTTTTCAATTCTCAATACAAAATTAATTACTTTTTTATTAGTTTTATCGATTTATATTCTGTAGATTATTTTTATTAATTAATTAGATAAAAAATGATGTTAAAAGTTTAGAAATAGACCAAAGTTAAATGATTTCTTAATTTATGTGTATTTTTCTAAAACTTTTTTTATAAAAAAACGGAGAGAGTACTAAATAATTATGTTTTTTCTTAGGAAAATTAAATAGAACAATAATACTATATCTTACTCGTATCCTCAAAATATGAAAGAAAAGAAAAAACTTAATGTAGGAGGGTCGTGTTGAGTTGAATAAATCGAAGTCAACTATGTATGCTTTTAAGTGAGCGAAGAATTGTATTGGAATAATTTATTAAATGCATAGTCATTATTTTTTTCTTCTATAAATGGATTATGTAACCAACCAACGGTTCAGAAGTCATTTTTAACGATAAATTTATTTATTTTTATGTTATAGTCAATTTGAAATGCATTCAAACCATATATTAACCACCAGAAAAGGGGATTTTCATACCGTACTATCGGGACCGTGAATTTTTATACCTCGACATTTTTGTAGTGTATTTTCCAATCCAAACTGAAATAAATTTTGAATTTCATACATGTATTTGATAAATCGTGCAAAAAACGGAGTCAATCTAACGGGTGTTAGTCAACTCCGTTACGATGCTGAGTCATCGTACACGTGTACGCTGACGTGTATCCCATACGATAATTGTTCTCAAAAGTTTAATTTTTTTGCAAAATCGGGGATTCGAACATGTGTCCCTTGGCCCAACATCGAGCACCTTTACGAATTCATCCCACAACTCTAATCGAACATTGCCCAATCATTTTAAGTTATAAACCTTAATAGTTGTGTGTTTGGCTCTCTGCGAATCCCGGATCGCCGGTAAATTCTGTTATCGGCGTCGTCGTTTTCGTCACCATCATACATCCAGGCGTTGGAGAGCTCATCGGAGTTGCGTAACACGAACCAGTGACGTTTCCGTTGCTCGCCGGAGTTCCATAGATGTCGCCGATGTTACTTAATCTCCCGATTGAAAACGACGCGACGAGTTTGTTCTGCCGTTGAAACTCCAGCTACCGAAACACGAGAACCTCGCCGCTCTCTCTGCGAATCCCGGATCGCCGGCAAATTCTGTTATCGGCGTCGTCGTTTTCGTCACCATCATACGTCCAGGCGTTGGAGAGCTCATCGGAGTTGCGTAACACGAACCAGTGACGTTTCCGTTGCTCGCCGGAGTTCCATAGATGTCGCCGATGTTACTTAATCTCCCGATTGAAAACGACGTCGTTTGGTTTATTTTCAAACACACAACTATTAAGGTTTATAACTTAAAATGATTGGAGTATGTTCGATTAGAGTTGTGGGATGAATTGGTAAAGGTGCTCGATGTTGGGCCAAGGGACACGAGTTCGAATCCCCGATTTTGCAAAAAAATTAAACTTTTGAGAACAATTATCAAAACGACGTCGTATGGGATACACGTCAGCGTACACGTGTACGATGACTCAGCATCGTAACGGAGTTGACTAACACCCGTTAGATTGACTCCGTTTTTTGCACGATTTATCAAATACAGGTATGAAATTCAAATTTTATTTCAGTTTGGGTTGGAAAATACACTACAAAAATGTCGAGGTATAAAAATCCACGGTCCCGATAGTACGTGTATGAATATCCCCTTTTCCCTATCAACCACCAACGTTAGAAAAACCGTAGATACTAAAACACGCCTGTAGAATTCATTTAGCTAAAGATGCTGGTTCATGCATGGTCAATTGCCCATTATTTACCATTCATAGAAAAATAGACTGTTTTATCTACGCGTAAACCATTTATACATTAGACCATTAGGTAATGATTTCGAGCCTAATGATTTATGTAAATCTCTTGTATATCATAACCAAAAGATTACTAGAATCGAAATTCTAAAGTGTGAATGGTAAAGGTTAACATTTCACACAATTGTCCCATTATATGTCAAATTTTCAAACAAAACGACAACAGTAACGCAGCATTTACGCTTGAACCGCAGTGAATAAATAAAAATACTCAAAAGATTTTAAATCTAAATTAAAGAAAATATTAAAACTGGGATCTGTCAAGTGTACGGCACCGGTAAACAACTAATCCAGCCGTGTACTGCAGAGCACGAGGCACATGCTCCGATGCTAGTTAGGGAAGTTTCTTGCGACCTTCCTACTCTTTTTTTTTTTTTTTGTTAAAGGGTTTTCTTATATAAAACAGAAAGTATACAAAGAAGCAAATACAAAACTAGGGCTGGGCATTCGGGTATGCGGGTCGGGTTCGGGTAAAACCCGATCGGGTACGGGTCTTTCGGGTAGAGGAGTTTAGGACCCAATAGGGTAAATCTAAAATATCGGTTCGGTTTCGGTTCGGATCTAATCGGGTTCGGGTCGGTTCGGGTTTAGATTTTTAGAACCGCTAAATACCCAAAAAAATCGGGTACCCATCGGGTTCGGGTATTTTATACCCAAATACCCAAAATTTTACCAAATACCCGAATTTTATCCGAAATTTTATCCTAATATCCGAATTTTATCCGCAATTTTACTCTAATATCCGAGTTTCACCCGAAAATTTATCCGAATAACCGGAATTTTTTCCAAATATTTAAAAAATTTACAAGCATCTCGCGTATAAATATATTTTGTCTTAAATATTTAAATATAAGTGCATTTAATTTTTGGTAACTATTCTCGGATATTTAGATATAAATGTATTTAGCTCAAATATTAAATATATAAAAAGTTTTATATGTATAAGTATATGTAATTTCGGGTAATCGGGTACCCGTTCGGGTATCGGGTTCGGATCGGATTTTACCCTATACCCACGGGTACGGCAATACAAGACCCAATAGGGTAAATAGCTAATACCCGTACCCGCCCCGAACCGGTTTTTTCGGGTCGGTTTCGGTTCGGGTACTCGGGTACGGTTTTTTTGCCCAGGCCTATACAAAACTATTACAACAAGAAATTAAAAAGAACAGGAGGACGAAAGATCCAAACAAAAGAAGCTTGAATAAAAGGAGACAAAACCTAAACTTTTGCAGACTTAGGTAATCCAGCATTTAAGAATGAAACTCCCACGCTTTAAACCTAGTTGAATCATTGCATTACACTTATTCTCCATGGTGGAAATAATGAGCCTTGTAATAGTACTCGGAGATAGGGAGAGACCGTCATGAAAATGTCTATTCCTACTCTTTGTTACTCGATTTCAATTAATTAATTTAGTATGATTTGATGAGTATTGAAAAGTATCCATGAGAAAGGAAAAAAATAAAAGGATAAGATTCGGTCAGAAATTAATTGTTTAATTAGTGTTGAACCAAATTGTATATTAGGCGATATAATTCATTGAGTGAACGAAGGGAGACAGATGGACAAAACTGTGTAATTAATGGCGATACGGTAAGAGATCTTCCGTTTTAAGTACATCGTACCCATTACCTAATTTATTCTCTATAGTTTTTATTAGTTTTTGCTGTTTAATTTAAATTCTACCAATCACTTCGTTGAAAATTACTAGTTCTAAAAACTATTAATTTAATCGTTACTAGTGGAATGCCAATGGTGTTAAGTTTCTGAATAGACTTTTTGTGTGTGTGTGTTTTTAGTTGATAACTGGAAACAATTTACAAATTTTTGTCGATTTTAAAATTTATTGTCAAACTGATGGGTTGGCTCTTAACCGAAGGAGTTGAGAATTTCGTGAGCTAAATAACCTTAAACAATACTAAAAGAACCGTAGCACGGCAATTTGCAAAGAGTATTAAAAATGATTTAGCTTGAAATTAAGAGGAGTGAGTACAAAGTATAGAGTATATCAAATTAAAATAACAATTTTATCTAAAAATTAACAGGAAGCAAATTATTCATGTTTAATCGCTATCTATAAACTGGGCCTTGTGGCCTAGTGGTAAAGGGGTCACAGCTGTGACTTCCGCCACCAGAGTTCGAGGCACGACCACTGGCAGGTTTACATAGGGGAATTGTCATCCTCGTGAAATTAGTCCTTGGACCTATAAAGTCTTTGGAAGACCCGCGATTATTCAAAAAAAAAAAAAAATCGCTATCTATAACGAAAACGTATTGGATATACAAAAATATGCGTGTATATGTATGTGTCGTTCCCAAATAATTTTTATAAATTATAAGTAATAAACAATTTTTTTGTGTCGTTCTCCTAAAGTCATATCGCTAGAGTAAAAATTCCAAACAGGCAACTATTTACTATACCCCTGATGGATCTAGCTCATAGATATAAATATACTGTTCGAAAAAATGTAGTGTGCCTTGGAATGGAATTTCCCAAAATAGCTTATAATCTTTCTATAATTATAACTTTGTTCCAGGTTCAGCGTATGTTTAAAGACCAATCATATGAATGTTCATGCATATTAGTTCCATAATTATTATTCAAAGATCTAGTAATCCAAAATCAGAGATTTGTTGTAACGATATTGTCTGGAATATCTTGTAATTAGGACCTAACCAATACCGACCCACGAGTTCGTCCAGGAAATGGAATATTATTAGGTCACCGTTTAATTTTGTTTAAGAAACTAAGATTTTTGTGATTTAATCATTTAATAAAACGATTCTTGTGATTTTAACCATTAATTTTATAAATGTTGCCACTGAACGAGAGGACACAAATATTTCGACGTGTACAAGACATCAAGAGGTACAAGTTCATATTAAAATACTAGGGTATCTTGAAATCAATGAAATGTAATTATACGATGCATGTATGTAGTGAATATGCAAGTGAATAACAACAAATCTTTGTGTCGTTGTGTTACGAAATTACTATCTCTGGGCAGTTTTCAAAAACACTATGAATAAAACACTTGACAAAGCTATTTTCCCGTGCGAAGGGAGACAGTTGTCAGTTTTTTATTCGTAGCAAAATGTTTTCCAACAAAAAAATCTTATCAACAACTTTCAACCGCAGAAGGCACGTGCGAGAAACGATCTATCACGTGACGGTAGAGACGCGGTAGAAGCAGACACACGTGTGACTTGTTTCCCACCGCTCCGACAAGTAGACTGAAAAAATAAATAAATAGTAAAATTTTAAAAATAATTTATATTTTGAGGCGGACAAATTTGACCATAGGAAAGTCGTATACTTTGGCGTGGTACGGAAGGGTATAAATGTAATTAAAGGTTATGAAAATCTTGGAACTGTGAACTAAAGAGATCTTCCCCTTTGATATGGTTGTTGGGTTTATTGATACGACACACGTGAAAACTTTGATGCCCACCCATATTTTTCATTTATTCTCTATTGGTACTTCGTTATCCGATCCAAACTTATGACTTTTGTGAAAACAAAAGGAAAGTTTAAAAAACTAGTCCTATGGTTTTATGATGAATCAAAAGATTCTTAATGAAAATTTTATGCGAGATTAAAGAAGTTTACATTTTTAAAAATTGATTCAGAAGAAAATAGTGTTTTTTCTTGTAAGTTGCGGTTTACCAACTTTCGTATTCTGTATTTTTTAGACTTTCAAAAGTAGAAGGTACTAATAATACAACATTTACTTTTATATAAACAGATCTGTACTTTGAAGATTGCTAAAACTAAATTTTAAAAGCCGTTTTATGCATTTATATGTGTAGATGAACTTTTGCTTTGACCACAATAAGGTTGACCACAGTATCCAAACAAAAGTTCAATTTAAATCAATAAGTCAAACACAAGTATGTTGTGCTTGTGGTTGGTCAATAGACGTTGATGCTACTACCGATAAGTGTGAAGTGTCGTATGACCAATTGCCTTTCTAATTCCTAGTCGAGGTCAAAGTTTTATATAGATGAGTTTTAATAAATTGTGTTGTTGTTGAAAATTGACGCAACTATCTTGGCATCGAATATGATAGTCGTACTTAAAAGATGTCAATAATTAACGTATTTCGCAGTGTTTTTGATATTTCATCTGACTATTTATCGATTAATTCTAGTAATCCAACAATATGCATTAGATCAATATCAGCAGAATCAAAGTCATTTTACATTTTAGTCAAAAGAAAACAGTAAGAATTCATCCACACCGGCCACTATTTTTTTTTCCCCAAAGTGAGTGTTTATTTTAAATTATTGGTCAGTTGGCAAAAAGGGCACGTGGAATACATGCCAAGATGTTCCGTCATTCTCAAACACGTGTCGAATCTTTGTGTTAGATATTAGACCCTTCACGATTCATCATGATTGATTCATGGGCAAGAAGGAAGATTCGTTGAATAAATCAAACAGTGATCTGGAGTAGTTTGAAAACAAATACGCCGTAAAATGAATGCTTCCACGAAATGGATTAAAATAAGCATTTGAAATTATACACTCTACATATGTTTTTAGTGAAATTAACGATATGTTTAAAACGAACAAATTGGATCTTACTCTGACAAATATCGGTTGCAAATAGTATAAGACAATAGTAATAGAACTCATTATGTAACAGAAAGTATCTAAAGTTTATGAGAGTGGTGATGTAGTAATTGTACCCCGCATGAGCCCGTCGTGCTATCACCTCCCTTTATTTATTTGAGCTAATTTGGTTTGCCATTTTCGACTCTTTCTTTACTAAAAGAAAACAAAACGACGAATGCTTCGGGCCGAAGTAGTTTATAAAGAACCTTTACTTATTCTATAAAACAAAGGTTAGTGATCCATTGTTTTGCGACACAGAGATAGTGGACTACCGTTATTTAATTAATTTTACATCATTAAAGTTTCACAAAAACATCAGTTTTTTATATTTATTGCATATAAATGCATCATTGAGATTTAAAAGCGGTTATAGGTTAGACTTAATCACTAAACCACCATATTTATTGCATACAAATTCCATCCGTTTCAAAATATAAGACGTTTTGGAGAAATTTTTTTGTTTCAAAATATAAGTCGTTTTCAAGTTTATATGTAAATTATATATTATTTTAATATTTTATAATTATTTTTATTATTTAGTCTCTTTTATGATTGGCTAAACTATTAAAAGTAGATCTTCTTAATCGACGTGTTTTTAAATAAAACGTCTTATATTTTGAAACGGAAGGAATATTATTTATCCTGTATAACTAACACATACTAATATATATCTCGTTTAAATATAGGTGATATCAATCTAGAACAAATTTTAGAGGTAATTTTTTTTCTTTCAAAGTCTAGAGAGTTTATACATGGCAAGGGACTTAAATAAAATAAGGGAAAATTGGAAATAAAAGACAAATAATTAAACTATTGTCCATCTATGCATTCTATATTCATGATTGGTCATATATACTTTAATTTTGGTCATATATGATTTCATATAATTAAAATCCCAATATGCCCCCAATATTTTAAAATCTTACTAAACTATTAAAAAAATTCAAAATTAAATTGATTTCTTTCTAAAAACAATTTCGAAAAAATATAGGACAAAATCAACATATATTTACATTCCATTATTTGTTTTGCCGTAGATAATTTCATATCTTCTTCTTCTTTGATTCTCTTGCTCATCAAAGTTAAGCTTTCGTAATTGTTCTCTCCTCTCTAATAACGCCATATTAAATAATTTTTTTTTCTTCTTCTTCTTCAATCTCTCCCTCTATCTCACTCCCTTGATTTCAATTTCTTTATGGAGCGCAACTATAATTTTTCGGGTTTTGAAACAAGAAATTAAGCGTAATCTATAGGAAAAAGTGTTAAGTATAAAGAAAAATTCTAATTTGTGTTATAATTTATTCACTTAGGTATAAAGAATTTTAAAGTATTCAAAATTCAACTAATTTTCCGGGTTTTGAGACAAGAAATTAAGCGTACTCTATAGGAAAAAGTGTGAAGTATAAAGAAAAATTCTAATTAGTGTTATAATTTATTCACTTAGGTATAAAGAATTTTAAAGTATTCAGAATTCAACTTCTGTAATTTGCAGATGTAATCAAATTCACTATATTCAATTTCCATATTTTAAGATATTGTTTTTTTAAAATCTAAATTAGATAGAATGTACTTTCTAATTTTTATAGAATAAAAAAAATCTTAAGAATATGTTTTCTAACATTCTTAGAACATGAGTAAATATTAGAAAACATATTCTAATTTTTGTAGAACAAAGAACAAAGTATAGAATATGTATTCTAAAAGCTGTAGAAACTAGTATTCTAAATACCGTAGAACATAAATGACTTCTAAATTTTGTAGAACATGTAGAGTGTGTAGAATACATAATCTAAATTTTGTAGAACATGTAGAGTGTATAGAATATACATTCTAATTTCAGAAGGCATATTCTAAACTTTATAGATCAAATTTTATCCATCTAAAACGAAAACAAAACAATATATTTTTGAAATTTTATATATCTTCATGTCTTTTTTATCATTTTAATACATATTTTTCTTAATTATTTTTGAAACAATTGGTTCAATCTTATGCAAATGGTAGTTTAGGAATAGTTGATATTTGTTCATAGAATTCATATATGGACAAATACTTAAATATTTATCCTTTAGTTCCAATTTCCCGCTAAACAAATTGTCCACTTAATAAATAGTTTATACTGATAATTTGGGAATAAAGCTGACAATGACTCTGTCGGATGTCGTCATTCGCCGAAGTTAACATCATTCACTAAAAAAAAAAAAAGTATGTAATGTATATCGGTAATAAAATAAGATTTTATTTAGACCAAAAAAGTCCACCGGAAACAAGAAAATAAAAAAGTAAATTAATTAGCACAAAAAGGAAAGGCCGTAGTGAAGATTGTAAGGTTTAAAAGCCCAATATTTTGGGTAATTTTGGTTTGGTTACATGTCAGTCACCGTTCGTCCTTTCAAGTACATCATTATTCTCTCCTGTTTTCTTCTTATAGATGATGAATGTTTTATTTAGTTTCGATTTAGCTTTCGAGGTACAACCACCACATTTCCTTGTATAAATTATATCAATGAAAGAATGGCCTTAAAGGCCCATATACATTTGAAGATTTTAAGATTGTATTTGGGCCTCTAAACGTTTCGTTCAGCCTAAGTCCCCTGCTAGTTTGCTTTCGAGTAACAACATTTTATCATGTCCTTTCACCTCCAAACAAAATCACATATCATCAAATATTGTCATTTCACCTCCAAAACAAAATGACAATTCATCTCTGTTTCAAAGTCAATGGCCGAAGGAAAGTAAATAGTATGAGTTGTATTTTTTTTTCCTGATCAAAAGTGAGTTGTTTTATGACTTAGTTTTTGTTTCACAAAATATACGTTTTGTATATTTAATACAATTTTTGTTTATCGTCATTATGATTTAAGTTTATGAGTTCCATAATTGTATACTGTATAGTGTGGTGACAAAAAACATATGATATAAATTTAGTTGTTTTCTTAAAACAAGGAAATGTAAAGTCAACTAGAGGAGTCAATGGCAAGCAAATTCTTCTTCTTTTCAACCCAACTCGAGGAAACATAGCTAGATTAGCATATACAATACATAAGGAGGAACATGATCCATGGATTAGGCAAAAATTTAAGTTTACAATTCATACATTTGCATCTTACTTAAAAGGAGCAATAGAATTCCTAGTTCCAATGTCAAGAGTCAATAGAATGGTTGAGAGAAATAAAAAGCCAAATGGCGAAAGATCGAATGGCATTGATTGAAATCCTAAAGGTGAGACTTTAACCTTTAAATTATATAAATCATTTGATTTGACCTCATTTGTTGTGCCTTTTTTTTAATTTCAATTTTACCTAAAAGCATAGACGAACCCAATATCCACAAAATATAAGTTTACAACAATGTCAACAAAACCAACTTTATTATGACTACTAATTTTTTAGATATCTGTTATTTAAATTCCTAACACAAATAGATGCATTAGTGAACTCTGGCAGGAGAGCTACACTATGCTTGATTGGAAGGTTAAAATGGGCTGTTAAGTAACTTAAGTTATTGGATTATTTTATCTAGTAACGATTTTCTTCTCTATGTCGTTAAGTTTATGATTGCACATTTGCATGTAGTTTATAATTTCGGAAAAGTTAATCTAATGAAAACTAGTGGCCCACCATAATACAAACAAGGCTGGGTTTGTGGCTTTTACTGTTGGACTCATTATAATTAAAGTGTAATTCATCAACTTTTTTGAATCTTTTTCAACTCAAATTTTGTATTTTATAAGGAAGTGGGTAAAGATCACCTCCAACTTTTACAAAAGATAACTGTTAAGAATGCAAAAAAGGGAATAATAAGAGACTATAATGATGAGTTATAATGGACCATGTGTGCACTCGTAAATCCAATTATTGAAAACATTTACACTTTTTTTTTTTCCAGGGATGCCATAAATACAATTTACCAACTTCATGAATCATGCTTATCCAAACTCAATATATCCAAAACATGTTATTGATCTTCAAATTGTTAGCATTCTATAACCTCGAAGCAAAATGCGTATTTTTGCTTATAACATCGATAATTTCATTTTCCTTCCATTTAATCATATAGAGAATGTTCAGCTTATAAAACTCATGGAGAGTATATATTTTATTTTCCCTCCATTTAATCATAATAGCTTGACGACAAATCATTATTTCGTACATAAATTGAATGCAGAATCTTCCGGACGATTGAAATAACTCTCTACTTACAAAAAATCGTAATCAAATAAGTGAAAAACAAATAATAATAAGCAGCACATGAAAGCCATTTACAGATTAAAAATACTTGTAATGCATCCATAAACAGAAACAAAAATCCCCAAAAAATGGAAACCAGCAGAGACATTCGAAACCATATTCGAAAAACAAAAACAAGAAAAACATGCCTTATTTTTCTAAAATTCTAAAACATCCAATATATTCGATTTAGATTCCTTCGAGCTACATTGGTTGTGTGAACCAAAAACAGAACAATCTGAGTAAAAAAGTCAAAAACTCAAGAAAATTATAAACAATTTACAACTTTACCTGCATATGATATAAATGTCTTGTAGCTTACTAATTCTAAGAATCTATCTACTTGTTTCTTCGGTTCACTAACTAAAGAGAGAGGAGAGAGAGAGAAAAAGTACAATTTGATATAATAAATGAAGAAGACCGTAACAAGAAGTGTGTAGTCGTATTGATTATAGAATTAAAGAAACTCTGCAATATTTTTGCAGAGAGACAGAGACACAAAGAAAGAGAAAGAGAGAGAGCATTTAGGGAGCAGGAAGTGGAGTGTTTGGTTACGTGAGCTGTTTTCTTTCTCTATCTTTAACTCTCTTCACACCTCTCTCTCTTTCTCTTCTTCATATCTCTCTCTCTCTATCTGTCACGTTAGTGTGATGAAGCCATGAAAATGGAGTTGATTTCAGTGGTTTTCTTCTTCTTCTTTTGCTCTGTTTTGAGTTCCTCTGGTTTGAACTCTGATGGATTGGTTTTGATGAAGTTCAAATCCTCTGTTCTTGTTGATCCTCTGTCTTTATTACAGACATGGAACTACAAACACGAAACTCCATGTTCTTGGAGAGGAATCTCTTGTAACAACGATTCTAAAGTCTTAACCTTGTCTCTTCCCAATTCTCAACTTCTTGGTTCGATTCCTTCTGATTTGGGTTCTCTCTTAACACTTAAAAGTCTCGATCTTTCCAACAATTCCTTCAATGGGCCATTACCGGTTTCTTTCTTCAACGCTAGAGAGCTTCGTTTCCTCGATCTCTCTAGTAACATGATCTCCGGCGAAATCCCTTCCGCAATTGGTGATCTTCACAATCTTCTAACCCTAAATCTCTCTGATAATGCCTTGGCGGGAAAGTTACCTGCGAATTTGGCGTCATTGAGAAACCTAACGGTGGTTTCTTTGGAGAATAATTACTTTTCCGGCGAAATTCCCGGCGGTTGGAGAGTTGTTGAGTTCTTAGACCTATCGTCGAATCTGATCAATGGCTCGCTACCACCTGATTTTGGCGGGGATAGTCTCCGGTACTTGAACGTCTCGTTTAATCAAATCTCCGGCGAAATTCCACCGGAGATTGGAGTCAATTTCCCCCGAAACGTCACCGTTGATCTCTCCTTCAACAACTTAACCGGTCCAATACCAGATTCTCCGGTTTTCTTTAACCAGGAATCGAATTTCTTTTCAGGAAACCCGGGTCTATGCGGTGAACCAACCCGTAACCCGTGTCTTATCCCTTCCTCGCCGTCAATCGCCTCCAACGCCGACGTGCCGACGTCTACACCAGCAATCGCCGCCATACCGAACACAATCGGTTCAAACCCGGTTACCGATCCAAAATCACAACAAACCGACCCAAATGCCCGAACCGGGTTACGACCCGGAGTTATAATCGGAATCGTAGTCGGGGATATCGCCGGAATCGGAATCCTCGCCGTAATTTTCCTCTACATCTACAGATGCAAGAAGAACAAGATTGTGGATAATAACAACGACAAGCAAAGAACAGAAACGGACACAATTACGCTATCACCATTTACTTCTTCTTCTTCTTCACCAGAAGAATCAAGAAGATTCAAGAAATGGTCGTGTCTACGAAAAGATCCTGAAACGACGCCGTCTGAAGAAGATAATGATGAAGACGAAGAAAGCGGTTACAATGCAAATCAACGGTCAGGAGATAACAAGTTAGTGACCGTTGATGGAGAGAAAGAGATGGAGATTGAGACTCTGCTTAAGGCTTCAGCTTATATTTTAGGAGCCACTGGTTCGAGTATAATGTATAAAGCCGTTCTTGAAGACGGAAGGGTTTTCGCAGTTCGTCGGCTCGGTGAGAACGGTTTGAATCAGCGCCGGTTTAAGGATTTTGAGTCGCACATTCGAGCCATTGGCAAATTGGTTCACCCGAATTTGGTTAGACTTTGTGGGTTCTATTGGGGTACCGACGAGAAATTGGTCATTTACGATTTTGTCCCTAACGGCAGCCTCGTCAACCCCCGTTACCGTTAGTCTTTTAACGTTTTGTCTCTTTAAAATTGTTTGCTAAAGCGCGCATATATGTCTTAGTGCTATCTTGCATATGTGTGTGTATGAGTTTGCTGAGTTTTGAGTGTGTTTTTGGGCAGGAAAAGGAGGAGGCTCTTCTTCGCCGTATCACCTACCATGGGAAACTCGGCTCAAGATAGCAAAGGGCATTGCACGTGGGCTGTCTTATCTCCACGAGAAGAAGCATGTGCATGGAAACTTGAAGCCTAGTAACATACTTTTGGGCCATGACATGGAGCCCAAAATAAGCGATTTCGGACTCGAAAGGCTTCTCACAGGTGAAACGAGTTACATCCGAGCTGGTGGATCTTCTCGGATTTTTAGTAGTAAGCGTTACACAACTTCATCGCGAGAATTCTCGTCTATGGGGCCTACACCAAGCCCGAGTCCGAGCTCGGTGGGGCCGATGTCACCCTACTGCGCACCAGAGTCTTTCCGGAGCCTAAAACCGAGTCCGAAATGGGACGTTTACGGCTTTGGTGTGATCCTTCTCGAGCTTCTCACGGGAAAGATTGTGTCTGTTGAAGAGATTGTGCTAGGAAATGGACTGACGGTTGAGGACAGGCACCGCGCAGTGAGAATGGCTGATGTGGCTATCCGCGGCGAGTTAGATGGCAAACAAGAGTTTTTACTCGATTGTTTCAAGTTAGGGTATAGCTGTGCATCTCCTGTGCCTCAAAAGAGGCCAACGATGAAAGAATCTTTGGCTGTTCTTGAAAGATTCCATCCTAACTCCTCTGTTATTAAGTCTTCATCGTTCCATTACGGACATTAATATCAGTTTGATACAACTAGTTAGTCAATTTGATTTTATTGCTAACTTGTTTCGTTGTATAAAAATTTGTATTTCTTGTTTTTGTTTACGAAATTTGATTTCATAACAGTAATAATCTTTTTCATTGAAGAGAATATAATAGTTACTAACGATAGATATACAAATGATGAGAAAAAATATCATTCCTTATGGTTAAAGAATAAATCGGAATGGTTGAAATTTGAAAGAAATAAAAAAAATCCAGCATTGATTGAATTTGCTAAAGCCATATTTTAGCCTTCAAATTATAAATCTCATCTGAGATGATACGCATTTTTTGTTGCCTTAATATTATCATCGAATTTATAAATTATAAGACAATCAATTTTAGAAAGTTTAGCATTTCATTTTCATCGCACATGCTCATCAGGCTGCACAAGCTTCTTTCTCTTTTAAGGGTATCGATCTGATTTGTTAGAAGAGATGAAATCGTTTTGGATGTAGAGATGACGAGCAAGAACGCTATGGATGATTTTTTGGCATTAGCTTTGAAAGATGTATAGCTACTGATTGTAGCCAAACGAAAGTGCAGCTTGAGAGAGCTCAAGGTTAGAGTCTCAGCAATGGAAATACATAAAGAGGCTGAATTTCTCAAGAATTAGGATTGAAGCAGGTGAATCACTTTCAGCTTGGAATATGAAAGAATCTGTGTTCAATGAGTTGTATAAAAAGAGTGGAGAAAATGAGAAGAATTCACTTGTTGATGAGAACAATAGGTTCCTTGAAGCTCTTGTCGTTGATGATTGAGAACAATTGATTGCTTGAAGCTCTTGTAGTTGCTGAGCAAGAAGGCTAAAGAAGAGAATCATGATAATTGATAAGGTTAGAGATATACTTAAACAGGAAATTGATTATTGAAGCTAATGTTGCGAAAGAAGCAGCCGTGATCGCGAGAGCTGACAATTTGAATTTGAAAGATGAGACACAAAAGCTTAAGTAGACAAGAGTGTACAAGTTGTTGAGAAGAAGAAACAGTGGTAGGACAAGCCTTTTCTAATGCTTCAATTTTAATGTTGTCTATAATTGTCTATTACATCAAACGATCTCAAAGAGGCTAATGTTAGAAAGTTGTTTTAAAAGATTCCCTCACAATTTCTCTGTTATTAAACCTCCTTGGTTTCCATTATTAGCTCATATCGGTTCGATACAATTAGTCATAGTTTAGTCAAATTTGATCGCGTTGCTAACTTGTTTCAATGTATAAAAACTTGTAATTCCAGTCTTTGCTACATTCGATTCCCAACATAAGTAATCCATTTTTATTGTAAAGTTACGAGTGATGGGAAAATTAACATTCCTTATGGTTGAAGAAGAAATCGAAATGGTTGAACTCCTTTGGAGGAATAAAAAGCTCATTGACATTGAATTGCTAAAGAGATACGTTAACCTTCAACTTAGTTATGGTTAGCTTCAAATTGATGGGTTCTTCTGGTTTAGTTTCATGTGGTTGACTTTTGTCAAAACAAATGGGCTGTTGGACCATTTATGTAGTTCTTTCTCAAACATATAAATATAAAATATTTTTAATCAAAAAGGAAAATTAAATTGACGGTTGGTAATTTAATTTAGCATTTTTTTACTTTTCCTTCGAGATACAGTAAATTTTGTTTTTTGCTCCCGAAAAATAGAATAACAATGATAGTTGGTAATTATTTATTAATTTACTTGGTAAATTATTTAGCAATATTTACTTTTGCTTCAAGATATTACCTTCTTTTTTTTTATTCCCTAAAAATCCTCACCTTAATAATAATGTCTTTAAAGAAGGAAATATTTATATTTTCCCGTATAAATAATGGAAAATCTCACCTATATCTATCTAAAGATGGAAATATTTATATATTTTTCCGTATATAAAATATGCAGAAGATTGACTTCTCTCTCCTCGCGTAAACCAAACCAAGAAAAAAGGACAAACCTTTGAATGTCATCGATGTCGAATTCAGCAGCGTCCGCCGAAGAGCCACCGCATAAAAAGAGGAAGATGTCTCCGCCTCCGTCGATGTTATCGTCGCTGTCAGATGACATGGTTATGAGCTGCTTGGCTCGAGTATCGAGATCGGACCAGGCGGCCTTGTCAATGGTCTCCAAGAGTTATCGCTCTCTAGTGGCTTCTCCTGATCTCTACAGAACGAGATCGCTATTGAGTTGCGCCGAGAATTACCTCTATCTATGCTTGCTCACCCCGCCAGACCAAACCCCACGCTGGTTCATCCTCCGCCGTGGTAAATCTGCGAATCGCCTTCTGATTCCGATCCCTTCGTGGCATTTTCAGCCTCCGGAAGCATCTTCCGTGGTGGCGGTCGACTGGGGAATCTATGTTATCGGTGGACGTATAGAGGGGAGGCGCACTAAAGCTGTCCGACTCCTGGATTGCCGTACTCACAAGTGGCACCGAGTCCCTTCCATGGGAGTAAGTCGAGTTTCCCCGGCGGTCGGAGTAGTAGGCGGGAAGATATACGTGTTGGGAGGCTGCGGAGACCGGGATTCTTCCAACTGGGCAGAGGTATTCGACCCAAAGACTCAAACTTGGGAATCTTTGCCAATGCCGGATCAGACGATACGGTCTTACTATATCCACAATAGTCTTGTCTTGATGGATGAGAAGGAAAAGGTTTACGCAGTGGATGGATTTGATCATACATTCTACTATTCGCCCAGTGAGATTAAATGGGGACTAGGGAATACTCCTCCACGAAAAAAAACCAGAAGGGATTGGTGTTACATTGGTAAATTCATCTACTCCATTGATTGCAAAGGGAATTTGTGTTGGTATGAACCAGGGCATTTAGATTCTGAACAAGGGGAAATGTGTTGGAGGGATGTTAAGGGTTTGGGATCTCTGAAAGAGAGTCTCTCTCGCTTCAGACTGGTCCCCTTTGATAACAGGTTAGTGGCTATGTGGGAGTCCGAAAAGATCAAGACTGGTAAGGACAAAAATCTCATAGATTTACTTCCCGGAGCGAGACTGAGCTTCTCTGGTCCCAATATTGTGCTCTTCTGGGACGTCGTCGAGGGGGATCGTCTTGACATTTGGTGTGCTGAGATTTCCTTGGAGCAACGCCAAGGACCCGAGATTTGGGGCAATATTCAGTGGTCTAATGCGGTCATGACCGTTGAACATCCTTTCTTAGATCGCTACAAGGTTTTGCATTCTGTTTCAGTCTCTCTCTGAACTCTGGCCTCAGTCCTTGTTTAACTGTATTTTATAAATCTTGTTTTAATTACAGCAGTGAATAACAATAACTTGTCTTATGTCATTTGTTCGTCTCCGAGTTGATTTTGGTTTGCTGTTTCCATTGTATGACTACACAAATTTAAGTGGTTTTGATATACTTATTCTCTGAGAGTCTTTTAGTGATGTCTTAATCCCTTCTTTTAATTAAATTTTGCTCTTGTTCAGATACAATTCTCTGAACTTGTTTGATAAATATGTGTAAAAGATTTGATTTTATCTTGCAGACTATGCATATTGTTGGTGCTCTGTTAAAGTGTTTTCATTTTCAATATTCTGCATACTATACAGAATCGTTTCTGAATTTTATGATTGAGCATTTTTAAATATAGTGAGTTTTAAGATTAGCTTAGTTTGAGCATTTTCATGACTACAAGCCTCTTTCTCTGTCTTTGCGTGGCTTGCTTTTAAGTCTCGTAAGAAGATTGCATAAACACTCACTGTCTATGTCTGTTAACTCTGTTGGATATATACTGAGGAGAAGATAGGCGAAAATTTCTGGAAAGAAACAAAATCAGTCTACTGAAACTGAAGGAAATGGTGAGGCTGATGTTGGTTCTCAAGGAACAAATGAATCTCGTGGAGAAGATGATGTAGCTCCAGAGAAAGAAAACAACAACAATGACTAAGAAGGAGATAAAGCTGAGGATAAAAATGTCAACCGATAAGAAAAGCTTGTCAAAAAGGACTAAGACGGAGAAACTAGCAACTGAAGAGGACGAAACTCTTAAAAGGTTCTGCAAAATCTGGTCGAAAGTCCTCCAAACAAGTTGATAAGTCATGCAAAAAGCAAAAGGTTGATAAAGACAATTCTTCTAAAGAGAAAGAGCAGCTTGTGATTGCAGGAACAGAGCTCAAGGTTAGAGTCTCAGCAATGGAAGGAGAAAAGAGGCTGAATTGCTCAAGAATTAGGATTGAAGCAGAAGAATCACTTTCTGCTTGGAATGGGAAGAATCTGTGTTCAGTGAGTTGTATAAAAAGAGTTGGAGAAAGTGAGAAGAATTCACTTGTTGATGAGAACAATAGATTGCTTGAAGCTTTTGTCGCTGATGAGAATCTGAGCAAGAAGGCTAAAGAAGAGAATCGTAATAACGTTAGAAATATATCAAACATGAGATTGATTATTGAAGCGAATGTTGGGGTAGATGGGAAGAGTGAAGGTTAATGAAGTTGTGGCTAATGACAATATTAAGAAGTTGAACAAGTTATTGCCTGAAATAGAGGTTCGCAGCTATGGAAGAAAAGAGACACAGAAGCTTGAGTAACAAAATTCTTTTAACCAAAAAAAAAAAGAATAAGCAAATACACTGTAACTCCTATGATCTACGTGTGTAAAAAGACTGCATATTGTTGGTAAAAACACTGTACCTAATATATTGCTAATATGGGATATTTTGTTCATAACAACAACACTCCTCCTGATGTAATGTGCAATGCTATCTAGATAGTATCTACGTACCTCCTATATGATCTCAAGTTTACGTACCTCTTATAGTATCTACGGGTTCATCCTCATCTCAACACCAAGGTCAGTGGGTTCATCCTCATTCTCAATGTCAATTTCAGCGGGGAATCCATCACCTAGAGGCCCAACTGGAAGCTCATCAACATCACCAAGATTGGCATCATCGAGATCGACATCACCATTGAGTTCTTCATTGGGTTGTTCCTCATGCAGCTCATCAATGTCTGCCAGGAGGTCTGCTTCCTCCAGATCTTTGAGAAAGACTGCTTCCATATCCTCTACCTCTGGGTCTTCATTAGAATCCTTTTCAATGTCATTCCAAGTCTGCATTAGAATCTCCAAGTTGATACTCTTTTGACAGATGATGGAAGAAAGACTGAAACGTAAAATGAATCCAAAATCCAAATGGAGGAATGTTTCCTTCAGTTTTACAAAGCATCTCTCAATCAACTAACTAACGCCCTCAATTACACAAGAGCGTCTAACTTAACAAGAAATAGTGCACAATCAAAGCCTAATCCACGCCCTCAATTACACAAGATCGTCTAACCTAACAAGAAAGCTTCAAAGCATCAAAAATCAAACCTGTAACTTTTGTTGTTCAAACGCAAGAGATTCTAATACAGATTTGAGATGACACTGAAGAGGATTCTAATGAAGACCCAGAGGTAGAGGATATGGAAGCAGTCTTTCTCAAAGATCTGGAGGAAGCAGATCTCCTGGCAGACATTGATGAGCTGCATGAGGAACAACCCAATGAAAAACTACACTCGTACATTTCTTCGAGATCGGTGTTCAGAATCTCCCTCTGTCGAGGATTGTTGATTTGTTCTACTTGTTGGCCATGGCTACGCAATTGAGCCCGCACCAATTTCGCTTTAGCCGCCAGTGATTTCAAATCATCCGCCATAGATTTCTCTGGTGTAGAGACGAGAAGCAAGCGACGGAGATGGAGCGACGGCGATGGAGCGGGAATTTCTCGGATAAAGAGCGAGAGAGAGAGAGAGTGTACAAAGTTGGGCCAATTGGGTCGAAATTACATTTTTACGATACGAGGCCTCTTCGAAACAATTTATAAGGGAAATTATAGTTGGGCCAAACAGAGTTGGTCCCAATTGGGCCGTAAGAGGAACCATTTTTATGTAATTGTGTCTAGTTTTTTCATTCGTTAGTTAGTTTGTTGTCTATATTTATTCAAAGTAATTTAATATACACTTAAAATTTGGTTTTTCGATTTTGATTTTTGGCCTTTTAATTTTTGGATTTTGAAAAAAATTAAAAATATTTGCAACAACAACAAAATTATAAAGAGATCATTATTTTAATAAGAAGCCCTTGTTATTTAGGTTTATAAACCTTTAAAAAAAACTAGTTTCCTTATTTTCTTAAAGGAAACTACTCTCTAAAAATCTTGATTGGATGGGGTTTCTCAACAACCAACCAAAATTAAAAACCACTCCGAAAATTACAGTTTTTTCATGATTCCACTACTTTTATTCACAGAAAATTCATCAAGTTTTCACGTTTTAGAATAAAAATGGTTTTTGTCCAAAAAAAAAATAAAAAAAAGAATAAAAATGGCAATGAATATTCACAGCCAAAATGTTATCAATTTTAAGTACACTTGTGTTGATTTCGCAACTATCTTTTGTTTTTTTTTTTTCTATTTCTCGAAGATTTGTTAAGGATGAATTTAAAAACTATTGGAGACACTTTTGGCTTCAAACCTGCCTAATCACTGGTTTTAACTATTAACTGAACTCATTGTATTGTATTAAATTATTAGCGTTGATATAAACAGATATGAATGAACAATATGGAAACTTTTAACTATTTTGTTATGTTCATACTTTAATTTGGATAAAAGATCGAAAACCAATGCTCTTAACAAATATATCATTTTATCATGTGTTTCTTAATACATAAAACAAGCAAGCAATTTCGTTATGACAGATGAATCAACTAACTACTTTTTTTTTGTTGTTGAAATAACTATACATACAAACAATAATAATACGAGATTAAATTCAATTATAAGAATCCCACAATTCAATTATCGAGCGTCATCATTATCAAACACTGTTGATACTTCCACGAACCGGGTTTGGGCTGTGCTTAACCGGGTACGGGGCTTCAACCGCAATCCCACACATACCGGATTTGGCAGCTGCCAAGTTTCTCTCCATCCTAATGTAACCTTCCTCACCCCAACGTGGACCCCAAGAGTTCCTTACAATCCAATAGTCAACACCGTTCTCTGACCCGTACCCGACCGCAACCACCGCGTGATCAAGATTCGTAGTTTCGTACCACAATTTCCGGTAAAAATTCCCTGCCAAAAGAAACCAAACCGGTTATTCTAAATCAAAAACCCGGTTTGCTGGTGCTCTGTTAAAGTTCTTTCCATCCTTTTTTTTAATTATAAATCCTATAAGAGCAAGTAAAGCCCATTACGGCCCAATAGGGAAACCCGAGGAAAGAAGCTGAATTGCTCAAGAACACACGGATGAGAGACTTGGGATTGAAGCAGATCAATTGATTTTGGCTTGGAATGGGAAAGAAGAAGATGAGAAGAATTCACTTCTTGATGAGAACAATAGACTGATTGAAGCTCTTGTTGCTGTTGAATTTGAGCAAAAAGGCTAAAGAAGAGAATTCTTCTTTAGCTAGCGCAGAGCAAGATTTAAGGGGAGGGAATGTGAGCAAGGGTTTGGAGTCCCTCTCCGTTGACAACTCGGTCTCGGACCTCCTGTGAAAGGCTTCTAAAGCTTATTGTCTTCTGCAGCTCGGCGATCATAATTTGCGCTTGCCCTTCTCCTTTTGCAGCTCTCAAAGGAAGAACAACAAAATTGTCTATCGCTTCATTTATCTCCCGTAGTATCCTTTGCTATGGTCGAGTGGATGGACCGAAAATAGTGGTTATTTTATGCTTCCATGTTTTTATCTTTTTTGCCATGGAACCATTTGTTTAGGTTGAAAATCATTGATTGTAAACCTCATATTTTTCATTTTTATGAAATATTTACATTCTTAGCAAAAAAAAAAAAAAAAAAAAAAGAGAATCATAAAGAGTCTTAAATAGAGGTAGCTATGGAGGAAGAGAGACATAGAAGCTTAATTAAGCAGACAAGAGTCTGATGCAGAAAGATGTACAAGTTGTTGAGAAGAAGAAGAAACCAATGCTTCTTTTATGTTCTTCGTCGGATGAAATAATGAAATCTTAAGAAATATATCATTTTATTATATTTCTCTTAATACATAAACAAGCAATCTTTCTTTGAATAAAAAGAAATTGATCGACATAAGGATTTATAAAGTTTATATCCTTATGATGAATCAACTACTTTTTTTCTGTTGAAATAACTATACATACAAACAATAATAATACGAGATTAATTCAATTATAAGAATCCCGAATATTTTTTATCGAGCGTCTTCATTCTCAAACACTGCTGATACTTCCACGAACCGGGTTTGGGCTGTACTTAACCGGGTACGAGGCTTCAACCGCAATCCCACACTTACCGGATTTAGAAGACGCCAAGTTTCTCTCCATCCTAATGTAACCTTCCTCACCCCAACGTGGACCCCAAGAGTTCCTCACGATCCAATAGTCAACACCGTTCTCTGACCCGTACCCGACCGCAACCACCGCGTGATCAAGATTCGTACCACAATTTCCGGTGAAGATTCCCTGCCAACATAAAACCATAACCGGTTATTAAAATCAAAAACCCGGTTTTGGTACTTACATAATACAAATCAAGGTTGGTTAGCTTACGGTTTGGTAATGTTGGAAAATTCTTCCACCGGCTTCAATAGCTACACTAACCGGTTGCAATGAAATTGCTCTCTTCAACGCCGTCTCGTCTTTTGTAGGAACATCTTCGTACCCATCAATACTCACAACTTTAGCATTCTTCTGCAAAACACAAAGAGATACAAAATTTTCAGGTGTTGCAATTCCATTATACAATAAAATGAAAACAGAGTGGCTCTGTTTTGTTGTGTGTTTACCAAGAAAGAATTGCATTTGCCGCCGAATCCACGGTAAGGATAGTCTTTCTCGGTTTTTAAGCCACCATTTTTCATGATGAATTGAAAAGCGTAGTCCATCAAACCGCCGTTGCAACCTTGATTGTAGGAATTGTCGCAGTCGACAAGTTCTTGTTCTGATAAAGATATGAGTTCTCCTGTTACGATCTTGTTTATGCCTTCTACTGCTGCAGCTGTCGAAAACGCCCAACAACTTCCTGTGTTGATCAATACACAAACACAAATATAACATCAATACACAGCTGCATGTGTTACATGTTAAGTTACACAAATATAACATAAAAGTTTGTTCTGTTACAAAACATGTGTAAATATAGACGTTAGTTAAATGCTTGTAGTTTATAATATAGATTATGAAAGGAGAAAGCATAATTAGTAATTACCGCAAGTTCCTTGGTCTTTGATGGGGTTAACGGCTCCCTTCAGTCTCCAATCAACCGTCTCTGGAACCTCCTTGCCGTCTACTGCGGCTGAGTATTTCTGGTTGACATTCTTGGCCTTCGCGATGCGGCGGACGGGCTCGGTTCTTGCCCCGAGATATAAACTCCGGTACTCTTCGTTAGTGAGATCGGTAAATTTGGTGAGACCAAGCTTGTAAGTAGCGTTCTTGTTCTTTTCGTTGTGTAGATCAATGAATCTTAAGTTGTCTTTGAAAATATTGAATCTTTTGTCTTGGTCGTTGATGATACCGTTGTTGTTGTTGTTAGTTTTCCCGTGGTCTGCGGACCATTGTAAGTAGATGGACCTCACTTCTTCATCGGTTCTCCACCAGCTGTCTGATGGAAGTTGGAGATGGTCGTTGATGATGGACTCATCACCGGAGGCTAATGAAACGACGACATATAAGAGAAGTAAAGAGAGAACTTTTGTTGAAGGAGCCATATTGTTATGTGTTTTGGATAGCTGGGAATACTTGGGATAGTTTGTTTTTTGGAGGGATGAAAAACTGTGGGACTATTTATAACCAAAATTTTGGTATTTTAATATTTCAAGTTGGTATACTTTTCTATCATAATGAAATGGGAATAATGGGCATGCAAGATGGTGGACTGTTCGAATTGAATTTTTTTAATCCGAAATTTGAAATAAAGGGCATGCAAGATGGTATGTACATTAAAACGGTTTTTGCCATCCAACGATTCCAACGCCAACAAATACCTTGATGTACTAATAAAAATAGATTCAAGAAATACATAACATACTTATATTACGTACCATTTATAAGATATTAATAAGTTTTGATTCATTGAAAAAATCGATTTCAGTCTTCACACTTCGTTTGAATAGTATTCAGTTTACCTTTTTTTACTTGATCAACAAAATATACATCTTGTTTCCTAAATTAGTTTCATGTGCACCAAGAATTTTCGCAAAAAATATTATAAGAAAGTAGATTAAAAGATCAAACATTCTGATTATATGGAATACAACATAACAAATTAGAATAAAGCATAGTATTTCTAAGCAGCCGACCAAGAAACAAAGTACTAGGGAACACAATTCCCCTTCCCTTGCGACGTATATGTATATTTCACCAAAAAGATATTCAAACTTCGAAGATCTGTGGGGTCAAACTATTCGCCTGTAATTCAAATAGTTTACTATTCTCTTCTAAGTTTGTGACGGAATAGAGCGTAATAACTTTTTTCTCTTCAGTAATATTACATGCTAATTATAAGATGGTTTGTTCTTTTTACTTTTCCGTGGTTTGTTGTTCACATCACCATATCACGAGAGATTTGCGTATTTATTAAAAAAGTTACATATTTATTCGTATCTGACGTACATACAGCTAAAAAATAGCTATATTAATACAACACTCATTTGGAGTTTTAGCAAAACGATATTCATTGTGGACGGTATACTAATTTTTTTTTTTTTGCGTCTCAACAGCTATATACGACGAAAAAAGAAAAAAAGAAAAAAAAGCTATGCGTTATTATTTTATATATTTTAAAATGGTTATTTTTCATGGTCACGCAATCTTATTTGATCTTTTTAACCCGATCAGTATTTCACATACAAATATTTTTAAAAGTTGTCATGGGGCTCATGGCTTACGTCTGGTGTAGTTATTATTGTTCCCTTTAAGATGTAGATTCCAGTCAATCAGCCAAACAGACTATTCGCGTCTCACTGCAACGTTTATTATTGGCTATATTACCATATACGTGGGAACTTGATCAATATGTTGTCAAAATAAAATAAAATAAAATAAATTGTAAACTTTATTTACATCTTCTTCGTGATCTAATTTATTTACATCGAATTATTCATATTATATAAATACGTGTGTATATATATATATATATATAAATATACATATTCATTGGATTTAGTAAGTTGTAAACTTTAATCCAAACACATGCAAGCATATTGACATTAGTTTGTGGAGAGTTTAATTAGGTATAGATGTCTGAGAACTTCTGAAATCAAAACGTTACATCAATTTCCAAGAAACTGTGGTCTGGTTTAATAATTTTCACGTCTGAAATAATTCATTTTGGCTTCCAAGTGTGGTCTCTTTTTTAATAGTTGATGATATAAAGATATCTCTATGAAGATTCATAGAATAAATAAGAAAGAGAATGGAATCTTGAATGATGGGTGGATGAGATGTTCCCATTTCACGGCAGCTTCTTTGCTCACGACCCACGAGGCGCCGTCCCATCTTGACCGTTGGATCTTTCATATACATATGAAACTAGAAAAATAATTGGGAACATATTTGAAACTAGAAAAAGAAGAGAAAAATTGGGATTGGAGGAAATGAGAGGCAAAGAGGTGTCTCTAACGGAGTTTAAAACGGAAGTGGCTTTTGGTAAGGTTAAAGAAGCAAAAGTGTCTCGCTCGTGTTTCTGACATGTCACAACTAAAGAAAAAGGTGACCGTTTCTCTGTTTCTTTATAGTAATTCTGTTCAATTTTGGATATGATTCTGTATGGGAGAAGCTAAGCTACGCACGAAGCATGGGAACATTTATGGCATGTTTGATTCTCGCTTAAGAATTGGAAATTCAAAAACCTAATCCAAAGAAACCGACTCATACCGATGTGAATTGTAAAATGGTCAAAGGACACGAACCCATTGGTACGACCATAATATATAAGAAAGAAAAAAAAAAACAAAAAAGGGAAAAAAGTGGTTAAAGAAGACATGTGATCTTCTGACAAAACCGCCTTATCTTCCTCCATTATTTCAGTTATGAATCTGTTTGCAGTCTTTGTCTCTCCCTTTAATTCCTCTGTTTTCTTCTATGATTCTGTTTTTTTTTTTTTTTTTTACTTTCTTCACATTTCTTTCTCACGAGGGTATCTTTTCCAATGTCTTCATCTCAAATATTTTTTAATTTTTCTCAAGTTACTAGTAGCTTCTAACCAATCTTAGCTGATCTAGTCATTCGGTAGTAGCCCACTTGCATCATATCGGATGTGTCATAATGGATACAAGATAAATCAACAATAATATATACACAAAAATATGAACTTGTAAAAGTAAAATTGATTTATTTCATCAATATAAGTAAAATCGAGGGCGGCTTTCAAGTTTTGGGTCCATGAGAAGATAATGCTTCTATGTAAGAAAACATAAATGAATTGAGAAAATATGCTTACAAAACTATACAACTCAAAGTTTTGTTTCTACACTTTTTGTAACCCTCAAGAACATTGAAACAAACAATCTTTGATTTGTTACTAATAAAGATAAGTTTTAAAAGACCAAAAATAAAACGATAGTTGAAAAACGAATGATCATCATTCCCCGAAAAACCTGTATACCTTCCATCATCGTAATCTAATTTTCCCGGTTTTGTTTTCCTCTCCGTTAGTTGTAATATTTGCGGTATCTGGAGGAGAAGATGATCTCTGAGATTTCTCTAAAACTTTGGTAACAAATGAATAATAATAGTAGAAGGACCTCTTGATCTCTCAAAAGTTTTTTCTTCTTTTCTCAGTTTCTTTCTTGATGCTTAGACGAAGATGAATAAACTTGTGTATCCGTTGGTCTAGGTTCGTGTTTATTTTTCTTACTTCTGCGTTTCGGTTTTCGGATTTTGGTTGAATGTTGTTGCTGCTTCGGTATTACCACGACGGTGTTGCCTTGGGATAATGGCATTTGATCTTTCTTTTTGGTTGGTGGCTCAGGAGGAACATCTGGCCATGGAGTGCGTTTAGCCGCGACTGTAATCTCTAACGGAGGATCAATTATCCATCTGTATTCAGAGAACAATAAAAAATGAGAACAGAATCAGACAATATGATACCAACATCAACATCTTCTCAGAAAACACAAACATTTTGTGTGTAGTTTAGTTTGTTCTAACTCAAAGATTATACTAGAGACACATTCAATGACAGAGTTTAAGCCTCATGACTCAAAAAAGAGGAGTGGTCACGTCAATACATCAACATGAGACACTTACGAACTAGGACGAAATTGGACCGACCTCACGCAAATGTTTGGTGAGATTAAATTTTCACACTCCCAACTAATATATGATACTAGTCAAAACTTACTAACTAATCCCTAATTTTAACTTATGCATAAGTCAAGCAAAAGTTGTTACATTCCTTGTGACTAAAGACCTGCTTCCTAAATCGCTATTCATAATTTCGGTTTAATGCCTATCCGTTCTTCAACAAGATTGCAAGATGGTTAATGATACAACAATGTACTGAGCAAAAAGGTATACCCGGGAGGGAATTTGCTATCAGCGCGTGCTTCAACTCGAAGCCACCATAGCAGAACCTGTCTTCCACAGCTTCCAAGAGGCTCCACCATTGAAGGATCCTTCAATAAAGACAAAGGACTCTCCACACCTTCATTCTCATTCAACGACCCAAAGTCCTTAACCCACTCTGGCTTATTCTCAGCTTCCTCCCAAAGCAATCTCGAGTTCAACACAAAGCCAGACCACTCCAGTTTTTGAGGCAACACCGCAGCAACATCATCTATATAAACAGCACTCTTCCCCGCATATGGCAATGTATTGAAAATATGCCAACCAATCAACTGATCAGTTGAGTTACAAGCAGGACCTTGTACCGGTAACGAAGAGCTCTCCTCTTCTTCCTCTTTCTCCATCTCTTTCCTCTTATCCATCGACATAACCATCTCTTCCGCATTCCCCGAATGCGCCAATATCCCAACAGAAACAGTACCAAACCACTTCACATTCTGAATTTCATCAAAGAACTCCATACTATGCATATTACTATCATCCGCAAACATCACAATCCCATCAAGCTTCTCTTCCCTCACAACTCTAAACACACCAAAACAAGATCATCACTTTCAGCTTCAAATTTGTATACCAACAAATAAACTAAGCAAACAAAAGAGATAAAAAGCAATAGAGAATTGTATAAAACTTGCCTCAAAGCTTGAAGTCTCATAAAGACTTCTAATTTACTACGATCCTCCCAAGTATTAGGCATTCTCTGATCAATCCCAACATGAATCGTCCTAAGTCCTGATTTAGCAATAATCAAACCCGTCTCGTTAGTAGCACCACCAGCTTCAACAACGATCCAAACCACATCATAAGGAACAAGCATCAAAGAATGCACCACACCAGTCAAATGCAAAGCTTGAAAAGTCCTCACATAAGTAGGTGTCACAGCTATAACCATCTTACTACTTTTCATCCCAAAGATGGTCTTTTGCTCCTTCTGAACTCTCTCAATGATCCCATGAGCTTTCATTACCTCGACGGGATTCGGATGCGGCCAAGGCCGGATCCGGATCCCATGTCTTCCAACGACAACACGAGAGCTCTTCGTCGCCATCGCCACCGTCCCGTTTGCTCCGGGATCCAGATTACGGCCGATTGTGTGAACATCGAGGTGCTTCACCGGTAAGTCAGGACGAAACGGAGCAGAGTAGAGATTCATTGAAGAAGTAGAGAAGAGGAAGAAGAAGACTAATCTGGAGAAACGAAACCCGAGGACTAGACTAATCAAGCAACAAAGACAGTGCAGGATAAGCCAAAACACAGCGATTAAAGACTTCCCGGAGCCATCAACGGAAGAATCAAGAGACGTCGGAGATCTGAAGCTATTACTCCGACGATTCAAGTAACTCTGATGTAAAGCAGAGAGCTTCATCTTCTTCGTTGACCTCTCTTCTTGCTTCTTCCTCCTTATCAAAAGATCTGAGATTAAGCAACAAAAGATTACTTCGATTTCACGATCTTAATCAGTTCGATTATCGCTTTCTCTTCTTGCTGCTGCTGCTGCTCTCTCACCACCACCATACCAATCTCTGATGCTTCGATGCAACGCCATCGAAGAAGCAGAGGAAAGCGACAAGGTGATACACGTGTCGTTTTATTATTGGGGAATTAAATCTTTCAATTAAATTTTGAGTAAAATTAGGGTCGTTTTAATATGTCTCTAATTGAAGTCAATTTGTTTTTGGTCCCTACCAAAAAAAAAGTCAATTTGTTTTTGGTAATAATTTTTGTGGAAATTTCGGGTGTTAACATTAAACATCCCTCAATATTTGAATTAAATGTTGGCATAACAATGTAATGTGTTTTGTTTTTTTCATTAATACATATGGTTTTAATTTATGACTATTAAAAGTGATTATCGAGGAGGAATGTATACGAATTTGGGAAAGACTAACCAAAATGATTGATTACGAATGTCTGTAATGGGCCATTAGTAAGGCCCATGACAACGACGTATCCGCCATATCATAGACATAATAAGTGTACAGTTTGGTCCGGTAAATGACATGGTTTGAAGGGTTTTGGTTTAGATCTCGGTTTGTTTGTTGTGAAGATTGTTGTTATC
The DNA here is from genome assembly GCF_000004255.2 of Arabidopsis lyrata subsp. lyrata. Taxonomy (NCBI): domain Eukaryota; kingdom Viridiplantae; phylum Streptophyta; class Magnoliopsida; order Brassicales; family Brassicaceae; genus Arabidopsis; species Arabidopsis lyrata. The sequence goes on from NW_003302549.1 coordinate 1,438,446, forward strand.
GGTTCGTTTTGGTGGGGAAGTTATAAAGATTGTTGTTATTGGTTCGTTTTCACTTGCACACAAAGCATAAATATGATTACTCTGCGCCACCAAAGTGTCAAAGCATAAATATCATACACAGACATGTATATTCAGATTTATGAAATTATATTTGCAAGAAAATATATAAAGATATGTGTTTAGTATATATATACTTCCATTGCGTTATTACTTAAAAAGGCATTTGAACAAAGATATGAGGAACATAACAATTAACAAGTGACTTGTTATGAATCCTACTTAATTGAGTAGTCATGACCAATCCTAATCAGGGCCTCGTTAGGCCCATTGGGCTTATTATTGTGAACGCTTTTTGTTGGTTGCGTAATAATTTTTTTATCTAGGTGTGATGTGAAAGTGTCAACTCATTCACAAACGGTAATACATTTGAGACTCAAAAATTTACAACGGTAACAAATATAGACGTTGGAAAAGTAGCATTGGAAAAACAAATTCATAGATTTGAGACTCAAAAATTTACAACGGTAAAAAATATAAACGTTAGGAAAGTAGCCGTTGGAAAAACAAATCCAAGCTGCCTATATAAGTGACTCTTGCTCAGAAACTTACTTACCACAATCCTTTCTTCTTCGTCTATATTATCACTTACAATTCTCATAGTTTCACAAAGCAAAGGCTCCTTCTTTTTTCTTTTGTTCAAAAACGAGAGAGAGAGAGAGAGAGCAAAGTTTCATCCAAGATTTCTCGTAGTCAAACCCTTGAAGCATTTTCATCCAAAGTTTCATCGTCACTTCTTCAAGATTTGGTAAGAGTTGTTAGATGTAATCTCTCGAAGCATTTTTGTCACTTTTTCTTGTCACTAAAGTATCGTCAGTTTCAAGTCTACACATCATAGTGTTTAATTTTTCTTTTCTAATGTCATCTCTTCCTCTGTTTTTTCAGTGTTCTTGAAAGTTCTCTGCAACGAAAGGTAAGTAACAACAAGTCGAAGGTTTATCAAAATTGCTCTGCTCTGGCCTCTGTGATCTTATAATCTCTCTGCATCGTAATGAAGAACCAGAAGAGGATTCAGGCTCTGCTTTTAGGTTTGGTAAGAACCTGATGTTTCTTGTCATGTTGGTGCAAATCAGCTTTGAGAGATTTTTTTTTACATATGAGAAAAATTACAGTAAATTAGATTTTACTATTGGAATTTAGACAGATGTCTCACAGTCATGCTGTCAGATAAGGTCCACGGCATGTAGACCCAGATGATCTTCACATTATCCCTCTTCGTTTTCGGCATTGTTGAAGGTAAGTTTCATCAATTCTTATATTTATCTTCTTCTGATCCTTACATTTCTTTTCTTGATTATTGTTCAGTTTTTCTGACTTTTTTTAATATTGGGTTATTAAATTGATTTAAAACACTTTCTATTAATTTTTATATACTATTTTAGCCTACATATAGAGTCTTTATGATTTGGTATTTGTGACCAACTTTCATGGTTAGTGAGAGATTTGTTACAATTTTCTTTTTGCTCTCGTAGGTTTTGTTAAGGAAGAAGATAAAAGAAAGAACTTAACTTTTTCCCTTTTCTTTTGGTAAAAGAAAAATGACTTTGCCTCGGATCAAACCTTTTTAGGTTCACAAAATATTGTATTACCGTCTGTAATTGTATTACTCCGTCTGTTCCTTATAGTTTGATGTTTTGGAGTTTTTTCTTCTTCCACAAATACAAAACATCATTATTACTTTTACTTGTAAACATCATTATTAAACTAACAAAAAAAAATAATGAAATACTATAAAAAAAATTTAATTTACGTGTTAAACCTAAAGCATCATACTTAAATGGACATAACCTAGTGACTAATGGGCTCATCGCAATCTCCCCAACCCAGATGGATGCACTCGTTTGACACTCTAGAGTTCACCCAGACAAAAAAAAATGTGTTATAAAATTTTTTGGTTCATCCACAGAAACTACATCGAGTAAATTTTTTGGTTCATCCACAAAAAATGTACAAATTTTTTTATCACGCAGCATTTTATCGAGTATGAACTTGGCTTGTTTAGTGTGTTTAGTGGATACACAAATTTTGCGTTAAAAAAAAACAAATAAGAAAAACAACTTTTGTGTCAAAATGCGAACTAATTCTGCAACTACAAGAGAAAAAACATGGGCTTCCATTATGATCCTGGATTGGTTCATAATGGGCTGATATGTAGAAAGTAGAGTTCATTTGTCCTCTGACGACTATACAAGTGAAAATATTATGCAAATAGCCAAAAACTTTAGAGATATTTTTGATATGATTTTGTGTGAATACGTCCACAATTATTCGTCATAGAAAGAGAGATTTGATCGAATTCAACACGACTCTCAGACTGCAAAACTGATTTTTTAGAGGCCGGACCAAAGCAAGTTCTAACTTGGTAAGATCTTAAGAGTCGAACTACTTTTTGATAGTCCGGTCTTGTAATATCCCTACTATTCAAAAGAAGATATTGTTTTATAATGTCTCTCGACATAAAGATAAACTTGTTTACAATTTCAAGTTAGAGATGATGATAATGAGTTTTAAATTATATAAATTCGATGCAGGTGTATAAGTAACAAGTCAATAATTTGACGAAAAAAACCAAAGAAAAAAATAGTCAATAATTTAATTTCAATAATTCAGTTGTCGCAAGTAATAAGTCAAGTAGTAAAACGCCGAATAACCAGATTTTGGACAATATAAATGTACTTTACCTACGATCTTGACAAATCGAGCTCCAATAATTGTATAAACAAACAATTAAAATTAAAATAAATAAAAACTACACCTTCCTTTAATCTCACAAGTCTTATTAATTTTCACATGTGCCCTTTTGACCTTCAGGTGCAGATTACTTTTACAGTCTTATTACTTTTTTACCCTTCTCACAATTTTAATAAAAGTCAGAACTTTTGCTGTACATACTTTAATTGTTGCTCTAGTAATTCTCTTGTTTTCATGTATCTCTCTCTACTCCTTTTTGTTCTCTCACGTTTGATGTTTTGGCTATTCTTTAATGTTTTTATTTTATTTAAATTAATTAAAATAGAAAAATAGAGTAATGATGGAATGTGAAACCCTCATTTTTGTTGCATTGTTAGTAACAAACACATTATCTTCTATTTAAATAATAATATATTTTTAATTAAATAATAAAAAAAATTTATTTCTTAATTTATGTGCAAAACTCAAAACATCAAACTTAAAAAAAACAAGAAGTATATATTAGTAGAATACGTAGGTTTTCTTTTTCTTTTTTTCAAAGGAGATTACGTAAGTTTTCATCAGAGAAAGACTGTAATAGATAAGGTACAATTATACATCCCGAAAGATTTCATACTTTGTTATATACTTAATTTTAAGAGAAAAAAGCATAACTAGTAAAACTTTTTAATAACGACTATTTCTCGAGAGTAGAGCAATGTATGAAAATCTAATAGAATTTCATTTTCCACGGTTTGACGTAAAATGCGACCTTGACGCGTTGTCTAACGTCCCTGCAATTCAATAAACTTAATTAGCAAGCTTGTAAGTTCATAACAGCACGTTTTTTAAGTGATTTAACAATTTTATTCATTACGTGCACTAAGTAAATCGAGGCAAATTTTTTGTCACATGCCACAAAAGTTTTATAATTTTCAGAAGGAAAAACGAAAAAAAAGACCCATACATTTTTGGGGAAAATACGTAACAATAACATGCGTTTTTTAAAATGAGTGTATTGTCCACATCGATCTCAATGTACTTGAATTTAGATCGAGCGTTATCGATGAATTCATGTATATTAACAAAATCGTTGAACCATGAGTTAGTAATGATCAACAGATTGTGTTGTTAATCAAACCTTTTTAGATATGTTGACTCAATGAGTCAATGACTCTTGTGTTCGAATATAAACACCACGATTAAAGAGAACTAGTTTCTTTTTGTATAGACTATAGAATCATCACATGTATTATTAACTGTAAAAGCAGAAAGTTTTCAGATATTTTAATATAGTTTCCATGCATAATGAAACGAAATTAAAAGAAGGCACGAGTGTTCTTTAAACTTTCTATATATAATGAAATTATCATGGTTTAATGCAAAGAATTGTGGAGATCCATAAGGTACGTAAACTATATATATGTCTGTGGTCCTTTATCCGTTCATCGATTCAAGGGTTTGCTTCTATTGTTTGTCCTCCCAAAAGATAAATAAAACTTTTGAATTTTGGGTAATTGGCACGTTCATGTGCCAACCAGTTCACAGCTAATCCCCACTGCATAATTATTTAAGATATACGCTTAATTCTAGCAAAAATTATGATATAAGTTGTTTTTAGGGATATAAAATAAATTCGGAATAATACAGAAAAGATAATGATGGTCCATATATACTCCTTTTGCCACGTATAAATTAAAAATGGTCCAATTTTGTTCATTTTTTACCAAGAAATTGAGATTATGTGATATATGAGAACAAATGTTGACTACTCGATTGTATCCAAAATAAGAAAAATGAAAAATGATGTTGAGATATTAATCGTATTGTGATAATGATATATTGAGTAATACTATATATTAACTAGTGACATATATATTCTATTCACTCTGTTTCTTTTTGTATGGTGTAATTTTTTTTTTTTGCATTCTATTTTTTTAAAAAAGATTATTTAACTAGTGCGGTCATTATTAGCATTTATACAACAAGCTAAACGGTTAGACGGATAGACCACAATGACTTTGAGGCAGTTAAAGGCAATTTTCAAGTCTGGTATATTTTGGTCTGGTATACTTTTAGCAGGATGACGTGGATATATATTTGGTCTAACAAATTATGGAATGATTTGCTTATTCAGAAGGAGTAGGATGATATACCAACCCAAACAAAATAATATTGAAATGCATGCATAGCCAACAAAAAAAATTCATAAATTGAGTGTGTGATTGTATAGAATATGATTGGTGGTATATCCTTGAAAATAGGAGGATTTTTAAAAAAACGAAAGAAATGAGAGAGAAAAAGCAAAGGAGTCATTTGAGTCTTGAGATATATTATACTCTTTCCTTATCACTTCAAGGCAAAGACAAAAATTGTTTTATTTTAAAAAACGTTTTCAAATTTTTTATGTAAAACTTAAATGTATTTAATATTTTCAACTAATAATATTATATATATATATATATATATTTATTGGTTGAATTAGTTGTAGTTAATAATGTTTGAATGTAAAAAAGGTAAATTAAATGAAATTTTTTGTGTGTGTTTTAATATATATGCAAAAACTTGAAACATCACTATAAAATGAAACATATGGAGTATAAGAAATGTCTTTTTTTTTTTGTTTTGTGCAAATGGAGTATAAGAAATGTCTTGCATCTCTTTTCGGCACTAATTAAACAAGCAACAAGTGGCAGATTATATAGAAGAATTGTTTAATAAACACAGACAAAAGCTAGATTATAAAATCAGCAAATCAGCCTTCAGTTTCTTCAGTTTTATCTTCGATGATGTTTAAGTTAGAGATGTATGATTTTTTTTTTTTTTTTTGTCAATGAGTTTTGCTTGTTTGTTATTGATCTAGATAGTATTTTTTTAGATAGTTATTATGTATGCATGAAAAGATTGAAACTTTTTGTAAAACAAATAGTTTACTACAAATATTTTGATAACAAGCTTTGGACACTTTAGGTCATTGTTATGAAAAAAAAACTAATTAATAGTAGCAAAAGTAAAATCGTGTGGTGTATAATCCTTATATAATAAATTACAAGTCAGTTTAAAAAAACTGCAATCTTTTCCATCTACCATTTGGCTTAAATCTCAATTTTTGCTATTTCAATTTATTATTCGACAAAAAAAAATCCTTATATAATAAATCACAAGTCAGTTTAAAAAAACTGCAATCCTCTCCATCTACCATCTGGTTTAAATCTCAATTTTTGCTCTTTCAATTTATTATTCGACAAAAAAAATTGGACATCCTTATATAATAAATCACAAATAACTTTAAAAAAATTGCAACCATCTCCATCTGCCATCTGGCTTAAGTCTCAATTTTTACTCTTTCAATTTATAATTCGACAAAAAAATAAATAATAATAGACAGAAAAAATAAATCAATTCAACTGTTTTTACCCACTATCACAAAATAATTTTTTTCTGTGCAACGCACAGGCCTTAATACTAGTGGTTTTATATATCTAAAGATAAAATTATACGGTTTACGTCGTTCATGACTTCGATGTCGGTCGCATCTATAATATTTACGTACATATATGGACCTACGTACGTCTCGTATTGAAAATTTTCAGTATATTATTGGATTTTTTTGGAGAGGAATCCAAGCAATCCGATGACATAATCACACGTATGAAAAATGCTTTGATGTCATGTTGGCTAAACAAATGATATACATTATTCAGGAAAGTTTGCTTAACAATAGAGAATTATATTCTATTTTCAGAATTTTGGAAGTAAGATCAATATTCGCTTAAGTCACCAGATATTTTCGCTTTTGAAATCGAAATATCCAGTTTATGCTAAAAAAATTATTGTAGACATGTCACTAAATAAAAAAACAATTCCTACATAGAATTTTGGTATTTTTATGTATTGATTTAAACCATCTAAAGCATATTAATAATAAACTATTATTCTAATAAGTAATATCTAGCATCCTACCAAAAAAAAAGTAATATCTAGCATAAAAATTAAAATCTTATTAAAAAGTAAACAGATTTAAATTAGTAATCTAACACGTCAATCGCATGATTCCAACAAAACAGTCCATCTACAACGCATACGTACAAGTTTACAAAATTAAGATTTTAATGACTTATACAAAATCCCTATACTAATTTTGATTAATTTTCTGTTATATTTTTCAGGCTTTTAAATTAAATATAATTCTTCTTAATGTGTGGCTCAAGCATTAGACTCCGAAGGTACTTTCACTGTTTCCAAATAATTAGGTTCCATTTGATAAATTATCACAAATTAGTCTTCCAATGTTATGAAGCGTAAATATGTGCATGGAACTACAGTTTTGGCCTTAATTCCCCTTCTTAAATGACGATATTTGGAAGGGTATTATAGTAAAATAAAGCACATCGCTATTGCGTGGATGGAACGTCTATTTCCAAACGCCATACAATATCCACCGACCACCGACCTAAACCTTTTTTTTTTCATTTTGATGTTTAGGAACAAAAAAATTAATATTCTATTCTTGGAACAAAATTTTGGAGAGTTTATTGTGACTAATGTCATTTGTTGTTTGCAATTATTTAGATAATTGTTCATAATTGGAATTAAGATTTATGACTTTTTCAGCTGAACTAATCAACGGTTTAAGGTTGGATCACCTATTCACCAATCACCTATAAACATAATTTAAGAAAATTTGCAAATTTAGTTAGTTTCTCATCGCAACCAAAAGATAATGATGTTTCGAAAAGAGTAGTCGAAATTCGCTATAACATCTACAACTGCTATAGAAAAAAGTTTACATTTATTTATATCTTTAAAATTGTAAGTAGATCCTAGGATACCTTTTAAATTATATTCCTCCACATAAATATTTATTGATTTAAAAGATGTTAGTTTGTTCGGATAAAAGAATTAAAAATGTAAAAAACTTACAAAATTATATTTAAAGCTATTATCAAACTGAATCTCGCATTCTCCAGTACTCTAGTCATTTATGCTATAGCATTATCTATTGTCAAAGGTAGATTAGATAATCTTTTAATTTTCAATATAACATGAACATTTACGCTACTTGTTTCAAAAGAAAAATTTAAAATTTCACAAATGATATAGGTAATAATTCGAAAATGAAAAAAATAAAGTAAAATATACAGTTTTTTTAATGTGAATATCAATGAAATTAAGTCGAATTTTTTTTCTTTCAACAGTTAAAATTTTGAAATGTAATGTATTGACATAACAAAATACGAAACAAATAATATCTGTAAAAAATAAGAAAAAAAACATAGGAAATAAGGAAAGACAAAGCTCCTCAAAAATCCCACTTAACTTGTCCCCAGAACAGAAGGAGACACGCGTGTCATTACCGCCTCTTCCCTATTAAATATTTGTATGCAAAAAAGCAATAAATAAGTAAATTAACCGTATTATTTGCTTGAACATTTCTGTATCATTTTTTAAACACCTAAATCAATCTAAGTTAAATCCCATTTATTATTATTTCCCAAATTCCACAACAACGACCCACTTTCCTACGTCAATACTATTCCTATTCCATGCAATCAATATAAATATCCTCTGTTTACTTGTAGTTTCAGTATATTTTATTTGGGTAAGATTTTTTCAATTTATGACGATTTGACGATTTGAACAAATATATATATATATATATATATATATATATATATATATATATATTCCAATAGCCAACTCGAAATTGAATATATAGTAGAAATTTATATAACCTAAAGTTTATTTAAAATATTTGGAACTAATTGACGTGCGATATAAAGAATTAAATTTCTAGAATACAATTTTGTATTTTACTGCTAGCCGAGATACTAGACATTCTAAGAAATGTAAAACAACTCATTTAAAAAATAAAATAAGATAACGCATTTGCAACATTTCATGGATTTATACCGTAGGACAATCTTGCATTCAAATCTTTTTATTTTATTTAGTTAAGGATGTTTAAATGCATATATAGTAACGCTGATATATCTAACCGTCCAATGGAAAAAAGCCGACGAGCATTATTAAATTAGATGCATGAGCGTATTTAACACTAATATTTTAATTCCGTCCAAATGATAAAGACAAAATATAATAACTACGATTTATCTATATGTGTATATATAAATGTCAGGGAAGATGAGATTGTTGTCTCTGTCTTAGAATATATAGAGAACGAAAAAAGAAAACAGAAAAAAAATATATACTTATATGAGAAAGAGTTATTAAGCGATTAGTGTCGGTGAATTTTTTGAAACTTCTTCTCTTTTGCGGTTTCGTGTTCCACTCCTCTCTTCTTGGCCCACGTGTTCATCAATCTTCCCCTCCGCATGTAATCTCTTCGCCGTCAATTTCACATCTTCTTTAAAAATCTCTCTAGATCGAAAAAGGGTTGATTCTTGAAGTCTCCGGCGAAAACCATATGGAGACGGCGACTGAAGTGGCGACGGTTGTTTCTACTCCGGCGGTTACGGTTGCAGCGGCGGCGACGAGGAAGAGGGAGAAGCCGTATAAAGGGATAAGGATGAGGAAGTGGGGGAAGTGGGTGGCGGAGATAAGAGAGCCTAATAAACGGTCAAGGATCTGGCTTGGCTCTTACTCTACTCCTGAAGCGGCGGCGCGTGCTTATGACACGGCGGTGTTTTATCTCCGAGGTCCTTCCGCTCGGCTTAACTTCCCGGAGCTTCTAGCCGGAGTTACCGTTGCGGGAGGTGGCGGAGGAGGAGGAAACGGTGGTGGAGATATGTCGGCGGCGTATATAAGGAGAAAAGCGGCGGAGGTTGGAGCTCAAGTGGATGCGTTAGAAGCGGCGGGGGCGGGAGGGAATCGTCATCATCATCATCATCATCATCATCAACAACGTGGTAATCATGATTATGGAGACAATCTTAGTGATTATCATATTAATGATGATCATATGGAGTGTAGTAGTAAAGAAGGGTTTAAGAGGTGTAATGGATCGTTGGAACGGGTTGATTTGAACAAATTACCCGATCCGGAAACTTCAGATGACGATTAGGAAATAAAAATAGAAACAAATAATATCGATTTGTTTTCACTACTTTGGTAAAGTTTGTTCTTCCTTCATCCAAACAAAAAAAAAAAAAAGTTGTAGAAGGAAGTTTAGAGAATGTCTGCTTTACGATGCGCAGGCGGTTGCTAACATGCACCTCCTCCTCCATGAGTTTGTTTGTGATTACTAATTTATTATCAGTGTAATGATATTTTTCCATAAATAGTTTTCACTACTCAATCCTGTCATACTTCCAACTCCACAAGTGTTCAATGTTTCGGTTTGGTTATAGGTAGGAGGTAGTATTAGTATGATGTTATAGATAAAATCTGGATGGGGAACGCGGCGGTGAGTGAATAGCAGCAGAAACAGGAGACTAAGGATTTAGAGAGATTGGAGAGACAATGAGTGTCCTACAAAACAAATATGGTAAGTGGGTCTTAACTTGTCCGATCGTAACAACTAAAGCTCTCTCTATCTCTATTATCCTAACTACTAAAGTCTTCCCTTTTCTTTCTTCTGTGTTTTCTAATCTCTTTTGTGGGGCAAAGACAGCAAAAACTCACATATCTCAAAACTTGATCATTTCTTTTGCTATGGTCTTGTAATGAAAAGACTAGTCTCAAACATGTGTTTCTTTCTCCATTAGAGAGCTTAAAAACAGTTTCTAGTTCATAAATCTGTTTTTCACTTCATTTTGACTCAATTAAATCAGATCCATGAGTGTTTTTTTCCATCAGATCACCATAATAACTAAAGGTCAATTGTTTTGAGGTTTCGTTAGACAGCTAATGATGAGCATGACCTTGCAACTAACACTCTTGTAACTTGTTATTATTATAGTATTTTTAATCGAGTAAATCATGGAAGTTCTTGACAGGAAATAACTTAAATTACTCGATCTAGAGCCTCCTTGTTAAGAAAAAGATTCCAATTTCACAGATACGTTTGTACGGACGAAACCAAGAAGGTAAAGGAAAAATATTTTTGGTTGAACCAAAATCAATTAAAATACCTTAAAAGGCTGTTACTTTGGTGGTTAACCAAATGTAGAAAGTAGGAAACAAGTTTTTTTTTCTTTCTAAATGAAAATAAAAATTTCGAAAGCATAATTGGATGAGAATCAAATACCCAAAGCATCTGATAACCTAACCCATCAAACAAACAGAGAAGCTGATTCTGCAAAAATAGAAAAAGTTAGAAGTGCAACTTACCTTTGATTCTTCTCGAGATTACTAGGCAGGCTTAACTTCGATGCAAACTGTAATATAAGTTGTGGCTCTTATTCTACTAATACATGGTACAATTGTCGCTGTTTCTCACTTTTATTCTCTGGAGAATGTTTGATCACTGCTTTCCTCTACAAAGCTATTTTCTTCTTTGTGATATATATCTTAATCAAGCATTCCTATCACCGGAGCGCTTTATTTGAAGCGCGGCTCTAACCACGTTTCCTCTTGTGATGATACCGACCTTTTTTCAAAGGAAATATAAGATGGATAAGTGATGTGAAAGGGGGTGTGTTCAAAATTAAATGTGAGATTGGTAATTGTAAAATCTCTCTTACCAATTTGCCATCAGAATCTACCACAGGGAGCCGGCGATATTTTGTCTCAAGCAAAATTCTAGTGGAAAATAGAATAAGAAGCTTTAAGTTAGAGAAGAATGTGATCATCACAGTGAATTTAGATAGAGATGAGAAAAGAAATGGCGGCACTGAAAATAAAGGAAAGACAATAACTTAGCAGCATCTTCGAGGTTGGTTTTTTCCTCAACAACTAGTGGAGCTGGTGTCATTAAATCTCCAACAAGCTTCCCATTGGTTTTGCTGAGTAGCTTTTGCACTGCATTGAAAGTCTGCAAATGTTTCTATCGGTCAATATGACATGATACAAGATCATCAAAAGATACAAAAATGAGAATATATAGAAACTATTCATTTTGAGATGGTTTACCCTATCAGATTTGACTCCACTTTACAGAATCCTGTCGACGTCTACTCAAACTAAGGCACTGAATGTAAAATTACCCATGTATATTTCATATAAGGTACTTCTTTAGTGCATACACTCATAACAATCAGAAGATCCTATAATTGGTTTACATCAATTAGCTGAATTATGTGCATGGTCATTGTGTAAATCAAAATAAGTTACTCGGTAGCTTTCAATTCACACTATCAACTGCTGATAATGTGCACCAGGCGAATGAGCACAGTGAGAAAGACTTTGAATGAGTGTTTTGAAAAGCATTCAGGTCAAAATGATAATAGGAAAAGGAAGGGCCACATACTTTCCAGGTGCTGTCAACCTCAGGGAACATGGAATTTTCTGTTCTTCCACTACCTATTAGCAACACAAAAAACCAGCAATAAGATTTAAGGGGTAAGGGAAGAAACTTTGTTGATCATTCCATGTTGAGCGTGCTATCTAGCGACCGAATGAGACAGAAGGTCATCATAACATAGATATTTCTGGCTTAAAGCCACCATGTGATCAAGTAGCTTTCTTCTTTCTCCACTTCAAAGAGATGAGAAAGCAAAGGAAACCAAATACATTAAGAGGTGTAGCTGGCCCATTTACCAGATATGGAGTCCAAAGCCAACAAGTCATAATCTGAAACAAGCCCAACCTGCAGCAACAAAGAATCCCTCATAAGCATCCACGAGTAGATCCCTTTCCACACGTAAGACCTGAATGACAAAAGTGGATACTAACCAATTTCCAGTCTTCGTCTATCACAGGAAATCCTGTAATTCTATTCTCCACAAGTAGTTCCAGAGCTGTAGAGAAGAAACAAAAGAGATTATAAGTTTGAAACACCACAGCATCGCATATTCGCATGTTTCAAGCAATCTGATGGGACTTTAAAGGATAAGAAACAGCTACCTTCATCCACAGTAGTCGTAGGTTTCACCACGTGCAAGTCATCCTTCTTTGTCATGAACTCACCAACAGTGTACACTCCACTTCTTGGCTACAGTAATAGTCATATACAAACCTCAAAACTAATCCTCTAATCATCTAAAATGTGCAATTTCACCAGGTCCGGTCTAAGCTACAATTCAATCGTTGTACAGAACCGGAAACTATAATCTCATCTATGAAAATTCCCAGAATCTAAGACGCCAATGATCAAATATTCACATGCATAACAAAATTCCCCAAAATGGAAAGAGGAATTTGAGTGAAGGAGCTTACAGAAGAGGAATTCTTCATCAAAGTGGAACCGGCGGCGGAAGAAGCTGAAGGAATCCTGGATTTGGAAGGGAAGCTTCGAGAGAAATTGAATTTGTGACATGGCTGAACCGAGAGAAACCTCGGCGGAAGAAGATACGGCGAGGAAGGAGAGGATGATGCGCGTAGGCGTGTGAAGGAGAGTGGAACAGAGTATAGGAAGGCGTCCATTGGCCGTCGGAGAGAGATCGCCGGAAGTAAAAGAGTGATGGAGGAGGAGATATGCCTCACCGCTTGTTTGTATTGGGAAAAGCGAAAGTGTGACTGTGACTTTAATGGCTAAACGATGTAGTTTTGAAAAGCGAAAGTGTGACTGTGACTTTAATGGTAAAACGATGTAGTTTTGAAATTAGAATACAATTATGCTTATAATAAAATTCGAACACGTGCCCTTTTAACGAAATCTGCAAATTGCGAATAGAAAAATAAGACCGTTGTAAACGGTCCTTAATTGTAATCAATTGCCTTTTTTTTTGAAGTCCAAATATGAAAAAAAGGAAAACAATATAATGTTTCCTTTTTTCTTTGCGTGAAATTTTTCCCTTATAAATATTTAACTTTCTTCTTTCTTGAGAAATCATAATTCTTCTTCTAAAAAATATTCTTCTTTTCTCTGCTATTGTTTTACAAAGACGATCGTCTAGCACGAGAGACCGTGAAATTGATGATCCATATATATCGCCGACCTGTACCAACGCCAATATCTCGGATGCATCTTCTATTTCTTCTCTATCGTCGTCGAAAGCTCTCACTGAGGATTCATCGGTAAGTCTTATTCTTTCGAAATCTGTTTAATTCTTCATGGATCACCAAATCTGGTTCCTTCTCTCGATAGTTCTAGGGTTTAGATACATGAGAAGAATTCGAACTGAATTGTTAGTAACTACTGAACTATGCATGTCTCTGTGATTCATCGTATTACTTTAAATTATTTAGGTTATAGTTACATAAGCTTTGTAATTAAGTTTTGCTCCTATGTGATAGATCTTTAAACTTGTCTTGATCATTAGATACAGAAGATGGATTACAGTGATAAATTTTCATTCTTTCTATACTTTTATCTGATTACCTTGTCACTGTATCAACAGTGGATTTGGTTTTGTAGTGATGTGAACCTAAAGAGTAGGAATAAGTTTGAAAAGAGGAATATTTGAACATTGCATTAATTAACACATATATGGCTTTAATGTTGCAGGGATTTGAGCTTCAACAAAACCCACAATGGTTTCGTATCCTGCTACCACATAGACGATTTCCCTGGCTGTAGAAGCCAACGGCTCCGAGGCTATTTCGATATCGTATCAGGTTTCTTAATCTTTCTTAATTTCCTTTTTTTTATATATATTAAGATATAGATTTCTTTATTAATTAACGTTATAGATAATAATCGATTTGGTGAAAACAATATTTTCAATTATAGATATTCGGATTTCAAACAAAAATAAAATCTTTTTCTTAACTAATATTGTTAAATAAAATATTTTAATTTTAAATAATATTTTCAAACTTAAATATTAAATTTAAATACGTGAAAACGGTTAGACTTAGCATCCCGTCCTTTTGGTCCGTAAGTCTTGTGGTGTCATAAGTTCAACATGTTTTCACGTATTTAAATTTAATTTTAAGGTTTTTTCAAAAATAATATTTTAAGTAAATAGTTTATATATTTTTTAGGTAAAAGTTTTTTATTATATAAGATATTTTCGAACTTAAATGTTAAATTTAAATACGTGAAAACGGTTAGACGACTTAGCATCCCGTCCTTTTGATCTGTAAGTCTTGTGGTGTCATAAGTTCAACATGTTTTCATGTATTTATATTTAATTTTAAGGTTTTTTTTAAATATAATGTTTTAAGTAAATCGTTTAGATATTTTTTACCTAAAAGTTTTTTTACTATACAAAATATTTTCAAACTTAAATGTCAAATTTAAATACGTGAAAACGGTTAGACTTAGCATCCCGTCCTTTTGGTCTGTAAGTCTTGCGGTGTCATAAGTTCAACATGTTTTCACGTATTTGGATTTAATTTTAAGATTTTTTCAAAAATAATGTTTTAAGTAAATCGCTTGTATTTTTTTAGCTAAAAGTTTTTTATTATATTAAATATTTTCAAACTTAAATGTTAAATTTAAATACGTGAAACGGTTAGACTTAGCATCCCTTCCTTTGGTCCGTAAGTCTTGTGGTGTCATAAGTTCAACATGTTTTCACGTATTTAAATTTAATTTTTAAGGTTTTTTCAAAAATAATGTTATAAGTAAATCGCTTAAATTTTACCATACAAAATATTTTCAAACTTAAATGTTAAATTTAAATATGTGAAAACGGTTAGACTTAGCATCCCGACCTTTTGGTCCGTAAGTCTTGTGGTGTCATAAGTTCAATATGTTTTTACGTATTTAAATTTAATTTTTAAAGTTTTTTCTAAAATAATTTTTTAAGTAAATTGCTTATATATTTTTTAGCTAAAAGTTTTATATTATACAAAATATATTCAAACTTAAATGTTAAATTTAAATACGTGAAAACGGTTAGACTTAGCATCCCGTCCTTTTGGTCCGTAAGTCTTACGGTGTCATAAGTTCAACATGTTTTCACGTATTTGGATTTAATTTTAAGGTTTTTTCAAAAATAATGTTTTAAGTAAATCGCTTGTATTTTTTTAGCTAAAAGTTTTTTATTATATTAAATATTTTCAAACTTAAATGTTAAATTTAAATACATGAAAACGGTTAGACTTAGCATCCCGTCTTTTTGGTCCGTAAGTCTTGCGGTGTCATAAGTTTAACATGTTTTCACATATTTAGATTTAATTTTAAGGTTTTTTCAAAAATATTTTTTTAAGTAAATCGCTTATATATTTTTATTATACAAAATATTTTCAAACTTAAATGTTTTAAATACGTGAAAACGGTTAGACTTAGCATCCCGTCCTTTTGGTCTGTAAGTCTTGTGGTGTCATAAGTTCAACATGTTTTCACGTATTTAAATTTAATTTTTAAGGGATTTTCAAAAATAATGTTTTAAGTAAATCGCTTAAATTTTACCATACAAAATATTTTCAAACTTAAATGTTGAATTTAAATATGTTAAAACGGTTAGACTTAGCATCTCGTCCTTTTGGTCCGTAAGTCTTGTTGTGTCATAAGTTCAATATGTTTTTACGTATTTAAATTTAATTTTTAAGGTTTTTTCTAAAATAATTTTTAAGTAAATCGCTTATATATTATTTAGCTAAAAGTTTTTTATTATACAAAATATATTCAAACTTAAATGTTAAATTTAAATACGTGAAAACGGTTAGACTTAGCATCCCGTCCTTTTGGTATGTAAGTCTTGTGGTGTCATAAGTTCAACATGTTTTCACGTATTTAAATTTAATTTTTAAGGTTTTTTCAAAATAATGTTTTAAGTAAATCGCTTAAATATTTTTTATCTAATAATTTTTTATTATACAAAATAGTTTTAAACTTAAATGTTAAATTTAAATACGTGAAAACGGTTAGACTTAGCATCCCGTCCTTTTGGTCTGTAAGTCTTGTGATGTCATAAGTTCAACATGTTTTCGCGTATTTAAATTTAATTATATGGTTTTTTCTAAAATAATTTTTTAAGTAAATCGCTTATATATTTTTTAGCTAAAAGTTTTATACTATACAAAATATTTTCAAAGTTAAATGTTAAATTTAAATAAGTGAAAACGGTTAGATTTAGCATCACGTCCTTTTGGTCCGTAAGTCTTGTGGTGTCATAAGTTCAACATGTTTTCACGTATTTAAATCTAATTTTTAAGGTTTTTTCAAAAATAATGTTTTAAGTAAATCGCTTAAATATTTTTTATCTAATAATTTTTTATTATACAAAATATTTTCAAACTTAAATGTTAAATTTAAATATGTGAAAATGGTTAGACTTAGCATCCAGTCATTTTGGTCCGTAAGTCTTGTGGTGTCATAAGTTCAACATGTTTTCACATGTTTAAATTTAATTATATGTTTTTCAAAATAATTTTTTAAGTAAATCGATTATATATTTTTTGGCTAAAAGTTTTTTATTCTACAAAATATTTTCAAACTTAAATGTTAAATTTAAATACGTGAAAACGGTTAGACTTAGCATCCCGTCCTTTTGGTCCGTATGTCTTGTGGTGTCATAAGTTCAACATGTTTTCACGTATTTAAATTTAATTTTAAAGTTTTTTTCAAAAATAATGTTTTAATCAAAACGCTTATATATTTTTTAGCTAAAAGTTTTTTAATATAAAAAATATTTTCAAACTTAAATATTAAATTTAAATACGTAAAAACGGTTAGACTTAGCATCTCGTCTTTTTGGTCCGTAAGTCTTTTGGTGTCATAAGTTCAACATATTTTCACGTATTTAAATTTAATTTTAAGATTTTTTCAGATATAATATTTTTAGCAAACCGGTAAGATATTTTTTTATCTAAAAGTTTTTATTATACAAAATAATTTTATCAACAAAATGTTTTCAAACTAAAATTTTAAATTTAAATACGTGAAAACTGTTAGACTTAGGATCCCGTTCTTTTCGTTCGTATGTCTTGTGGTATCATAAGTTTAACATGTTTTAACGTATTTAAATTTAATTTTATGTTTTTTTCAAAAATAATGTTTTAAGTACCTTTTAGATATTTTTATCTAAAAGTTTTTTTATCATACAAAATGTTTTTATTAACAAAATGTTAAATTCTATTGCGTTAAAAACAAATCGGATCTAGCATCCCATCCTTTTATTAACTAAATGTTTTGATTTTTTTAAAAATTTTTGTTTTAAAAACTAAACTAATTGTTAATTTTAAAACTTTAAAAACAAAACTAATATGCCTTTAATTTGATGTAATTTGTTGTTTTTTTTTTTGTTAAAGATGTAATTTGTTGTTTTTTTAATCTCTTATGTCATTTCCTCATTGTTATTTATTTAATTGCTAAAATTTTTGCGTTTTCCATTTTATTTTGTTTTGTCCAAAGTTGTTTTCTCTTTCGACATGGAAAACAAAATTGACCATGTTTTAATTCTATTCATTTTGTTTTCCATCTACGTCAAAAACTAGTAAAGTAAAAATACTTCGATATCATGAACTCGATCATTGGGTTTCCGACTAAACTTCATTCCATCTTTTACTTTCGTGATAATAGATTTCCATGTCTAATGTGTTATTTCCGATATCAACAGCTTTGATAGCAAACTGTTTTAATAAATCTATAGATTTAACTAACCATTAATTAGACTAAAGTCTTGGTTCTTTCATACTATATATCATTTTACACGTAAATATGTTCCTCTAAAAGGTATTTTAGTGAAATTAAGCAGCTTATGCCTTATGGTATATCAAACGCTGTCGTTTTAAAGTTTCTTGTCAACCAACCACAATGAGATAGATATTTTCTTCATAGCTTGAAACGAATCATCTTATTAATTTATTTAATTTGTCTGAAACATCGAAACAAATTTAAAGCAGAAATTAAAGTGAAAAATGGAAATGATTCCCATATTGATGAAAACTTGAAAAGTCGGAATAATTCGTTGGTCCCTCCATTAACTAACGTGAATTATTGCAAATGGGACCGTACTAAAATTTGGGTGTGGTTTCGATATAGTACCCAAAAAAAAAGTTAAAAGGTAAAACTTAATTAAAAGAAATAAATTGTGTTTGTGTGTGTCGTCGGTGTCGAAGGATGTTTGGGAACCAAGTGGGGTTAATTTCAAAGATTTACAAAAATGGAAAGTCTTTGGACCGCAAAACGTAAGGACATCGTACCTAAGTTCCTGACTCCTTACTATATTTGTACATTAACGTGTTTCCCTTTGTACCTTTTTTGTCGTCTCCTTTAGATTTTTTTCTCCTTCTCAATAATTTAACCCTAAGTATTCATTTGTCCCCAACCTATATCGTAAATCCACACCCTTCATATATTTGTACTAACACATATATATATATATATATATATATATATAATAAAATAGATAAACTTTCGAATTAGAGACATGATTAAGAACTCGAATAAAATATATATATATATCCAAGTTCTTAATCATGTCTCTAATTCGAAAGTTTATCTATTTTCTTTCATAAGTTAAGCCATGTAATTTGAAAGTCCATTAAAGAAACTTCAACATTCTCTTGCTTTTTCTTTTAAAATAGTTACTAGAATATCATACATTTTCTAAAAATTACTCATATGTTTTGAGCATTTGTGTAATTACAATTAACACCCTTCATTAGTTTTTTTTAATTAATAATTTTTAATTCGTTTTTAATTAAAGTAATAAATAAAAATTTGATTATCTATATCATTAATCCACATCACCAATCTCACATTCCTCAAACTCACGTTATTTCTCCTCTTCTCTTTTTTGTCTCCAAATCCAAGAAAAGCTTTTAGATCATTTCTCCTCTTCTCTTTTTTTGTCTCCAAATCCAAGAAAAGCTTTTAGATCTAATAATCTGCAACTAACTTGGGTACAACATTGACAAAGATCTTCAAATTGCAGGATTGGGCTGGATCTTCCTAGACCTCACAGCCACAACGCTTGCCATAGGGTCCCAAATCAAAAGCTTCGTCAGATCTACTCGCAACCACGCTCACAAAAAAAGTCATCAAAAATCAAAACCCAAAACAAAGAGATCTATGGAATTCTACATGATTCGTTACAGGTTTGAGTTGAAATCAAGAATAGCTACTCTTTTACTTTGATTTTACATGTCTCTCGTTTAATCTTCCTCTCAATCGATCTATTTGGAGACATTTCTACTTCTATCTATGTTTTGATTCATACGGTTTAGTCTTCCTCCTATGTATCCCTCAAACATATTTTTACGAATCTTAATTTGATTGTTGTTATTTGACCAATAAATTTTATATTGTCTTCTCCAAAAAAATGTTGCTTTCCGATACACTTCATATAAACTTTTTGTAATGGTATGTTTCATTATTTGGCTCCTACTCGAGTCGAATCCAATTCTATATAAGAAAAAACTATCACCACATCGAAACAAATTAAAATAAAATCTCGTGAAGACATCGAGGAGAGTATCCACTCTCAGCTAGCTCACATGCCCCACCCCCCATCGAACGAATAATAAAATGGCACGTAACCAGATCGAAAGTGGATCCTACTTGAGGGTATATGGATTTTGGAAGCCTAACAAGATTTGGACAACCTCACAAATCGAGATTCTATCGATACCGTCCGATGTTTTCCACGTTCGTTAATCTCGGACTTGATTGCGATTCCAAGATTGCAATTTTTGTTAAAAAAAGACACATCTTACTTTATACCAGCTAAGTTGTATATCTTTTACATTCTATAAAAAATAATATCATTGTATTTGATCATAGTATGTCAGACTGTCAGTGATTATTATAGTATTCATAATATTTACCCATTACCCAACAAGATCCACTGTTTTGATTTGCATTCATATTAGAACAAGAGTGAATCCAAAATTTACTGGATACAATCATTAATATGTAAACTGTATGATAGCTGGAAACTTGTATATCATGTATAACATAATTTCTGAATAAGTTAAAAAGGGAAGAGAAGTTCAGATATATACTTCCAACGAATAATAAATAAAATCTAGTACTACGTTATCATTATTTCAAAATAAGTACCGTTTTTGACTGTCAATGTAAATTTGACATAAAACACAAAGTTAATAACAAAATTATATAAAATATTAGTGACAATCAACTTATGTTATAGAGAGGCGGCATAACATAATTTGAAAATATTTTTAAATATGTATGCAAAATGTCAAAAATATATTAACATATAAAAAAAACTTTTAATGTTTAATGTTGAATTCTTGAATTCTTGAATTCATTGTTTACAAAAAGAAAATTGAATTTATTGTTACTCGTCCACACTATGTGGACACATAGGCAAGTTGATCGAAGTAGATATAGGCATTGATTCTTTTTATTTATGTTTAGGTTAATGTACTAGGCATATTAATTAACAACCACATATGACATCGTTGTGGCTTGTGGGGATACATTTAATTTATTTATTTGATACAGAAACCGAAAATTGAAAGCATATATAGATTGTAGAATTGATTTAAACGGTATCATTGTACTCTTACTTATTTACATTCAATAATACATGTTCTTTTAGTACATTTTTGTCATATCATATATGTCGTATAACGAGGGAGTATAAAGGTCAAATAAACTCCGCCAAAATTAGGAATTGTATCTTTGGTTTTGTTTTATATGAACACATATGATGAAATATGAATAGTAGTTAAATGAAAAATTCAAGGGGTAAATGGGGATAATAATAGTTTTTGTGGGCCTGTTTTTTTGGAAAGAGATATAAGAGACAGAGTATCTCTCTGTAAAGTGGGCCGTGGGCTTTGGTAATTATTGACATACAAACACAAACGCATACATACATATATAAAACATGTGTATATATAGAAAAATTATTATGTATGTCTAATATCAAGCCAAAGACATATCACATCTCTATGAAATCAAGCTTGTATATATCACAAAAATGCTAAAAATAATAATCAATAATCTATATAAATATAGGGAGAAAGAGAGATAGTGGGACGTAGAGAGAGAAGAGCAGTAGTTTCCACTTGAGGAAAGCAACATGTTCAACGAAAGCCATTATTGGAATGTTTGTTATTGCATCATCCCACTCAAAAATATGTACAACGTGTCATGTAAAAAGCATTCTAGGAGCTTAGATTTTTAGATTTGATTGAAAGTTTTACTGATTTTCTTATTTTATTCTCACATTCATATCGCTCTACTCTATTTTCTTTAATTTTTAGTTACCTACGTCCAAATATTTTGTTATGTTTAATTACCTTTGAAACGTATATAGAATAACCAGAGCTGTCCTTGAGGTTTTGGGTCTCCACGCAAAAAACAAATTTTGGCTGATTTTTTCTTATAAAAAAAAACTCTCTTACTTCCTCTGTTTTTTAAAAATTGTCCTTTTAACTGTATTTGGACAAATTAAAAAAAGGTATACAATGACTATATTAACCTCATAAAAATGACAAGTAATTATTTACAAATAATTTGTGTTCAATAAAATGAGGGTAATTTGGGTAGTTATTGGCATAAATTACATTATTACCTTAAAACGACAACTAATTTAAAACAAAAAAAAACTCTAAAACGACAACTATTCGAAAACGGAGAGAGTATAAAATATGTAACTAGCATTAGCATTATGGTTCTAGAAGTAATAGATATATTTAAGACGGCTGCAAACACCAGCTTGAGTTGCTAACGAGATAGTTAAAGATATCAGTAGATTCAGTTATAGAAGCGCACAAAGATATCCATGTGGTAAATATTTGATGAGTTTTGGGACACACTGAAAATACAAAAACTGTTCAATGTTCCTCATTCATTCTTTAAAAAAGTAAATAGATAATTATATATATATAAATATTATATATTATATATTTACATTTATATTATATATATATATAAATGTAAAATCACAAAGTGGATAGTGACGTGGCAACCTCAAAACTGTGATTTTTAATTTTTGTTATCCCATATTTCTTCATGGACCAAACAATACAAGAAAATAAAATTATGCATGTTTCCCTTTCCGACACAAGTCCTTCTCCTTCATCTTCCTTTTTCACTTATTTATTTTCCCCTAAATTAAATTGATACTTTTTTGTGGAGATTTTTTCAGTTAGTATAGTTTTAATATTGATAAAAAATTATTATGGTGATGTAAAGGATGACGAATTTTGTCACAAGAAAAATATACGAATCTAACAATCCAAATCTTATTATATAAAACACCAAAATGTAATAATAGTTGGCTCCAGCATTCTAGTCAGAAACCAAACGTCATCTTGGGTCGGATCTCGTGTTCTTCACGCGCTGATATAAAGAGAGATGAGAAACACGCGAGCGTAAGAGCGCGTGATGATGAAAATACGAGGTATAGAGAGAAACGAAAGGTTATTGGTGGATAAAAGAGGGAAAAAGTGGACCCCACAGTTTGTCCGTACCAAAGGATTGATCTTTTCTGGTAACATTTTCCTTTTTCTCTCATAATTCCTTTTTCCTTTTTTCGATACCTCTCTTCTATCTATAATAATAATAACAAATCAACGTTTTTTGTTTTTGGTATTTACGCTTATGTCCTTGTAATCCTTTGATATTTTCAGATTAATCCCAAGGGTTTTTATATGGGCCACTCATTCTAATGTAATCTCTCTCCATTTCTTAATCGAACTTTTTTTTTTTTATGTTTTACTGGGCATTACTGATCAAGCCCGATTATACTAATACCCAAAGCGAACAATTAGTAATCTGGTTTGATGCATATTTCAGAAGATTAAACCAAACTAAAGAAAAGTTTTATTGAACCGAACCAAATGAAATAATTTGGTTGTAAATCATAAGAATTACTAAACCGGTAATCTGAAAAACTTTTTTTTTGTTTTGACTGAAAGTCCCCAACAAATTGAATGCCTAACCTAAAGCAAAGGAATGTATCATTTTGCACCAAATTAGATGGCAAGTAGCTTATGATATCTGAAAATTAGTTATATATGAATATTTGCAACAAAAAAAAAAAAACAATGACAATGTGATGAAAGCAACTTGTGCGTTAACAAGTGAGCTATTATTTCCACTATACTTTCGTTCTCTTGAGGGTTTTGGCCTTTTGGGTATAATTAATCTTCGTGTCACATGTTCACATGTTCTACATGTACAATTGTATTTTCTTGAAGAAAAAAACATTGTACAGACATCACTTTTAAATATTTTGTGTGTTCTTCTATCTATTATATAAAAACACATAAATATGTGTGTGTGGAGCTTTTAGCTTGATATTTGATTTTAATCATCAAATAACATCGTTAGCAGTTGTCAAAATCAGCAACTTTACTAAAATATACCAGAGCCTGTAAATGTGATCATATAGACAATAGACTGTTTCACATTAAATTGGCAAGTTTAGAAAATTGTCTGAGAGTGTATGGGAGTTATCATTCA
This sequence comes from Arabidopsis lyrata subsp. lyrata, assembly GCF_000004255.2. NCBI lineage: Eukaryota > Viridiplantae > Streptophyta > Magnoliopsida > Brassicales > Brassicaceae > Arabidopsis > Arabidopsis lyrata. Next base: position 1,462,453 of record NW_003302549.1, read on the forward strand.
TTTAGCAAACAAAGAAATCTGGATCGTTAAATTCTACGGTTAAGAAACCATCTTTAGGTTAGACTTTTTATTTTGGTGAAGAAAATTAGTAGTCAAATAACCAAAGTAAGCAATTAATATAGTTTGATAAAGGAGTTTTAAAAGCGTTGGACTTAAATTATTTTGTTTCCCTTTATATATAGATCCAAGCCTTTGGTTGGAACAAGTCATTAAGAAAGAAGATAGTTTAAGATCAATTTAATTATATGATTTCACACAATGCAAAAGATTGGGCAAAGTATTGTAATAGGAATAGAGAACTTGCACCAATCCAGCCTAAAGCAATAAATACAAACTTGAACTAAGTTATACTTATTCCCATTTAGATTATGCTATAACTCTAAATATAGTGAGAACCCTATTACTTGCTTGTATTCATGGAATTGCTGTTTATGGAACTCCACTTTAAATAAACATATAAATAATCTATTTAGTATGCAGAACTTAATATCCCATCTACTTTAATTTGCCCGATCATGAAAAAACACCTATTTATTGTACATAAATATACATCATTAACAAATATAGATCTATGCGTGATCTATTTGTATTTGTATCTTATTACCTTTTATTCATATAGAAAAAGGAAAAAACAAACAAAAAGCTTTGTTCCAAGAGTTTAAAGTATATCAAAACTGGCAAAATTGTGGGGTTTTGAAGTAATCTATTAGATAATTCATTTTCTTGCAAAAAATACCTTTTATAGAATTGCTTACCGAACCAAGCCGTGGACTTCACTTTCTTAAAACATGAAATTACATAATAAAGGAATCTTTTGATTAATCAAAGAAGATGTTTGTATACATTGATAATAATGAAAGTGGAATTTTTTTTTAAAAATATATAAAAAATAAAGAAACTCCAATACGAGGAATTGTTTCGAATATAATCTTTTTTCCAAAGAAAGCAAGTGGTTAGAGAGAGAATAATATTATTATATTAAAAAAAAAACAGTGACAAGAGAAGAGAGAGAGAAAGGGCAGTGGAAGTAAATATAAAGGAAAGGATAAAAATGAAAGCTTTCGTAGAAGCAAACTCTGAAATTTTTATTTTATTTTCTTCTCTCTCTCTCTTTAGCTCTTATTACTATCTTTTTTTTTTCTTTCATTAATTTTTTTTTTTAATTTTCTACCAACCAAAAGCTTTTCTCTTTGGTTTCTCTTATTTAGCTTCTAACCTTGAGGAGAATCAAACCAGAGGATTGAAGTTTGAACCTTCAAAGATCAAAATCAAGAAAACAAAAAAAAAACAAGAAACAAAAAAAAAATGTGGGATCTAAACGACGCACCACACCAAACACTTAGAGAAGAAGAAGAATCTGAAGAGTTTTGTTATTCTTCACCAAGTAAACGGGTCGGATCTTTCTCTAATTCAAGTTCTTCTGCTGTTGTCATCGAAGATGGATCCGATGACGATGAACTTAACCGGGTCAGACCCAATAACCCACTTATCACCCATCAGTTCTTCCCTGAGATGGATTCTAACGGCGGTGGAGGAGATGGTGGTGTTGCTTCTGGCTTTCCTCGGGCTCACTGGTTTGGTGTCAAGTTTTGTCAGTCGGATCTAGCCACCGGATCATCGGCGGGTAAAGCTGCCACCGTGGCCGCTGCCGTGGTAGAGCCGGCGCAGCCGTTGAAAAAGAGTCGGCGTGGACCAAGATCAAGAAGTTCTCAGTATAGAGGCGTTACGTTTTACCGGCGTACCGGAAGATGGGAATCTCATATTTGGTAATTTATTTTTAGTAATAATCTCATATTTGGTAATTTCATTTTTAGTAATAAACTTCAAACTTGTAGATTTTAAATTAAGTTTTTTTTGTTGTTCTTCTGAAATTCAGGGACTGTGGGAAACAAGTTTACTTAGGTAATTTTATTTTCCTCATGATTTTTTTTTTTTTTTTTTGGTGTTGAAATTTTTTTTATCATAATTTTATTTATTTTTAATTTCTGAACAGGTGGATTTGACACTGCTCATGCAGCTGCTCGGTATTTTTCTTTCTTTGACTCTCTCTATAATGGTTTTTTTTTTATAAAAATAAATACCTGACGAAATACATACATATTTAAAAATTTATCAAAATTTTGTTTTATTTTATAGAGCATATGATAGAGCTGCTATTAAATTCCGTGGAGTAGAAGCGGATATCAATTTCAACATCGAAGATTATGATGATGACTTGAAACAGGTAAATAAATTCGTCAAAACGAAATTATAAACTACTATATAGCTAGGTTTATTAATGATTTTAAAGGATTAATATTGAAATTGAATGTTATAGATGACCAATTTAACGAAGGAAGAGTTCGTGCACGTACTTCGCCGACAAAGCACAGGCTTCCCTCGAGGAAGTTCTAAGTATAGAGGTGTTACTTTGCATAAGTGTGGTCGTTGGGAAGCTCGAATGGGTCAATTCTTAGGCAAAAAGTAAATTCTCTCATTTTATATTCATTCAAAAACTTCATTTTTAATTGTTTCTTGTTATTTTAACTTAATTTGAGTCTTGAATTTTAATAAATTAGGTATGTTTATTTGGGTTTGTTCGACACCGAGGTTGAAGCTGCTAGGTACTGTCTCTCTTTTTTTAAAAAAGTTCTATAACAACATTGTAATACGTTTAAATCGTATAATGTGTTTTTTCTTTACTAATTGATTTCTTTTACTTTTTCTTTTTATATATAACCACAGAGCTTACGATAAAGCTGCAATCAAATGTAATGGCAAAGACGCCGTGACTAACTTTGATCCTAGTATTTACGACGAGGAACTCAATGCCGGTAAAACTTTTTTAATCGACTTCTTTTATTTTATTTTGGGGGTCTAGTTACCTCTATTTTAAGCTAGAGCTTGGTTTAAAGATTTTGAATTTATGTAGAGTCATCAGGGAATCCTACTCCACAAGATCACAACCTCGATTTGAGTTTGGGAAATTCGGCTAATTCGAAGCATAAGAGTCAAGATATGCGGCTCAGGGTAGGGTTTAATTTTATATTATTAACAATAATTTCTACCTTAATGGAGTATATAGTTTTATTTTTGTTTTAAACATGTTTTTTTTGTTTTGTCTTCAGATGACCCAACAACAACAAGATTCTCTCCACTCTAATGAAGTTCTCGGATTAGGTCAAACCGGAATGCTTAACCAAGTGAGTAAAAAAAACACAAATACAAATACCATAATTTCATTTGAATATGTTTTAACTAAACGATTGCATTCTTTTATTTATTGTAAATTAGTTTTCGGGCAGCAGCAACATTGGTGGCGGAGGCGGATTCTCACTGTTTCCGGTGGCTGAGAACCACCGGTTTGATGATCGGGCCACGACGAACCAAGTGTTGACAAATGCTGCAGCATCATCAGGATTCTCTCCTCACCATCACAATCAGATTTTTAATTCTACTTCTTCTTCTCATCAAAATTGGCTGCAGACAAATGGCTTCCAACCTCATCTCATGAGACCTTCTTGAATTTTTATTATTATATATAAGAAAAACTAAATTCGGAAAAAATGAACCTTTAAATCTCCCATATTTTCTTGGTCATTCCATTAATCATCGGCTTATCTTTTGTTTATTGCCCTTAAAACCTCTTGTTAGAAAAATTAATGGAAATCTTTTTCCCTCCATCGGATATACTTATAATAATATTATATAATTGTTGGATATATATGGGAAATTGGATAAGTGTGTGATTTGAGATGTTCTGACTAAAAAGGTTGATAAGAGATTTGTCAATGAGTTGTCTTTTGTTGTTTCTCTTCAATACATTTATTAAGATTTTTAAAAACATTACTTCTTTATATGTTACCTGCACCTATCTACATATATGTTCAGTCCTAACTTGTTTTGTTATTCCTCTTTCATATCTATTCAATTAATGTTTTTCTTACCCTTAGTTCATTTAATATTTTCTTGAAAATTGCTCATCCAAAAAACATCCATGTGTGAAATATATTTAGACACACTGTAGTTTGTTATTCAGATATTGTTTTATTTTATTTTACATATAAATAAAATTTGGCATGTGGGTATACACATGGTTTCCCATTTGCTGCATGCATTGATTTGAATCGAATCCTAAAATACTTTTTAAGTTCAGTTTCTAACCAAATCCTATAAACTGTATACATTTTATTTTGTTCAGCAAAGCTTATAAATGCCATTTTACAACACTTTTTCATCAAAAATATAGTATGAGAGAATTTTAGTCAACCACTAAAAATTACGAATTTTCCTAGTTTATGCTATTTTAAAAGTTGTAGTATCAATCATCATGGAAAATAAAATAAATGATGTTTTGGGTTTTGTCCATTTTGTAGATATTTTACCGACAGAAGAAAAAAACAGTGATATTAGTGATATTTAATTTTTTACAGTATTAATGGTGAGACGAGAGAGAGAATCAGAAGTAGATTGGTACTGATGTTTCCCTAATGGAGTAAGAAATAATACTCACAGTTATTTTACGATCTCAACAAAAGTTAAAATGAATATCAACCGCAAGATCTCCGAATATAAAAAAATCGTTATGCCTACAAGCTATCAGACCGTTAGTTTAAAATATATATTCCTTCTATTTCGTTTTAATTATCGTTTAAAGTTTTCTCACACAAATTAAGAAAAATATTAAATTTTTTGTTTTATTCTTTATTAGTATATTTTATAAATTTTTTTATTGGTCAAAACATTAAAACAATAAAAATAATATTGAAATTTTTACTAAACATTTGCATTGAAAACCTAAAACGATAACTATTACGAAATAAAATTTAAGTCCTAAGACTACAACTAAAACGAAACGGAGAGATTATATATATATAGTATATATTATTCCCAAGAATAATTATGAAAAATAAAATCTTGGAAATAGAAAATTAGGTATATAGAGTAAAGAGGCAAATAAAAATTGAGGATTATTAGGGATGAGTGGTCATTTTCAAGTAATATGTCCTTTGAATCAGTTTCTCTCTCTATCTCTCACAGAAACCCAAAAGAAGTCAGACATTGTTATAATGGTGAGAGAGACTTCTCGGCTTCACTTCCTTTCTCCTCTTTTAATTCAAAAGTTAAGATTCTATTAAATCTTACATACACTTATTCATGAATCTTTTCCTAGATTTCACTTTTACTCTGTATTAATTTATTCCTCCTTAAATTTTTGGTTCGTCTATTTGGTACATCTTAGTATTATACTAATTCTTAGGTTTCACAAAAAGTGTCTTGTATACTTTTACACCTATATTAAAAAAACTATTAAAATTTTTATTATACTCCTTATTAATACACTAAATAAAATTATCTCTCTTATTAATACATTAAACAAATAAAGTTAAAATTCAATTTTTATTCAAAATTTTGCTTTGAAAATCCAAAACGACACTCTTTGTGAAATAAAAATAAAATCTTAAAACGACATTTTTTATGAAACAGAGAGAGTACTATATACATTTGAGTGTTTACTAATAGTCTAATACTAGGCAAAACTTAACTAATGTTACTTTGGATTTACAATGGGGTTATGATGATGATCGCTTTGGTATTGTTGTTATAAGTTGTAACTATATGGTATTAAAATATACTATTATCTTATCATAGCATAAAAAATTGGGACTATCTTTTTTTTTTTCCTCTGAATTTATTATTTATTGTAAATTATGAGAACTGTTATATAGACGATTCTACAACAGACAATTCCTTCCGACCCTTATTAGATCCACGATCTCTTTCACCTTCTTCACCTCCTTCATGCTCACCTCCTTCACCTCCTTCTTCATGGATGGCTATAATTATACATCGCTAGAGATTTTCTGCACATTTGCCTCCAATAATCTGCAAATTTATTAATAAATTGCAGTATCTGGGACTCGAACCCCAGACCTCTAGGTGTAGAAGCATTAATGAACCATTAGTCAACCAATAGACCAAGAGGCTTTCACAAATTGGGACTATCATAAACATTTTGTTTTATCTCAAGGATTGATCTATATATATAGATTCAGGATTTTCTTACTATCAAAGAACATGTAAATGGAAAACTATGACAATACACTTTTCCATTACAATGACATTATGGCGATTTACCTAATCGAATGATACAAAATGGGATGGAGTTGTGTGAATTAATAACAACTGCCTTTTTTTTTGGAAATAAATTAAGTGGAGCGACTTGAATTCCAAAAAAAAAAAAAAAAAAAACAGTTTGATCCTTGGATCCTTGCAATTATCTATTTTTAAACGAGTGATAAACGATGCAATTTATTGAAACGTCCGCTCGTTGATTGTCATTTAGTATTTCACAGTATATCATAGCAGTACCTTATGGCATAAACATTAATCAAACAAAACTACATTTTCTTTATGAATCTACCAGTCAAATTAAAATCAACAAATTAAAAATTTTATAATTTTGGAGCTATATAGCACCTTGCATTATTCATGAACTATAGTTGGCTCCTACATGACTACCTACTATTATGCCTTTTTATAATAATCCTGTCTTCCATTGGTTATGTAACAAACTATCAAAATAGTATAGAATATACAATATATTTGTGAAATACTAGAATGAATCCACAAATTATTTTATGGCGGTTGAATACCACGACGAGTTACTTATATACTATTAAATTCTTTCTTTCCAATGGAATTTGTAGTTCACGTGGATCACGTCGTAACAACATTTTCCATCAAACGGTAACTTATTTGATAAACAGCACATAATCTCATCCTTAAATCATTTATCTTAAAACCAATTATCATTCTAAGAATCAATCAAAACTTATCTACATTACAAGTAACAAAAACCTTTCAAGTATTTCAAGAGACAAAAAAACAAACAAGTCACGTGTACAAACACACATATATATACTAGGATATATACGTATTTGTACATGTAATTATTTGAGAATGTCAAAAAAAAAATTATTTGAGAATGTCAAGAAAATAAAATTGTCTAGGGTTTGAAGGCAAGTGGAGATTAGTGTACGAGGAAGCGGTACGATGGACCAATGAATGCTTCATGGGGAAATTCGAAACTTTATAATTAGTTTAGTCAAATAATAGTTTTAATCATACGATAAGGAATCATGAGTTACTGTCTGCAGAAATTTTTAAAACTAATATAAGTTCTTAAGTACGAATTTTATGGAATATTAAATTTAAGATGAACCTAATTTCGTCACTGAAGTCGTCACTACATTAATATGTTAATAGCATGAGGGCTAGTATTTTAATTTAATTCATTTCTATAAGTGGCAAGATTTGTTGTCTCACGAGGATAATCGTATAACCCAACTTGCTAGTACAACTTCGTGATTGTTCTTAGTGCTTCAATATTTAATTTCAATCGAAAAGTTTAAGATACCAATTAATAAAATAATGTATAAAATTAAATAATTAGTGGATATGCTTTTTTGCTTATGGAGTCTCCTAGAAAACAAACAACTTGCAAGCAATACCTAGCTAGAATCTCAAACTGATATTTTCATTTTTATAATCCAAATTCACTTTAAAAACTATGATCTGTTTATTCATTGGATGGAAATTAATTTCCTATTCAAATATTATAAAATAAATCCCAAAAGAATAAAACTTCATGCATGTGGTTGTGAATACGGTTATATGCATTTTTTTTTTTTTTATAGTTTCACAATATAATGTGATATTGGATTAGGTATGTCATTACTATTGAAATATTGATATTTGATGATATTTTTATGTATAAATGGTAAATTCAATAGATAACTCGTTTAAATTGTGTGTGTTCAAGCAATTTCTGTTTTTATTTTTCAGGATTATACGACATAAAATCGAGACTGTAATTAATTGACTTTGTATATTTAAATTTTGGTGAATTTTATTTTCTTCACGTTCATATATATTCAGAGTTTGTTAAAAAAATAAGTTTCGATGTTAGTTTTTTTGGTTTGATTTTAGTGAAAATGTGAAAAACTTAAGCTAAAACTGTTTTGATCAAATATCAACGTCGTCAATATTTTGGAAAACATTGCAATAATGATGAATTTTCAACTCTCTTTTTCTTTTGCGTTTTAGTTTAAAAAACTATTGACCCCCTTTTTTCGTCGACACACTTTTAGACTCTTACCTTAAAAAGACAAATTAAAATATATATCCACTATGCCGTGTATGCAAAGGAAAATAATCAAATATATCCACTTGGTACCGAATCATAATGAAGATATTATGAGAAAAACGAATATTAAAATTGGGATCATTACTCGGAATACGTCCAGTAAGAGTTTTTTTTTTTTTTTTTTTTTTTTTTGCAGAACTGGTTTTAATCATCAATGCCCACGTCCAGTAAGTTTATAGTAATAGTATTAGAAATGATTCAACCACATATATAATCGTGAAATTAAAAATTAGAATGGTCCCAAAAGAGGACAGGTGTCTCTCATGCTTTGTCGAGAAAAACTCTAAACACAAAAGAAACATTAGACTGTGTTATTATTATTATTGTTACCAGCGATGAGCGAACTCATGTTCTGCAGCAACTTTAGTAAACCCAGAAATATAAAATAAGATCTGATTAATAAAGTTATACGGTCTATTTTGCAGAGACACGTAGACGATAGATTCGACCTCTTATGACGAGAGTAGAAAACTCTCTGAAACAAATCACATTTTTCTTGTCGTAAAAAGTGTTTTTACTCTGCAAGATAAAAAAGAAAAACTATTACTTTTTACAGTCCTCCTGCCATTGCTTTTCGGCTTTGTTTCTTTGAATTATGTATTGCCATTCAAGATGTCAGTTTCCATATTTAGAATATTAGTCCGATGCGTCTTATTGCCCGAAGACATCGATAGGAAAAAGGCAAAAAAAGTAAATTAATTTGCACAAGCATATAAAGGAATATAGCGGAAAAAATATATGTATTAAAGATTTTAATCAAAATAAATGATTATATAAAAAAAAAAAGATACTGATAAATGGTGAAAAAATGAAAACAACCTATTTAGCTTGTTGCCGAACCGATTCATGATAATGCCGTTTGAAATTTGCCTCATTCTCGCCCATCATTTGCTGCTGCTACCTTTTGCAACTATTTTGCCATCTTGTTGATTTGGTAGTTTCTCAAGCGGTAATTTTTTTTTTTTTTCGGCACAGTAAAAGTTATTAATAAATGGTCTTTCGTATAGTAATTCAAGTTTTTAAAGTTATATTTCTTGTATTTTTGTGCTTGAAGAATCTCTTTTTTGGTGGAAGTGGTGAAGAATCAATTACACACAGCTTCATCATATATTTTCGTCCTTCGCCGACAATCTTCTTTACCTTATTGCCTTTGTTTTGTCCCATCGCTTTCAACACAATTTCCATTTATAGTAAACTCTCATCGGATTTGTATTTTTTTGAATTCATATTGCAACACTCGGTTCTCTATTTTTTGTTAAATAGTTCCCATTAACAAAATCACTGTTGGCATCATTTCAACTCTAACATACCACTAAGTTGTAGACTTGTAGTATTAACATGCCATTAAGTAGTATATACTATATACTAATACAAAACCACGGATGCTGTTTTAACCGATTAATCTGAAAAATATATAACCGATTTTTTGAAATCAAGTAAACCATATTTGAAATTGAATCATAATCTGAAAATATTATATCAATCAAAAGTAATTAAATCCTACACAAATGGAAATTATCTCGAACCGAACAAACTAATAGTGGTTTTTACATTTCATAAACCAACAAGTAAGAAAAGAAAACAAAAAAATCTGATACGAAGACAAGATTAAATCCTCTTAGTGTAAACGTGGTAGTGTTTATTTGGTCTAAACAAAAATGTCTACGAATAATTATTAAGATTAAAATTAGTAATATTGATTAGTCAATAAATAAAACGAATTTGCTCTTTACCAACAAAGTCTTAAAAGTGTGATAGATGTTTTCCCATTCCAATATGTTACTCCCTCTGTTTTGAATTACTTGTCGTTTAAGGTTTTTGCACAGGAATTAAGAAAGTAATTAATTTTCCTATTTAACCCTTATTCAATATATTTTCTAAAATTTTTAATTGGTCAAGACATTAAAACTGTGAGGATGAAACTAGAAATTTTACAAAACATCTACATTGAAAATCTAAAACGACAACTATTATGTGACAAAATTTAAGTGCTAAAACGACAACTAAATTAAAACGGAGGGAGTATTAAAAGACACAATTTCGTGTTATTAGAGACTAAAGACTCTCACGAGTTTCTAATTTGGGAAAAAGCATAATATTTTTTGATTTTGCTTATTTTGACAACTTTATAAATTACATAAAAGTAGAAAATCTCGTGGTCCATCTAAAAATGTCGTGATAAGCATGGGAACCACCCAAATTAGGGTACAAATTGTGACTCGTACCTACTTTTTCTCCATATTCAATCCCTTTCATAATTTTCTGTAACTCACTTTCGAAATTTCATAGTTGCGTTTATATAATAAGAGTTATAGACTATGGTATCGAAATACTAACTACGAAATATCCAAATCAGGAAATATGATGTTGATCATTTCGTATTTTATATATGCAGTTGATACCTTAGGTTTTATATACTTTGTACAATTTTTCTCAACTTTGTCAAAAGAAAAAAGTTATATATCAACTAGCTTAACTAGTTAGAGAAAATACGTCACACTAGTTTAAACAGAAATCCATAAGAATTCAAGGTGTGTTGACACGCATTTTTGTAATAACTTTTAGTAGTATATACTCTTTCCGTTCCGTTTTAATTATCGTTTAAGATTTTCTTACACAAATTAAGAAAACTATTAATTTTATGTTTTACCCTTTATTAATACTCCTTCCGTTTCATAATATAAGGCGTTTTGGTAAAGTATTTTGTTTCACAATATAAGTCGTTTTCGAGTTTCAATGCAAATTATATATTATTTTAATATTTTATGATTATTTATATTATGCAGTCTCTTTTATGATTGGGTGAACTTTTAAAAAGTAGATCTTCTTAATCTGCGTGTTTTTACCTAAAAACGACTTATATTTTGAAACGAAGGGAGTATATTTTATAAAAAAATTCATTGGCCGAAACCTTAAAACAGTAGGAATAAAGCTATAATTTTCACCAAACATTTGCATTGAAAACGACAAGTATAAATCAAAATTTAAATCCTAAAATGATAATTAAACTAAAAAAGGGAGTATATACATAAGAGTAGTTCAAATTTAATTATGTTTCATGAGTATTTATTGCGAAGTCGTAGATATCAGGATTGCAATTGCTAATCTATTGATGTTAAGTCAAATCTAGGCTTATTCCCAAGAAACTGTGTCTGCGCTTTAGTGGATTTTTATAGTTTGATTTTATCACGTTATTGATAAACTGACAGGGAATTATGGTAGACCGTGAGAATTAAAGCAAAAAGTCTCAGCTTTTTCGTTTTTATGAGAAAAAAAAAAAACCTTAATAAAACTTTTCAATTAATAAGAGAAAATGATTTGTTACCGTTTGAACAAAATGGGCCTATGAGTTAAGGCCCTATCTGTTAGAGCATATTAGCCCTACTCAATGTAATGGACCTAGCCCATGAAAAGTATTTTAACTGTTTAGAACCCATTCGTTAAATCTTGTTATCTCCTTGAATGTTCAGATTGTTGTTGGACCTAGCCCATAATAGTTTTGACAGTTTTGAATGAAAAAAATGTTCCCAAATCTTGTGGGTTTGTTGTATTTACATTATTAACCTTTTGTGTGGTTGATATTTTCTGGTTGCTGCTTTATGTATGAGTTCGTTATTCATATCTTTCAGTAACAAGATTCTTCTGACAAAACTCTAAAATTCTTCCAATGTCTGTACGCGTGTGACTAAACGCGCCTAGAACTCGAGCGTAGAACACAGAGAGTCAAAGTGATAGGATTGTTGTACTGAGCGAAAAGAAAAAGATTTTATTTATAGAGTGCGTATCAACGAGAGAGTACAACAACATCTTTCAGCTTTATTTAGACCGTCCGATCATACTTCACTGTTGTACTAATCAGCTATTGAGTAAACGACACGTGTGTGTTATACTCTTCTTGGGAACACTCGATGTCACACCAGATCCTAGCTCCTTGTCAATCTCTCTCGTGAGTTTCCCACCGTCAGATCATGCTTAGGTTTGTGACGTAAGATTAATATTTGTTGCGCATCTCTAGGCTCTCTCTATCCACTTGCTTATCCAACCGTCCGATCTTTGAAATTTTATTTTTTTGAGGTGGAATATATATACAATTGTGTTGAGTTATTATTATTATGCTTGGAGAAATACAATGCGAGTTTTAAAAAAATATAATATCAGTTCATCCTAAATGGATGGTGTTGATAAATTAATGTAATAACGCACATCAGACGCCATGATTGCGTACTACTAGACTTGACGAGTGTTTTTAGTAAATCTTTAACAAAACAGTTGAAATCTGTTCTTCCATATGTAAAAAGCCTTAGAATTTGATTTATTTTACTTTTGATAACCAGCTTTTTAACGTTAAATGATTGTAGCTTATAGTTAGGTACCAAGTGGGGGAGTTGTCTCGGGGATCTCATTTGACGTGTGATGTTGAATTTATGATAGAGATCCTAATGATCTCGTGGTCCCTCTCGCAGGGTTTATATAACCATCCAATATATAACTTCATGTTTCTGAATAGTGAGAATCCAAAACTTAAAAAGAAATACATTAGGTATTACCGTATTAGCATTCGTAGGTATATGTTATGTATAATGCGCAAATGCAGATTATGTAGCAAGAAGAGAACATAAACGTTTTTAGAGTTTATCCTTATTCCTTATGTTGCATAAACTTTTAGGGTCGAGATATGTGTAACACATGCATATTATTATTACTTCTTCAAATATCTCTGCGGAGTTTCGTTTTAGTTGTCGTTTAAGGTTTTTGCACACAAATTAAGAAAAGTATTAAATTTTCTGTTTTACCCTTTATTAATATATTTTATAAAAAATTTCATTGGCCAAAACATTAAAACAGTATGGATAAAACTGGAATTTTCACCAAACATTTGCATTGAAAACCTAAAACGACAACTAAATTGAAACGGAGAAAATAATTTTTTTAATAGACGCGAGTTTGAATTATGTTATCCTTGTTATAACATATGTATTACGAAACGTTGGTATGTTGCAGATTGATAAATCGTGGTATAAGAGTAAATATGATATTACTAGTGAGTTTTTATATAAAGAAAAATAGGGAAACGATGATAAAAGGTGAAAAGGAAGTTTAGGATCATCTTTGTTTTTTTTATTTTGTTTTCTGACTTTCAAATCAGACAAGACAACGAGGTATGGGTCTTTTAACAAACAGAGACTCAACTTGAAAATCTCATCAAAGCACCAATAAAAAAAAACCCAAGAGAAAACATTCAACTATCTTGTTAGAATCTAGACAAAATAAAAAGTGTATCATGCTGATTTTGAACAAATTATTAAAAATCTCAACCATCGTTTCATTAATATCTTTGACGATTCTAGAAGCCCTAAATCTTGTCTTTTTATGAATCCATTTCATATATATATATATATATATATTTTTTTTTTTTTTGGCAAACTCACCATTTCATTTTTTGTTGTTGCATTTTTATTGTATATGTTCTCATTTACAATTTCCTTTGTAAGCATTTGGACTCTACCATGTCACTTTCTGATTACTTCTGATATTTATTAACACAGTTATTTTGTAGTTACCAGATAAACGAACTTAATAAAATAATTGAACCAAAAGCAGATGCTGAACAAATTGCTGCAGGCTTTTAGTAATTGTCTCCCATTTGCTTTTCCTTTGTTTCACAAATTGTATATTCGAGGTTAAGTGAATGTTGCAATGAAATAAATGATGCAGTTTGTGCATTCATCAAGAGAACAAGTACGATTGATGTTTTCAGTGCAAACAAAAAAAATACTAACAACTATACAGTGTAAATAGATAACTTCAAATAGGTTTTTATAAGTTTCTATAGGCTACGAACAATCAAAATATATTTACAAATTTACGACCAATATTTTTACTATTTTTAAATATTGCATTAAGGAATTGGTGCTGTCTGCACAGTTGAGAACGCAATTGGAGACTTTGGTGCATTCACTTTGTTTGCCGCTAATCGAATATGGTGATCGTGGTCATCATTTATACAATTATTCTATTAGTTATTATGATTAAATCCTTTTTTTTGGGTGTCAATGTTAAATTATAAAATTCATATTATTTCGGTCTATATTTATACCACCTACTACTATAAATACTAGATTTAAAGCCGGGTCATATAATTAAACTCTTCTATATATAATGAAAACCAGTATAACAAAAATTTGATAGTTTTTTTTTAATAACTAAAAATTTGATAGTTGATTTTAGTAGATGTTATGTTATAGTAGGTGTTATGTTCCAATTTAAAGTGTAGGTACGAGTTGTATAGTTGAAAAAAAGACACAGTAAATTCGATAAAATTAAAAACACGAAAACTGATTTAAAAGTCAGTTTTCGTGTTTTAATTTAGTCAATAAGATAAATCAGCAAACAAGCAACTTATCACGCCACGGGTTATAAAATTACTATTTAGTAATTCATTATAACAACAAGTACGAAATGTGGAAATAATTTTGTCAAACATCCAAGTCGTATAACTTTCGTTTTCTATAGATTAATGGAATTCTTCAAAAACCTCTCGATCAAATTAAACTCCGCATTCATTTTTTCCAAACTATATGAATAGTAACTTTATCGGTTTCATCCGTATCACGAAAAATAAACTGTACATATGAAGTCTTAAACAAATTTCTATTTTAAATAATATATTATGAGAAAACAAATAAAGGTTGTATTATTGGTTACCCCAAAAAAACAAAAAAAACTACGAGTACTAGTTTAGTGTGTCTCACGTGCGACGAGGAAAAGTTTTGGGAGAGTAGAAAAAAATTTTTACTACTAGTTTGAAAAACCGTGAGCTGACACAAGCTCATTGCTTTGGCTACAGTAACAGCTACCGTCACTTTTAACAAAATGACAGACCAATCATTTTAACCTCTGTTTCCTAGCTGGCGCGTGACAGCCACTCTCTCTTTTTCTTCTCTCTCCATGCCCATAAAATCTCAAAAACTCTGTTTTTTTTTTTTTAATGTTTTAGCTTTAACTGCTTTTTTTTTGTTGTTGTTGCTCTAATGATATCACAGAGAGAAGAAAGAGAAGAGAAGAAGCAGAGAGTGATGGGAGATAAGAAATTGATTTCTTCTTCTTCTTCCTCGGTTTACGATACTACTCGTATCAATCATCATCATCATCCTCCGTCTTCTTCCGACGAAATCTCTCAGTTTCTCCGGCATATTTTCGACCGTTCTTCTCCTTTACCTTCTTACTATTCTCCGGCGACGACGACGACACCGACTTCTATGATTGGTGTGCAAGTTCACGGTGACCCACATGCAGATAACTCGAGAAGTCTCGTTTCTCATCATCCACCGTCGGATTCTGTGCTCATGTCGAAACGTGTCGGAGATTTCTCTGAGGTTTTAATCGGCGGAGGCGCGTGTTTTGGTTTCTCCGGTGGTGGTAATAATAATAACGCTCAGGGAAATAGCTCTGGGACTCGAGTATCGTCTTCTTCTGTTGGAGCTAGTGGAAACGAGACCGATGAGTATGACTGCGAAAGCGAGGTTCTTTGAAATTTTCTCAATCTCTCTCTCTTTCTCTCTGCATGTTTTAAAAGTTCAATCTTTGTCTCTTTCCCGAGAAAATGTTTCTACAGAGATTTCTCTTTAACGGATCTGTACTTTTTTTTTTTTTTCCCCCTTAAAATCAGCAAATTTTTGTTTATGTGATTTTGAGTGAATGAAAAAACAGGAAGGAGGAGAAGCTGTAGTTGATGAAGCTCCCTCTTCCAAGTCAGGTCCTTCTTCTCGTAGTTCATCTAAGAGATGCAGAGCTGCTGAAGTTCATAATCTCTCTGAGAAGGTTTGGTTTTTGTAGCCTCTTTCTCCCAGTATTAGAATTTTATTCTTACTTGAGATTTATTGTAACAGAGGAGGAGAAGTAGAATCAATGAAAAAATGAAAGCTTTGCAAAGTCTCATCCCTAATTCAAATAAGGTAATGATACTTCTATAAACATAGTCACATTCACATGAATCATTCTCTTTTTTTTTTGTGTCTTGATTGTTGCAATGTGTTTATTGGGGAAGACGGATAAGGCTTCAATGCTTGATGAAGCCATTGAATATCTGAAACAGCTTCAGCTCCAAGTTCAGGTCACTAACGATTCCTTAAGTTAGTTTATTATTATAACCAAAACCCCAAAACAAGTGTATATGACATTAGTCTTTTTTTTTGTCTGATCTTTTTTGCAGATGTTGACAATGAGAAATGGGATAAACTTACATCATCCTTTGTGCTTACCTGGAACTACATTACATCCATTGCAACTCTCTCAGATTCGACCCCCAGAAGCAACCAATGATCCTTTGCTCAATCATACCAATCAGTTTGCTTCGACTTCTAATGCACCGGAAATGATTAATACTGTGGCTTCTTCATACGCATTGGAACCTTCCATTCGCAGTCACTTTGGACCTTTCCCTCCTCTCCTTAATTCACCCGCGGTGCGTAGTTACATAACACATTTTTGTTATATAAACCCTAAAAGCTAGTCTGCTTACTATAAATTTTTGTTACTTAAGGAGATGAGTCGGGAAGGAGGGTTAACTCATCAAAGGTTGAACATTGGTCATTCCAACGCAAACTTAACCGGTAAAGTATTCTTTTTTGAATCCTGAAAAAGTTTTAGGACATTTACAATGTTGAAATATGTTGCGGTATTTGGGGATTTGCAGGGGAACAAGCTCTGTTTGATGGACAACCTGACCTAAAAGATCGAATTACTTGAACAGAGGCTCAACTTTGACCTCTATGTGTTCTTGTTTCTTAGGGCGCAAGCAATAAAGCTGCCTGACAATGGAGATGCATTTAGCGGTGTTTACTTTTTCTAAGGTTCTATTTATTTATCAATTGTTGTTGACACGAACACTAGACTCTAAATCTTTGAATCTAATAGCTATACTAAAACCTTTTATTACAAAGTAACTTGTTAGGTTTATGTATGTTTATGGTGCATGTAAAGTTTTTAGATCATCTTCGCATTGTATTGAGAGTTTGAGACTCGATGACTTGGATATGTAAATTACAGATAAGCTTCTAGAGAAGTTTTCGACTCTACATGATGGACTTGGTTTCTTAAGTTTGACCATGCTTTTTTGGTATCTCTTTTTTAAGACACTAGTTGTGAAAGTTAAATTGATCATTTACAAGAAGAAGATAAAACCCTTCACATTTTGAGTTCTTAGGTTTATGAAAAGCTTGTGGTGTGTGCAATTTTTTTTGTGATCATGATAGCTGCATGATGAGCAATTTATCATTTAATCCAGTTAATCTTGTTATATCAAACTTTGAAAATGGTTTTTTTTCCCCAAGCCGTGTATTACATTTGAGCGATTGAATGAAAAAAAAAAAATGATGATTTCTTCCCCAAATCCCCCCATAATTTCTAATCAAGTTTTTGAATTTCACTCTAGTGCATACAAATCTTATACTTTCTTTTACAATTACATTGGAATATTAACAATTTCACTCGTAAGTTTCTTTTAAAAGTTTGAAATGTTGTTTTAAGATCTTTCATGCTTATTAAAAATACTTATATTTCTATTAACCCATAATTAGTAAACTTTAATTCTCCAATTAGTAACCTAATACTAAAGGGATATATTTTGAAAAAATGTTCAATATGTTTTTTTTTTAATAAGAAAAAAGGAAAGTAATTGGGATTCTCTTTCAGTGAAAATATCAGAGAAAATATGCCTTGAAGACGACGACTGGAGTTGAAACTTGAAAAATATTTAGATACTTATTTTTCTTTTATAAAGCTGGTCATTCTTTTTGCATAGATTCAGTGACCAAATCTCTCCTAAATAAACAAACAAAGACTCATAAATAACTTCACCGGAGACGCCGCAACAAAAACAGGGTTTTAATGGAGAAGAAAGAGAACGGTCTCGATGTGAAGCAATCGGGTCGGGTCATTAACGGACCCACTAACCCAATGGTCACACCTCTCCTCAACGATCTTTACCAATTCACCATGGCCTATGCTTATTGGAAAGCTGGCAAACAATCCGAACGATCTGTGTTAGTCTTCAAATTCACACAAAGTTCGATCCTTTGAAATCTACAAAACGTAAAAATCTCATCTTTGTTTTCAGGTTTGATTTGTATTTTCGTAAGAACCCATTTGGTGGAGAATACACTATCTTTGCTGGTTTAGAAGAATGCATCAAATTCCTCGCTAATTTCAATTTGACTGATGAAGAGATCGATTTTGTTCGTGATTCGTTACCTGGATGTGAGGTATAACATCATCTCTCTTGGCCAAAAGATTCAATTTTTAGCATCCTTTTTTACTCACTCTTTTGGAATTGTGAAATATCAGGAAGCTTTTTGTGATTATCTTCGAGGACTTGATTGTTCTGACATTGAAGTGTATGCAATTTCGGAAGGATCTGTTGTGTTCCCTAAAGTTCCTTTACTCAGAATTGAAGGTCCTGTTGCTGTGAGTTTCTGATCATTATCTCTTCTAACTCTCATCATTGTAATGATCAGTTTCTGATCTCTCTTGTGCTTCTTTCTTAGGTTGTGCAATTGTTGGAAACTCCGTTTCTCAATCTCATCAATTACGCTTCTTTGGTTGCTACTAATGCAGCAAGACATCGGTTTGTTGCCGGAAAATCTAAGCTTCTGCTTGAGTTTGGTGCGAGAAGAGCTCAGGTTTTCCCCTCAAAACATGTTTAGACTTAGATGTTGAGGGTTTGTTTGTTACATCTCTGATATGTATTGTTATAGGGACCTGATGGCGCAATAAGCGCATCAAAATATTGCTACCTTGGAGGTTTTGATGCAACAAGGCATGTCTTTACTATTGATTTTGTTTTTTTATGGAAACATTGAAAGGGAAGAGAGGATATGATTTTCTCTATTTTTCTTGCCTCGTTTATTACCGCAGCAATGTTGCAGCGGGAAGACTGTTTGGGATACCTCTCCGTGGTACTCATTCCCATGCTTTTGTTAGCTCATTCATGGTAAGTTTGCTTTAGCAAAATTTGTGAAAAAAACTCAGTTCTAGTATGTAGTTACAGTAACATAAATGATTGATAATCGGATGTTGTTTGCGATATTTTGTATTACCGTAATATTGGAAGCAGTAGTGAAAAGATTTATACTTTTCTTTGGTTCTTTTGTAGAGCCTTGATGAAATTGTTGACAAAGTGCTTCGAAGTTCTGATGGGAAAAGCACTTGTGAGGATTTTATTTGTTTGGTCCAAACATGCCTAACTAGGATTCAGGTTTCTTAAGTCAAATCTAGATTTTTTCTCAGTGTAGTATTGTTCTGTTTTTGATTCCTCTCTTCATAATCTTTCTTGTGATTGGTGGACGACAGAATTCATCTTCATTACAAGGGATTTTTTCCGAGACAAATCAAAGCGAGCTTGCAGCATTCATTTCATATGCACTGGCATTCCCGAACTCCTTTCTCGCTCTTGTGGACACTTACGATGTGAGTAATAACACTTTGTTCATCTCATCTTAGATTAAGATTTCTTTATGGGTGTTGTCGGAGTTACAAAGAACTAGTGTTTCTAACCGTCTTACAGGTGATGAAGAGTGGAATTCCAAACTTTTGTGCTGTTGCTGTAGCACTTAATGAATTGGGGTGTGTAAAAAATCTTCCATTAGTGCTCCATATATAATTCGCCATTGCAATTTTTTGAAGATTCGTGACTTTGTGCTGTTATGCAGATACAAAGCAGTAGGTATTAGACTGGATTCAGGTGACTTAGCCTATCTATCGGCTGAGGTCAGGAAATTCTTTTGTGCCATAGAGAGAGACCTCAAAGTTCCCGATTTCGGGAAGATGATCATCACTGCTAGTAACGATCTAAACGAAGAGACAGTCGATGCTCTAAATAAACAGGTAAATCTCTGCTTAACCTTAAGAAATTCTTACCTTTAGGCCTATGTAACAAAAGCTTTTTTTTTTTTTTTTCATCCCGAAAAGGGTCATGAAGTAGATGCATTTGGAATTGGAACCAACTTAGTAACTTGCTATGCACAAGCTGCATTAGGTTGTGTTTTCAAACTGGTGGAAATAAACAATCAGCCTCGGATCAAACTTTCTGAAGATGTAACTAAGGTTTGAATCCTGGACTCAATTCCCCAATAAGAATGTTTCTTCAAACTTTCTGTGTTCTTCTTTGCATACACTTGATCGCTTTTCTCTTTTTGCGTCTTCAGGTATCGATACCATGTAAAAAGCGTACTTACAGATTATTCGGAAAAGAGGGTTACCCTCTTGTTGATATAATGACTGGAGAGAACGAACCACCTCCAAAGGTAAAAACAAAGGCATTTGCTTTCTTGAAAGATTTAAAGCTTTTTATTACCTTTTAATTTTATTTTATTGGATCCTAAGGTCGGTGAAAGGTTACTTTGCCGTCATCCATTCAATGAATCGAAAAGGGCTTATGTGGTGCCACAACGCGTTGAAGAGCTTCTGAAATGTTATTGGCGTGGCAATGCAGGTTAAAACAGAGCTCTCAATTCTTAAAGGATACTGACAAATGCTTATGAATCATTATGTTTTCCTTTTTTACTCTCATGAAGATGAAGCTAGGGAAGAGCTAGAGCCATTGAAAGAGCTAAGAAACCGTTGCATCAAACAGCTCGAAAACATGCGACCCGATCATATGAGAAGATTAAACCCTACTCCTTATAAGGTATAATAATCCAACAAAACACCTGAGAAAACCTTTTTTGTATCAAGAGCTTTCGCTTTCTGAAGGAAACCCTAATTGTTAACTTACACTTGCAGGTTAGTGTCAGCGCCAAGTTGTATGACTTCATCCACTTCCTCTGGCTCAACGAAGCTCCTGTCGGTGAACTGCATTGAGAATTTACAAATATTGGTTGTCTGATTCGGTGTGTGTGTGTGTGTAACCATAGTATCAGCTTTGCCACTGATCTCACTGTTTTCACAACATCATCATCTCAAAAAAAAAATTACTCACCAATAAATGTTTTGGTCATTTGGTGGAAACGTATAAAGGGGAAATCAAATCATTTGTATCAGATCAAACCAAACTGAGCTCACTGAGGAACTATCACCACAGCAAGAGAGTTGCCGCAGAGATCAGAACGAGAGATGACAATCCGATAGCTGTAGAATCAGCATTACCCGCAGGAAGATTTTTTGAATTCCGTGAAGAATCTGTCCCTCCGGCGACTGGTGATGGAGCTGACTTCGGAGGAGGAGCGTCACATGTGCCAAAAGGTGCGTTTGACTGCATATATATGCAAAGAAACACATTTATCATTGGCTTAATATTATGATTTGTATTTCTCAATCTTAAGTGAGTTTCAAGAAATTAAGAACCCAATCTTGTTCAATGTAAAATACCTTGCAAAAGACTAAGCTGTCACAACCACAAGTGAGACGACCGTTTGCTTCATCTACAGCTTCTGCAGCTCCTCCACTGTCACTCCTCTGCAATTAAACATCAACAGCACAAGGGTTTAATAATTCGACTTCCTTAAAGGAACAAACTTTCAGCAGATTAGCTCTATAAAATGTTGGATTTGGCAAAGGAGCAAACCTGGTAAAAATCAACAGCGATGAAGTTAGGCCATCTTTTACCCGCTGCTTCATGGCAAGTTCTCATCATTTCGATCAACGGAGAGGAATTATCCGCACACGCTTGCGTTGAATTCGGATTGGTTTCAAAATAGTTCTGAAAAACCAAAGACCGAGACTTGGTATCCAATGGAGAAGATTCAGATCGACTCGAGCATGATCCATCCTTCAATCCATCATTGCCAACTACATAACAACCCAAATTACCATCATCTTGTTAACAAGCTGGTCCTTAAATCGAGATTCATGTTTGAGTACAGTTCATAAAAACGCACACTGATTTTCAACCATGTAATTCCACTGGTAAGCAAAACCTTCAGAAGCCTCTTTATCCTTGTTGGAAGTAAAAACAACAAGCCTTTGGTTCTGCTTCACCATATCATCAACCGTTGGCCAGTCTGTACCGTCTTTCGGCATTCTCGAAATTGGTAACTGGAACTTACTCAATCCAGATGCATTGAACACCTTAGTCAATCCCATTGGAGATTTGACATAATCTTCAAGAATGATAGTAACAATCTCAGACAAGTTTGATTCAAGAAAATCATTGATCTCTTTGAGTGCGTTGATAGCTGGTTGCTGCAAGTTAAACTTAACTCGTTAAAACCCAAACTTAAATCACACTCATAGGCAACAAAATTCAATTATTCAAATTGAAACTTACAAAGGCTGTGAAGTTAAAGCAAGTCCCTCCAGTGGAATGACACAACCATATATCGTTTTGAAAATCATATGTATCTAGCATTATCCCTCTCACACCATTCTGTAACAAAACAACAAATACAGTTCACAAATCATTGAAGAAAAAGTCAACAAATTAGAATGTTACACGTGGAAAATAATAAAAAGCCACCAACTAAAGCTGACATTGTCTTTTATTGAAACCTAAGGTAAAAGATACTTGCAAATTAAGTCAAATCCCAAATTTAGCTAAAAAGAATTCTAATACGGCGAAAGTTGTCAAAATTTTGGTAATGGAGATTAAAAGTAGACCTTAAGCTGATTAGTGATGGAGTCTTCTTGATTCTTTGGAGAGATAAGGAATGAGCCAGTTGCCGAATTTGCCCCCGTGATTGCGTACGAATTGTGTGTGGTTAGCCACGAGTACTTGTTAAACGGCAAACCATTCACCTACCCATCATCAAAACCACATGCAATCCATCATCAAGAAATTGGAAAGAGAAAAAAATCAAGAAAAAAATATTGTAAAAATCGAACCTTTGAAGTCGGGTTAAGAGGTTGGATCCGGGTACAAGTAGACCCGGTATTTCCATTCGCTGGACAACTCTGGCAACTCAATCCGGCGTCGCATTGGCTGCTCGAACTACATGTTTCTCCAATCTGTGAGTAAAAATCAAAACCTCTCTCTGTTACTAAACTTCTTGAAAAGATTCATAAGAGATTAGAAGAGAAGAGTGTATAAGAACCTCGAGACTGTGAACGCAAGATGATAAACATAATAAAGCTATGATCATCAGATTAAAGAATTTGAAGCCTTCCATTTTTTGGTGTTTTGTTTGGAGAAGAAAGAAACAAAGAGACGATGAAGTTTTCAATGCGAATGTTTCTATTTCTTTCCAAGTGATTGATTTGATTAAAACGCGGCGTTTGGTTGATAGTTGTTACTTTGGAATTTGGAATTTTCTTAATTTACAATTTTTAATAATTAGGATTATGTTGGTCGTTTAAAAGTGATGATTTTTTCTAATTATATGGTTTAATCATTTAATTTTGGTTTTTAAAGACTATCACCATGTGGAATTGTATGTGCATAGAAATGTCATGTGCAAAATTAGACCGAGTCATCCTTGACCATTCTTCTACGTACAAAATAATATACACACTAATTAATATCAAGTTAAAAAAAAAAAAAAAAAAAAAAAAAAAAAAAAAAAAAAATTAATATCAAGTTGTTTTTTTTTTTTTTTTGTTGCTAAAACAAATAGGACAATCAGTAAAATCATATGCATAAGAACGAGAACCCACGTCGAGGTTACAGTAATAGGTTATTAAAAAATTGTTAGGACATACAATGATTTAATTTAACATTGGGCTCGACCCAAACCAAGCCCAGTTATATTTTCTGTAATAGACGGACTCTAGTGCGCAATTTCTATAGTTCCCACTCCCACTTCCACGCTTCTTCTACTTCTCCATCTACCTCATTGGTTCGGTTGGTTACAAACCGACTTTAACCAAAACCAAACTATCCATTGCTTTTTCTAACCCATATAATCAAATCGAATCTTATATACCAAAAAACCAGCTTTTAGTTCATGACTTAAGTTATAATAAGTTACCAGCTTCTTTGTCTCATTAAATTCGTTCACATTCTCGTAACTTTCGTATTAAATAAATATAATAACCGACATATAATTAATTAATCAAAACCATTTTTTTTTGTTTTTTTTTCAGAATGAGAGAATCTGAGCATCTCTGTTTATAAATAGTAATTAATAAAAATATCTCTATAAGAATCATCTTATTTCTGTATATTTATCGTTGCTAAAAAGAAAGGTTCAAATTTTGAATCAAAGAGTAAAAGTATATCGTCTAAATCTGAAACCGAGGTAGAAGAGAAAGAGGTTTGTGGTTCAGGCGAGGTTCAAGAGAGTAACAACAAAGTTGTTGTCAAGACGACTGATGACGAAATGGTGGCAACAGATACCAAATTTTTTTTTTAGAGAAAGTGGAGTTATGATGGTGAGATCGCTTTGTTGCAAGGCATGATTGATTTCAAATATGATCAAATGAAGAGTCCTTATGATGATATGTCCGAAAAAATGTTTTCAAAAAGGAACAAGTTCTTGGTAGTGAATTGACTCTGATTCGCTTGAAAACTAATGCAGTTCTTCACCGTATCAATAAAACCAGTCATATCATCATAAGGACTCTTCCCTTGATCCTTTTTGAAATCAGTCATGCCTTGCAGCAAGATGATCTCATCATCATAACTCCACTTTCTTTGAAAATACTTCTCTTTGGTATCTGTTGTCACCATTTCGTCATCAGTCATCTTGGCAACAACATTTTTGTCACTCTGTTGAGCCTCGCCGGAATCACAAACCTCCTTCTCGTCTACTTCGGTTTCAGATTCAGACGACTCACTTTCACTCTCTAATCCAAAATTTAAACTTTTCTTTTCAGCAGTCACGATAAAAGAAATAGAAGCAAGATGATTCTTACCAGAATCTTTTTAATATTTCTCTTTTTATAGAAGTAGTAATGGCTCTTTTTTTTTATTTCCAACCCTTATGACTTGATTTTTTTTTTATAATCTTGTTTTGGATGTTGTTCCTAAAAACATTATGGAAGAGTTGTAGTAATGTCTATCTCCACTACATGCTGAATTCGAGGCCCTTCTCTGGGTGATGAAGTGTATGATTGGTGCAGATAATCAAGAGGTATCGTTCCTTACAGACTGTTCAGACCTGGTGAAGATGGTGTCTTCTCCAACCGAATGACCGGCGTTTTCAGTGTATTTGGAGAAATTTCAGAGCGACAAGGAGGAGTTTTCATCTTTTTCTTTATCTTTAATTTCTCGTAAGGCTAATGTTAAGGCGGATAATCTGGCACGAAAATTTCGTACAGAACCGCTTCATATCACTTATGTAAATAACATTCCTCAGGAATGGTTCTTTTGAGCTTTAATTAATTTCGGATGACAAAAAAAAAAAAAAAAAAAAGAGTTGTAGTAATGTCTCTTTTTCATTTCCAGCCCTTATGACTCTAGTTTTTTTGTTCCTATTTGATTTTTTGGTTTATCTTGTTTTGGATTTTGTTGTTGAAAACACCATAGAAGAACGACAGTTTAAATGCATCCAATTGTGTCTAAATTTTGGTCAGAATACTCTCATTAGATACCTTTCATTTTGTTTAGGCTAACAAACATCAATGTTATAGAGAGTGACCTCAAAATACAAAATTCTAAAAATAAACTTAGAGGTGTGTAGTAATGTCTCTTTTTCATTTTTTATCTTTATAAATATAATAACCGATAAAGAATTAATTAATCAAAAGCTTCTCTGTTACAAACATTGATGAGTTTGTAACAGTGAATGAGAGAATAAGTTAACATATGGCAGAAAAAAATTTCTCAGTTTCTTTCTTACAAGAATATTCTAATTTCAATATATTTACAAAGTCAACGAGCTAAATTAAAACAAAAAGATTAAAATCAGGACCGTCAATTCTAAATGACCCCATAATAATCTCCACACAAATAATGACTCAGTCTTTCTCCACAACAACAAAAAACAACTCTATTCACCTGACGTTGACCCAATCACCCGACTCCGACCAATCAGGTACCTTCTCACTCACCAAACCACTAATCCTCTCCTCCGGCGAACATACCAAAGAACCAAACGTAACCGACTCGTTAACCGGAGATTGAACCGAATTCCAACCGGGAAAATCAAATGGATTTCTCGGTGATACCGAAACCGAACAAGCTTCGTCTTCTTCGCCACACCTCAATGACCCACTCTTATCATCATCAACGGCTAAGAACGGATGATCCAAAAGCATCTCAGCCGTCCATCTCTCCGCGGCGTTTTTAACAAAACACTTCCTCACGAAATCTTTACCTTCCTCCGACAATTCCATCGGAATCCTCGGAACTTCATCGCCGGAACCAATACGAACCATTAAAGACATAACATTATTCATAACACCATCCTCCAAACACCATGCCGTTTTACCACTAGACATCTCAACAACAGAGCATCCCAAAGCCCAAATATCCGCCGGAGATTCAAACTCGCCGTGATTCACAGATTCCGGTGCCATATACAACGGAGTTCCTCTAATCTCAACACCAATCTCATCATCACTCCTCCGTTTCGCTAACCCGAAATCAGAAATCTTCACATCTCCATCACCAAAAACCAAAACATTCTCAAGCTTTAAATCACAATGAGAATATCCATTACCATGAATATGACACAACCCTTTAACAATCGATCTCGTGAATCTCCTCACTTCACATTCCGGCAACGCTTCGCCGGAGTTTTTAATCCGATCAGCTAAATTACCACCGGAAGCGTACTCAAGAAACAGATTATAGATCTCTTCTCCGTTCTCCACCGTCCTTCCTTCTCCGAAACACCGCACGATCTCCGAGCAATCACCAAGATCATCAAGAACATCTCTCTCGTTTCGTAACGCGCCGGAGCAAACAACTCCGGAAGATTTCACAGCCATTAACGACGGAAACGCTTTAGAACAACTTCCAGAGGTAGTTGCTAAACTAACGGTGGAGAAGCTTCCGTGACCAATTGTTTCTCTACGAATCCACTCCATTTATTTTAGAGCTCAAAGCAACAAAGAAGAAGAAGAAGAGAAAAGTCTTATGAAACAGTTTCTTTACACTTTCTTCTTCTCCAACTCTATCTCTGTTGTTATATGTACTCTTGAGATATTTATTTTTAAAGAAAAAAAAAAGTAAATAAGTTTGTTGTGAACAAGTGTATTTGTGTAATTTAATGCACGTGATTATATAAGTATATATATTTATTTGTTTTTTTTATACCAATTTATATGAATTTGCTCTTGGCCAAGAGAAGAAATAGCGGTCCATAAAGAAAACGTGGGTGGTGAGAGAAGACTCTTGTTGTTGCCCACTGTTGAGTAACAAAAAAAATCATTAATTAGAATAAATATAGCACTATAAAAAGATAAAGAAATTAAATAACTTGATTTTGAAATGTAGTTTCTTTCAATTTTGATAAGATTTTTTTTTTTAAATTAATGTTTTAGATTTTTAGCTATAAAAGAAAGATATATGTTATCTTGTAAAATTAATACATATAATTTTTTCTAAAAATGTTTATTTATTTTATACTTTTTTGATGATTTTATATTTTTGTTTATTTGATAAATTAGATTCGTAGTTCTACACGTTTGTTTCAAGATCTACCATGTGATTCGCGTTTTAATTTCTCAAGTAGCGTAAAAATCGGATGGAAGATTCTGTCAATTTTTCTTTGAGATTCTTTTTTCCTAACGTGTGAAGTATTTATATGGCTGTGATATATTGGTTATTATTTTTGTTGGGGTGATGGTGATGGTGATGAGTGATTTTCTCTTGTAGAAACAGTGTTGGTTTAAGAATTTTTAATAGAAAATCTCATCCACATGTCATTGACAACATGTGCATGCATGCTCAAGATTTTACTATCAACTCAATACTAAATTATTTGTTTTGTGAAAATATTCGCCCTAAAATTTGTAGAAATATTCAGATAACTCATACTACTGTCTTTCCAAAAGTAATATATTGATTTTAGTTTAGATGAGATCATTTTCAAGTTTAATATTCTCCGAATTTAGAATAAAATTAGTTTGATTTCCCATAATATATTGTTATACATAAGATAAAGGAATTTTCATGAAACTAATAATTGTTTCTAAATCTTCTGGTTGGTAGCTAAACAAATCACATACGTACGGATCTCAATATATCACTTATATGGAAAGAAATGTGATTAACAATAATTAGCAAACCTGTAACACTCTGCATGATAAGTCCACATCAGTAATTATAGTTTGATAAAATTTTAAAAGACATGATAACATTTAATTAAAGTACCAGAAATCCCAATTAATGAATCTAACATTTTCGAGTGCATTGTGATTTGCTAACAAATTCTATGAACATGTTATTTTGCCAATATGTATACTAAGCATTAAGCAAATAGCTATTAGATCGATATTTATACTTTATAATTAATTAGTACAAATTTTGGTAAAGACAAAATGGTGGTGTGAACTGTGAAGTAGTTGCCGAAAAATAAAAATAATGAAATGGCGTGTGAATAAAAGAAAGACTCCTAGACGATTGAAACAGGTCAAATTTATTCACGCGGACGTTATATAATAAAATTTGATGAAATTTCCAGCATAAGTATTTATGGTCAATGATTAAACGATAACAATTGCATGGCGACTTCCCTCTCTCTTTTGTAACTTAAAAATCGACCGTTTACCATTATTAGATGCACCAACCTTCATTTCATTATGATTAGTATTAGAGCTGTGCCTAGAGTTTTTTAAGGCTACAGACAAAACAAATTTTTAGTTTTTTTTTTTTCATTTTAATTTAAGTATTTTACAATTAATACAATACAAAAAATATAGCAACTAAATAGATGAGATAAAGATTAATGTTTTTTTTAAAGAACTAACAAATATAATATAAAAATGGTAGATGATGATAATTAGAATAAGTTGTTAAAATGAATAACAGAGAAGAGAATTCATAAACATTTTGAATTTCAAAATTTGTTTTAACGCTTCACGTGGTAACGCAAGAGAGATAACTAGTTAAGTGAGAGATAAGATGAATGTTATAAAAAACCTAAGTTGTACAAAAACTGTTAAGATAATAAATAACATAGGTTATAATTAGAGTGAACGGTAATAAAAAGAAGTTACGAACATAAGGTAGAATTTTGAAGTTTTGTTCATATAGGCTTCACATGGTAAACGTATATAGGAACGGTAAAAATGCAGTTACAAACATTAATTAGAATTTTAAGGTTTGTTCTTAGGATTCACGTGGTAAACTCAAGAAGAATAAATGAGATAAAGACGAATATACTTCTATAAAAACAAACAAATATAAGACTTTATAGATGCTAAACAAAATTTTAGAAACATTATTTTAGAATTTGAAATTTTCTTCTCAGGTTTCACGTGGTAAACGTAAGAAGAAATACATGATATACTTAGCTATTGTTTGCTAGTATCCAAAAAATGTGTATACTTAAATCAATTTATAATCACTATCATTGACAAAATATCTTATTTTGGTTTAACTAAATGAGAAGCTACAAGCCCATTATGAGGGCTGTTGTTGTTATAAGGCCTACTTAAACCTAACAAAGATAAGCCCATTAAGTTTTTATGGGCTTACCGGCAAAAACATGAATGTTAAACACGTGTCACCAATCGCGGAGCTACGATGGACGGTGAACGTTTAATCGCCGGGAAATTCCCATCTTCGCTTGCTTCCTCCTCTAAAGATGAAAAATTAGAGCAAGAGCGAGAGATCTCAAAACGAAAATCCAGAAAAAGGGTCTGACCAATTTAGGGTATCCTTGTGGGAGAGAGAGAGAGAGGGATTTCAAAAGGTCAGTGTGTGAGTTTCGAATATCGCAATGAATCTAAAAAAGGATAAATTTTTAGTTTCTTTTGTTTCTTAATCGGAGAGAAATTTGTATGCTCAAACAAAAAAAAAATGATGAATTGGTGTTTGATGATGATAATTGTGTGTGAGAAAGAGATGTGCTTGTGGTTTGCAGGAGGAAGAGGAAGAAGATACGAGTGTGAGAGATTTAGAGGGAGAGAAGAAAAGAGAGATTTTTTTGAGTGTGTTAGGGTTTCAATTCCTTTCCAGATCTACATTTATCTCTTCTCATGGAACGGAAGCTTGTGGTAATTTGTTTTTTACTCGCATTGAGCTCAAAAGTTTCCAACTTTTCTCTGAATTGTGTAACTACGATGCTTTTATATGTAATTGTAATTGATTTCTAGGTTTTGGGAATCCCGTGGGATATTGATTCCGATGGGCTTAAGGATTACATGTCAAAATTCGGAGACTTGGAGGATTGTATTGTCATGAAGGTTTGCATTTTCTTTTTTGGGTCTGATTTGAACTTGAGCATTGCTGATTAAGCAATGTCATGAAGAGCTTTGATATGTTTGATGTTTAGGATCGATCAACTGGAAGATCTCGTGGATTTGGATATGTCACTTTTGCTTCATCCGAAGATGCAAAGGTAATTTTATTAGTTGCATGTTTAGTTATAGATGCAATGGTTGTTGGATGTTTTTTCTACAGGAAAATCTGTCTTAGTGCTTGTTTCTTTTGAGTTCTTGTAGAATGCTTTGAAAGGTGAACACTTTTTAGGGAACAGGATCTTGGAAGTAAAAGTGGCTACACCAAAGGTTGGTTAACATGGAGTTGTGTGAATCTAATAAGACATTTTTTTTCGTGTAATCTTTGTTGAAGATGGTTGTTATTGTCCAGGAAGAGATGAGACAGCCTGCAAAAAAGGTGACGAGGATCTTCGTTGCCCGAATCCCTTCATCAGTCTCTGAATCAGATTTCCGAAGGTAATCCGATTCGCTTTAATGTGTTCTGTTTCTTTTCTTTTTCAGAATCGTTTCTAATAGCTGTTGAAAATATAAACATTCTTTGTGTACTTTTATGCAGCCATTTTGAGAGGTATGGGGAAATAACCGACTTATACATGCCTAAGGTAATCTATCGTTATCTAATTGTGTGCCTGATAATATCATACACTTTGAATAGTTTCTGGCCAGATCTGGTTTCTTGTATTTGATATCATTTCCCTATTTTCTATGTTAGGACCACAACTCGAAGCAACACCGAGGAATTGGATTTATCACATTCTCTAGTGCTGGTCAGTTTTTGCTTAAATCTCCTCCCGACCAGAATTGAGTTTTTATATTTTGATGACAGAACCTTCTTTACAAGTTTGATTGTCAAACTCATGAGACAGAAAACATAAGAAACTGATGAGTGCGATCCTGACAATAGATATAACCTGTTTGTGAAAATTTGGATTAAGGAGAAACCTTCTATTTTGTGATTTCAGATTCAGTGGAGGATCTGATGGAGGACACTCATGATCTGGGAGGTACAACAGTTGCTGTTGATCGGGCAACACCAAAAGAGGATGATCATCCACCTAGGCCACCGCCAGTGGCTAGAATGTCGCGCCCACCCGTGGCTGTTGCAGGTGGTGGATTTGGAGCTCCAGGTGGTTATGGAGCTTATGATGCTTACATTTCTGCAGCTACAAGATACGCAGCGCTTGGTGCTCCTACTTTGTATGATAATCCAGCCATGTTTTATGGAAGTAAGATTACTCACTATATAATACAAAATACTAGAAGCAAATAAATTTCTGATCATTAAGGGAATTTTCACTTTGCCTTAGGAGGGGAACCAACCACAAGGGGAATAGGAAACAAGATCTTTGTTGGAAGGCTTCCTCAAGAAGCATCCGTTGATGATCTTCGCGAGTATTTTGGGAGATTTGGCCGTATTCAAGATGCTTATATTCCAAAGGTGAGTTATACAAGTTACACAGAGAAAAATTTCAGAAAATGTTTGAACATTCATCTTTTTGTAATAGGACCCAAAGAGAAGTGGACATAGAGGTTTTGGATTTGTTACCTTTGCTGAAAATGGTGTTGCAGATTGTGTAGCCCGAAGATCTCATGAAATCTGTGGACAAGAGGTAAAAACAAGCTTTATAATTGATGCTTTAGCGTATTATGCTTAGCACAATAACTTATCTAAGATATATAAAGAAGCTACACTGTTTTTATTTTGCGGGTTTAGGTAGCAATAGATTCAGCAACACCTCTTGATGAAGCTGGACCTAGCGCTAGCGGAAGTTCCGTGTTAAGTTCTTCTCGTCCTGAATATTTTGGTGGCTATGGAGGTCCAATGCGCACATTTGGTCGAATGTATGGAGGCATGAGCTTGGACGATGTGAGTATATAAAACCAAAAACACTAATCAAAGATTCTTTATATACAACAAGTTGGTTCTGATTCACTTCGTTTTTTAAACTAAATCTGCTAGTGGGGATATGGAATGCCAAACGCAAGACCATCAAGATCAGACTGGAGGTACCGGCCATACTAATGTACTAGACCAACATTCCATTAGCTTTGGCTTTGTCACATAGATTTCAAAATCCTCAAGATCTATATAGTTGAAGCTTTTGTTTATGCTTTACCTCGGAACCAGTGAACCTACTCTGTGATGGTGTATGATGCAGACAAGTAAAATGTTTGAACAAAGAAGAAAGCTTTACAAGAAAATTTTGCAGTGTACATTTTGTTTTTCTTTGTTCAAATTGTCTTTTCAATAAAAACTTCAGAGAGCAGAAGAAGATTTTCTGCAATCAACACGAGGAGCAAAGCAAGTCATGAAAGGAGTCATGAAAGTATGTCTTCGGACGAGATGAGTGATCTTCACCGAGTTTCTGGAGATTTGATGATTCCCTTGTTGTTCATGTTCACTAGATACTGAACTTCTCCTCATTTCTTGTGCTTTGATCTTAGCTGTTTGAAGCTTGTTCAAGATCTTATCCATTGATGCTGATTTCTTCTTCTCCAGCTTCACCTGTTTGATTCATTCAAGCCAAATGAAATTTCAGTACATAAGAACCTCTGGTTGGTTTGTGGGGAGCTTATATATAAGTAAGTGAAGGAGGACAAGACAGACCTCGAGTTTTCTAATGGCGGCTTCTGCTTTCGCCTTCTGCAGATTTTCCCAAGCTGCTATCTTCGCTTCCTCTCTTTGCAACCTGCAAAATACTTACATTAATGACTGGCCAAGAAGAAGCAGATCTTATAACAATCTACTATGCTTGATTACTTAGAAAGAGTCATGGCTGGTTCCGAGATATCCCAAGAAGAAGAAGAAGCAGAAGCTTCAGAATTGTCTTCAACCTCAGGTTGCTCTCTCCTAATAATCCTAGAAGACATAACTCGTCTCTTTGGACGCTTAATCATTCTTGCTCCTTTATCCATTTTCACTTCTCTCACTTCACCTCTACAAGGAGGAGGCTCAATCACAGAAACAACCAATGGTGGAGACTGGTTGTTATTAGGACTCATCTCTTCTGGACTCATCTGAGTAGCCATATCTCTTCTTGACACCACCGGAGATTGCATCGCCGTCGTCATCTCTGCTTTCTCCTCCTCTGCACAAATATTCATATTTCAAAATCAAACAAAGCTTAGATCTTGAACATAGTTCCATAAGAATCAGCTCAATCTTGATACTTTTCAAGATTATGTGATTTCAATTTGCCAAAAACAAGACTTGAGATTCAAAGAGGTCTAATTTCAGATTTGTTAAGAGGTTACCTGTATCAGTTTTGGAGCTAAGTGAAGAAGTTTCCTCACTCATCAAATCAACCCAGCTCCGGCTATGTCCATGGCCAGGTCCATGACCATAGCCATCACAACCACCACCACCACCACCACCACCGACACTTCCTCTGAAAACCCTATCCGCCTCCAAAACTCCAGTGGAAAACGGAGAACCAGCGACCATTAAACCCTTGGGAGGAGCTTCCATGGAACGCATCATCATCCTCGGAGAATAGTGATAACACCCAATAGCCGAAGAAGAAGACGTCGGTTGCGGATGAGGCAACGTAGGAGGAACAATCGGACCACTTTTAGATTTCTGACGTCTCTGTTCAGAAAACTGAGAACTCACTGAGGAATTTTTACAAACAACTTGTGGGTATGTCGCCACAGGACTACAAATCCACCTTTCAGCATCTTCCCATTTCGAAGGTATAGCTCTGCCGCTGTAAAACGGCGTCGTTAAAGCAGAAGCAGAGCCGATGTGACGACGACCACCGTTAGTTACCGAGTTGGAAGTGGTCGACGAAGGATGAGGAACTCTCTCGGAGCTCCAACCTTTGTTATCGGCGTAACTCGGAGCTCCGGGACTTAAAAACCCACCAAAGCTATTCGATGAAACAGAAGTCTTTCTCATGTTTTTCTCAAAGAACGAATCTGAAATGGGTTTTTGGAAAAGATTGAAACTTTATTTAAGAAATTGAACTCATTTTATTTTGTTGACCGGAGATTTGAAGTATTCAAGAGTGATGATGTTTAAAGTGTTACAAAAAGGGAATAAAGAAACTGTACTTTTGTGTTCTTTGTAATAATCTCAAAAGGTGAGAACTTTGAGAGAAGAGAGCAGAGAGATGAGAGAATTTTTTTTTTTTTTTTTTGTTGGTATTAAGACAAGTGTCGTGGCTTGTCCGATCATATGCCCACAAAAAAAAAAAAAGAGAAAATAAACCAATTTGAAACTGACTTCTCTATTTGGGATAATGCAATTTACCATTTTCTACTTACACGCTCTTCAATGTGTTAATCCATTTTTTTGGGTTAATGAAACTGTGGTAGAAGAAGAAGAAAAAAAACATTTGTGGAGGAAAAGAAACAGATTTAACTGACGTTAGAGCTTTCTCTTTGTTTGTTTGGTTTATTTCTTATTTCTTCATCCGATTCCTCTGTACCGTTATTACAGAAGCCACGACTCTTGCCATGTGACATTTTCTGCTCTTTTTGTTCTTTCGATAAATTCAGACTCTTTTGTCGTTTCTCTTAACTAGCTTCTGCTTTTTTACTCTTTTCTTTTCACTTTTAGGTTATTTTTACAGTTAATATAGATTTTCTTATTTTATTTGTAACTGTTAGCTCCTGTAGACCTAAAAAGCAGGATCGTAGTCTCCATTATTACTTCTTCTCATTGGTAGAGACAATGATGAGAGTATTCAATGAATAATTCAGTTTTCTTAGTCAAAACAATTCGGAGAGTATCGACTTTAACAGTGAAATTGTAGAAACAAGCTACTGTAATATACTTATGTACCTCTTAATGAAATGCAGAAAAATAGTGTGGTTGAGAGATGAACATATGGTATTGACTATTGAGCTAGCACTGTATAGGCTATAAATATCTCTATCATCTCTTTCATAGTATTATAGTATCTATGATGAATGTACAACTAAACCGAGGAGCTACTACATATTCCAACTTTAATTGATCAACTGTCTGTTCTTATTAATCGATGGTATTAAAACTAGTTAAGATACATATTATTCAAACAAGTTAGTATACTAATGCATTTATAAAGGATGGTTAAATGTTGCCCAATAAAAAATGACCAAAGTATTATTCATCCTGTTTCACAAAAAGTGTCGTTTTAAGGTTTTAATCTTGTTTCATAAAGAATGTCGTTTTGTGTTTTTAATGTAGTTAAGACTAATTTTTTTTTTATCTTTACTTTTTCAGCTTATTAATTAGAGAGAAAGTATTATTTAGTGTATTAATAAAAAGTAGAAATGAAATTTATTTATTTTTTTAATTTATGTGAAAAATGATAGAATGACATTTTGTGTAAAAAAGAGAGAGTAGTATTCATGAACAAAATAACAACAGGTCTTTCTATTCATTTTTATAATAATTTGTCTACACCGTTGACATAAATAACTAGTTATTTAATTATTTCTTTTAGCTAGTTATTTAACTAGTTATCGATTGTTACTAAGTGATTAAGTTTTATGGCTTTGTATCGTTTGAAATTTGATTAACGACTGAAAATATCATTTGTTTTGAATTTTTATTGCAAATGTAGAATGATTCTTTTCAGCATGACTTTTGGCTTTTAGTAATTACAATTCCAAAGAGCTGGATAATCTCATCAGAATGTGGATTATAGATGAAGTTACAAAATTTCAAATCGTTATAATTTAAAGTAACACGGAGTTATAATCACGTTATCTAACTAACGCATGGGGATGGTCAAGCACACACACGACAACACACACTAGTCTCGTTGTTATTTAATGTAGCATTGATTTTTCGAACAAAACAAATCCATCAATTATACAATAATAATAAATAATACTACTAGTTCAATAAACAGACCAAAAAATCAGAGAATGGGTCCAATTAATAAAACCCATGTATCAATATTGACGCATGAAATATAGTGACTCCACTCCTACCACATTCAACGTTGATTTTTTTTTATTCTCATTCATTCATCACAAAAGAAAATGAAGAATATACATATAGATATCAGAGAAATATATTTTCAACTACTAGCACGTTTTTTTCTCCATTGTTGGTACAAACTTTTTTTATGCTTCCAAACTGTGTTTCCACTATTTATTTGCAATTCATAAATTTCACATTTTACGCTTTACATGGAATTTAATGATATTTCGTTACTCAACTGAATTTTTTTTGAAGAAAAGATATATGACAAGATTCATTAATGTCAAAAGAGATCATTGCTAGTTTCTTCTCCTTATCGCGACAGTTCAAGCCGCAAGTTTGAGATTCATGGTCCTCTTACTTAAATCGAATGAAATGTATATAGAGATTATAAAAGATGTTTGCAAATAACGATGGTGATCAATGCAAGTTGTTTATATGGGACCAGCCTTAAGTAATTTTTTCTAAATGTAGTTGCAAAGTATGACAATCTCTTGATAACAAATTTCTTACAAAGGACCAACAATTCCAAAGACCTGAAAATATCTTTATCAAGGTTGCGGATAATTCATCAAAGTTATGAAATGCTTTAAATAATAGACTTGTCACGTTATGTTATGTATTAAAAAAAAAACGCTCAATGGAAATGGTCACGCACAAACGACAAAACATACATTTGTTAATTAATCTAACATTAAGCTAGCCATAAAACTTCTCATTCATTTAATAAAAATCAATATATTTTTTATAAAAATCCTATAATTTCTAAAACATCATACGAAAACTTATCCCAAGTAATCCAACAAACCACAATTTACCACTGGATTATATATCAAGTCCAAGTCACACAGAATAAAAAAAAAAGTAAGGAAAAGAAAAAACACACATATAATTAAAAAAAAAAAAAAAAAAAAAAAAAAAAAAAAAAAACCAGTGGAAGCCCCTTTGGCCCATTGGTTGACCAAAGGTTGATTAATGCTTCTACACTAAGAGGTCTGGGGTTCGAGTCCCAGATATTGCGATTTATTAACAAATTTGCAGATTAATGGAGACAAGTGTGCAGGAGATCTCCAGCGATGTACAATTATAGCCGTGCGCCAGGATTCTACGCAGAGAAGGAAGTGTCGCTAGGTCGTGGATCATTGAAGGTATTCATCAAAATCATGAAGAAGGAAGTGTAGTCTGTCGTGGATCTACTAAGGGTCGGCAGAAATTGTCAGTTGTAGAATCGTCTATGTAACAGTTCTCATAATTTGCAATTAATAATAAATTTAGACGGCAAAAAAAAAAATTAAAAAAAAAAACATAAAAAGAGGCAACAATAAGAGTTTCCTCCCTTCAGTGCCTTGTCCTGCTTCTTCGCCTGCAAAAACACTCAATATGTTTATATATAGGTAAAGGCAAAGCAAAGAGCCAAAGACAACATTTTTGATAAACATGTAAAGCTTGCTATCTCTTTTTACCTGGGAGACCTTGAATAAGATGGAGATCGTTTGTGTGACCGCTTGGGAGAGCGTGATAACGACCTAGATGGAGACCTAGACCGTGACCTTGAACTGTGCCTGCGCGATCTCCTGCTTCTGCTTCTGCTTCTGCTTCTGCTTCGCCTATGTCTTCTGTAGACAAAACATTTTAGTTAAGAAAATCAAATGGGAGAAGGAGAGATGAAATCTGTGCAGTCTACTGTGTTGGTGAGTCTCTCTCTCTCGAGAGATATCGGATCCAATCAGCACTCTAAGAACCAAAAACTTCCTTCTCATCTTCACAAATCCCCCATTCTAATCACGAAGCAAAAATGATAAACTTTATTAACAACCTCGGTGGTGGTGATCGACTATAACTCCTACTACGGCTGCGATGCCTACTTCGACTTAACCGGCTTGTTTCCGCAATTTTCTCCAGCCTTTGCCGCTCCTGTTCTCGTTTCTTAGCAGTCTCTGTTGCCGAGTCTTTCTTAACTGTGTACAATATGATTCATCCACCATCTCAGTCTCTCACAGCAAATAGGAATAAACTTAATCCTAGTAAACATAACAGTACTTAAGATCTTACTTTGCTTCGTTAGCTGTTTGTTCATGATTCTCTTCAGTCGTTCTTGGGGAGTTTCTTTCTTCTCTGCTTGTGTCTGCTTCGAAGAGGAGGTACCTGCTTTTGAAAGCTTCGCTAGTGCTGTGGAAGTACTGCAAGTAGAAAAAAATCAAGGTTCCAGTTCATAACCACAAAAGCTAACAAAAGATACAGAACACCCAAAATAAACTTAGAATTATTCAATCTCATCCATACCTCACTGTTGGTTTAGCTGTTTTAACCATCTTGTCTTTCTCAAGAGATACACCAGATGCAGGATCAACATGCAACGCCTCAAGAATATGGCCCGGCGATGGTCTGCAGGGAAATAAGATATTGTAATTTCCTAATCCATCAATTATTATTAGCAAATTTCATTCAAGTTTAAAGCGGTTCCAGAAAGGAAGATTCTATCTCTCCCTTGTTGCCAATCTAGTGCCAATTTATTCTACAACAACAAAAGTTTCCTCAACCAACAAGTGGCGAGTAAGTGGCTATCTTTGCAAGAACTAGAGGTTGAGTGCTCCGACCGGCTCAATAGGTCAGACTGAGATGGTGGTGAACGCGGTGGGGAATATCCTTCGAACTTCAGACTTCCCACATCTCCAGAGCCTCCTCCAAATTCTGTA
Source organism: Arabidopsis lyrata subsp. lyrata (assembly GCF_000004255.2). Taxonomy (NCBI): domain Eukaryota; kingdom Viridiplantae; phylum Streptophyta; class Magnoliopsida; order Brassicales; family Brassicaceae; genus Arabidopsis; species Arabidopsis lyrata. Next base: position 1,501,517 of record NW_003302549.1, read on the forward strand.
ATATATTCGATTTTTGGTTTGCTGATTTCATCAAAATGGTCTCCACGCCCATTCCTCCGTGAGTATGATGGAGAATACGACCGGGATCTGGATCTTGATCTGTGGATACAGGAAAGAAGAGAATATCAATCAATTTCTCAATGTTTCCATAGCTGGTATGACATAGTAACAGGCTAATAACGCAAAACCTTCTTGAACGCGGATAAGCCTCATAAGTAGGACTCCTTCGGGACTCCCTGTGAATTTAGAAGCACCATTTCAATGAGCTAAACATTCCACTTGACTTTTGCTTTCTTACGTGTAATGATATCTTACCTGTAGGGATCATGATGAATTATTTGCCTTCCAACACTCCTTGAAGTTTCTCTTTCTCTATCCCTCTCTATCCTAGAAACTTTTCTTCTTTCCTTGCGACTTAGTTTCTTCTACATTTCCACGAATATTGATTCAGTCCACATTCAGTGTTAGATAAGTAAAGGGAGCAAAACAAAAAGACGTAAACTTTCAAGAATCAAACACGAGCATTGCAACTTACAATTGAAGGATCGCCTTTGATGAGTTCCTTTTGCCTTTTCTCTTCCTCTTTTGCCTTCTTGTCCATATAAACAAGCCACCTATATCGCTTAACGCCAAACTGTTTTGCAATTGTTTCCATTCCTTCATCATCGCTGTCATTACTGTCAAATTCTTCCTCTTCATCCTCATCATCCTCGTCGTCATCAACATCATCTTCGTCCGCATCCAATGAATTATCTTTTCCGTTTCCAGCATAAGAATATCCAACCTGCGAGTATGTGCCTTTGTTTGCAGGTGGTTGCGCTGGTTGTGATCTACAGAAAACATACAAAAACAGAACAAAACTTGTGAGTAACTAAAAGATCAATGGTGATTACAGTAAAGACTAATAAGACAACGACAGAATGAGGAATTTAACAACTCGAGCTTCGATATAAACCATAATCAATATGAGAAAAAATAAAAAAGAAGGCTTGGGTGAAAGTGTACCTAGCCCCTGGGAAGGGAGCAGAAAGTTTGGCCTCGAGCTCTTGATGGACATGTAGCAAACCCTCCTCATCAGAAACTGTTCACAGTATGAAGCATTATCCCAGTGACTCTTATCTCAATTACTTTGATTCGAAGATCGTTTTTTTCCCTTGAGTTTGATTCGAAGATGGAAAAAGAAACAAAATTATCGGAAGAAAATGTAGAAAAAAGGTACCGACATCCTCTACGCCGATGCTTAATCAAATCCCGATAACGCTCAAAATTAACAAACTCATCAAGTTCTTCCTCCTCTTCCGTTTTCTTATGTGGACGTATACTTCTCAAACCAGCCTCACGCACAAAATCCAGAAGAGCACGACCATCAAATCTATACAAAAATACTCTAATACTCAATCAACGATTCCAGAACAAGCTTAACAAGTCAGAGGATTATGATAAACCCTAGAAACTAATTCAATACCTATCAATCATAACATCTTGCTTCCCATTCCAAGGAATCCTAAACACACAGAAATTGTTCAGCGTCAATAAGCAATCAAAGCCGAATCGGAAATTTCAAAGCAGGAGAGTCATTACAAGCCCTGTTGATCCTCGGTGGCTTGGTAAAGACCATCATCGCGGAAGATTCGGTAGCGAGAACCAACGGCTTGAATCGACTGAATAGGATCTCCACGGCGTTTAGCCAAGTAAATAGCTCGCCGCTGTGCTCTTTTCCGAGCAGCGTCCATCATATCGTGAACTTTCTTCTCCGATCTTCTCGCTTCGTGCCACATCTTGTTCTCACCTCCTTGGTCTCTTAGCTCAGAAGAAACCCTAATTAGCTTCTTCTTCCAATTGGGAAAATTTCTCAGGCGAATTTTGGCGATTCTACTTTATTATTTCCGACGACCAGTTTGCAAAGAATGTGAACCGTCCGATGCCAAGGAAAGATAGATCTGGGCTGTGTCCACTTTTAGGCTGTGCTTAACACTTGCGTAAGATTTTAGCTGGAACCTTCTGCCTCTTGTAGAGGTTTACTAATTTATATTTTTATTTTTTAGTACAACCAATTTTTAGAACAGTAGAAGCATGTGACATGGGTAAAAGCTATGGTATATGCAGATTAAAATATATACATAATTAGTTTTTTTTCCAGAGAAAAAATTGTATTTTGTTTAAAGCCTTAAACCGGTTGTTGAAAGAGCTTTGTCACGAGTTATATGTCTTTTCATTCTTTAAGTAATTAATTTTTATAATGCAAAAATGATTTTATCTATTTGGCTTCGTTTATAAAATGAATTGGTGCCCAAAAATTCTGGAAGCTGTATTTTTATTTGAGGTGAGTGTAGTGGCAACGTATGACGTTAACATATAGCGTACATAATAATTACATTATAGAACTTAATCATAAATATCATATTACATTGATATATATATCCCATTTGTTGGACCACTTGATTTTGAGGTCATGATGAGAAGAACATTTAAGTTTCTTTTTTAGTTTGAACCGAAGTGATTGAACAAAAATTGAAAATTTTCAAACTAAACTTCGAACCATGTGAAAATCTAAAAAAAAAAACATTTCAAAGCGTTCAATTGTAGCCAACTATTATTGAAATAGTAGTAAAAGAAATTGTAAAATAGGATTTAGCATCATGTATATATATTTGCATTGTTGGTTTAATAACCCCAAAACAATTTGTTGATATGATCTCTACAAGCGTTCTTGAATATTCAACATAAATATATTTACAAATTAATGTTAGTTTATAAAGTTTAGAAAGATTGTTTAAGAACTCAAAAATAAAGAATAATTCTCTTTATTAATCACCAAAAAAAATAACTCAAAACTTTGGTCTCTCTCGATCTCTTAAACACAATCTCTCAAACTCTCTCTCAAAACTCATAAGGCTTACCATACCTTGGTAGCTCTATATATAGAGAGAATTCTAACACAATTTCCTAATCCAAATAGATAAACTAACTTATTTAGATATCTCCTAAATAGAACTATTCCTAATTGGATTAGAATTTTTTTTTTCCTTAAGTTTCCTTCTTCTTCTTCAAGCTTATCCCAACATTCTCCCCCTTAAGCTTGAAGTCACCTCCACTCACATCTTCAACTCCAATAAGATCTCTCATTTCTTTAATCTTAATCCTTCCAAGTGTCTTTGAAGTAGCATCTTGCTCCTTTCTTAAAGACTGATTCTTTTCTTCATTCACATTTTCAAGTTCATTCTTCAGTTTCTCTATCTCTTTCTCAATTTTAGAGAATTCTTCTTCTGCAATACCTAGCTGCTGTTCAGATTCCTCACGATCCTTCTTTTCTTTAGAAACACTCATCTCCAATAACGAGATTTTATCCTTAAGATCAGTAATCTCATATTCCATATCGAGCAATCTACCATTGCTTCCTTCCAGCTGCTTTGTCACAAATAACAGAGATGCCGAGGCAGATCTCTCCAGCTTGTTAGCTTCTTCCAATCGTTTCTCCAATTCTTTTGCTTTGTTTTGCCATTCTTCAAGTTCTTCTTTTAGCACATACAACTGAGTTGTGAAGTCTTGTTCAACAGCTCCACCAACATCACCTTCCAGTACACTCACCTTCTCTAAATTATCCTTTTCAAGTTCAGAAATCATCTTCTATTTCTCACTCACACCCCTTTCTAAAGCATTCACAATTGAAGTCTTCTCCGCAACCTCTAATCGCAAATTACTGATAGCAGATTCCAACTGAGGAAATTCAATATAATTTCGTTGGTCCATCTGTCGTTGCAACATCGGACATTTAAATCGCTCATGTTCATCGTCTTCCTCCTCAATTACAGGAAGTTCTTCACTTTCACTTTCATCCGCCTCTTCTGCGATCTGCTCTGTTTCTTCTCTGTTTGAATTTTCTCCCATGCTCTGTTCAGGAAGCTCTTCACTCTCGCTTTCTTTATTTACACTCTCAAGATCCTTTGATAGATTCTCCTTCTCCTTCAATGCTTCATCTCGTTCTCGGTTAGATTCGTCACGTTTCTCGGTTTCAACTTCCATGTTCACTTTGTACAACCTGTTCTTTGATCGATTTGCTTTCACCAACAGATTTCCATCACGATCATGTAGAGTTAAGGAGCCTTTCTTCATTCTTACATCACATCCTGCTTCGGTTGCTTGCCCCAGACTTAAGATATTACTTTTAAGCTCAGGTATGTAATAGACATTGGCCAAGATTTTTCTTTCTCTTTCTTTTGTTACAAACAAGATTGGACCTGTGCCTTTGATATCAATTCGTGAATCATCACCAAACCTCACCTTTCCTGTGATAGTCTCATCAATCATGGAAAACCAAGCACGATTCCCTGTCATATGATTACTCGCACCATTATCCAAGTACCAAGCGTTCTCTGAATCTTTTTCGAAGTCTTTAGGCTTTACATTCTTCTCGTTGAGATACACCACCTCATGCATCATGAGTGATTCAGCTTCTTGCGTGTTATCTCCTTCATTCTCTTCAGATTCTTGAGCCTTGATTAGTTTTAGTAGACGATCTGGACATTCGGATGCGTAATGCCCTTGTTTATCACACCTGAAACATGTAATCTTGAATTTATCCAAAGATTGATATCTGAATCTTCCTCGACCTCTTCCGCGACCACGACCTTGACCTCTGCCTCTTCCTCCTTCTTGTGATGGCTGTGAGTAAGAATTAGCGTACATGAGTTTGCTTTGGTCTTCTTCTGCCTCTTCTTCATCACAAATTCTTTCTTCATAGGTCTTCAATCTTCCTACAATATCTTCAAACGATGTTGTTTTAAGATCGAGAAATTGTTCAATAGCTGCAATTATGCTAATGTATTTTTTTCGTGGTAAGCTCTTGAGAAATTTCTTAACGATCTTTGTCTCCTCAATGGTTTCACCCAACGATGCAGATTTTGTGGGAATTTCTGAAAGTTTTCCAACAAACTCGTCGATGGTGTCGCCTTCCTTCATCTTCAACCTATCGAACTCGGCCATGAGAGTCTGCAGTCTTGCCTCTCGTACCCTATCAACACCGAGATTTCTAGCTTTAATCGCATCCCAGACTCCTTTAGCAGTTGCTTGTTTTCCAACCTGTAAGATTAGAGATTCGGGAATTGATTGAAACAGAAGAGCTCGGGTTATATCGTTTTTCTCTTGATTATCAGAGCCCGGATCAATCGTTTCCCAAGCTTTGTGCACACGTAGAGTAGCCTCCATCCTCATGCTCCATACGGTGTAGTTTGAGTTACTCAACATCGGACATTTAACGGATGAAGCTACTCCTTCTTTTGGTTTGGCTACAACGATATCACCCATCTTTGCTAAGTAGTTTCTCATCTCTCACGTCTGAATGGATCTCACCGCTCTGATACCAAATAAAGTTTAGAAAGATTGTTTAAGAACTCAAAAATAAAGAATAACTCTCTTTATTAATCACCAAAGAAAATAACTCAAAACTTTGGTCTCTCTCTCAATCTCTTAAACACAATCTCTCAAACTCTCTCTCAAAACTCATAAGGCTTACCATACCTTGGTAGCTCTATATATAGAGAGAATTCTAACACAATTTCCTAATCCAAATAGGTAAACTAACTTATTTAGATATCTCCTAAATAGAACTATTCCTAATTGGATTAGAATTTTTTTTTTCCTTAAGTTTCTTTCTTCTTCTTCAAGCTTATCCCAACAGTTTATATATTGAAGTTTGAATGTGTTTATGAACAGTGTTTGTCGACTCAAAAGTTAAGATGAGAATATGGAAAAAAGCAATGTTTAAAAGTTATGATGGGAAGAGGGAATGGAACTCAAACATTCTAATGCTCAACAAACGCAATTATATTATTACCAGACTCATCTTTCAAGTTCCATCAAAAAGATTCGTGGAAAATAAAAGACACGTTTCAAATCGATGTTTCTTTCTTTGTAAAAATAAATGGATGTTTCTTGACGCGTGTCAAGAGTTCTAAAACCATTAGTCTGACTTCAGTGAGTTTGGTCAAGTGGTCATTTTTTCTCATGTCACCAAAGGTCCAAAACCTAGAAATGAGTTCGAACTTTCCATAGAAGAACTGAATAAATGGTCCAAAATTGTTTTTAAAGGGACCTAAACCCTTAAGTTCATTGAATTCGAGTTAATGGTTGAAGATTTTTATGATAACGAAAGTTAGAGTAATTATGTTTCTGGTCCAATAGTTTTCTAATTTGTTTTCTTCCCAATATTTTTTAATTTCAAACAATACATATAAAATAGTGGTTTGTGTTAGTGTCGTCGATGTACCACCATCCGTCTTATATATGTTATTGAAAATTTTAAAAAATTTCAATAAGAAGTATAAAATAAATTATGTCGTTATTTAAAATCTTTCTATTTTAATTATTTATTTTTTGCACCATTCACAATATTAAAAATTGGAACCATTAAGGATTTAAGGTCATAATTAATATCGCAACATAAAGTCAGAATCTATAATTTCTTAGTTAGAAAATACATTAAATGGTTCAATTTAAGCTGTTAGATGATTTTTGAGTAAAAACTAATGTAGACTAATGTACACTTCATATTACAGGTTTAAAGAAGTTTCATGTTTACTAGTATTAACTTTTGGAATATTATAATATTTCACGAAGTCAAAATTGTTCATTCCGACTTTTCTATGTGGAGAAAAAAAAATTTCTATCATTGTGCACAATTTAACAGAATGTACTTTATTGAAAAAGAAGAGGAAACAACTCGCTATTAGTAAATGTGAAGTATAATTGTATAAAAGTCTAAAATGAGATACCTCAACTTGAGTAAAAATGAAAACTGAAATCCTATCAACATGAAAAGGTCGCAAAGATTTATCAATGCTAAAGGAGTATTTGGTTAACAAAAAATATATAAACTAATGAAGCTCTAATATTGAAACTTTCAAAATAAGTCTACTGAATTATGAACCCGGTTTATCCATGATAGTGAATCCTAGTAAGTAAGTTAGGTTCCCATTATAAATATAATCGAATTGTGGAATACTAAAATATAAATAAATTAATGGAATATAATAGAACCAATAGTAAAATCATTTAACAAACAATATTTAAATGATTATAATTTGTCATTTTAGGTAGAAGTTTAGAACAAGCTAGGAGACATAAATCACAATTTAAATAATTGCGCAATTAATTGATATATGAAATCTCTAATAACACTAAACTAATTTTACCATTACGTGAATTACTAATTATATAGCCTTTAAAAATAGATGATGTGTCTGAGGTCTATATGGAGATGTACATGCAACTATAAATCGACATTTTTCACAAGTTGGTATCGCCTTATTTGACTAAAAACTGATCTTTTGATAGAAAATATTTTATTTTTATGTGCAGAATCAGCTTTTAAATATGCTTAAGAAAACGTATGCAATCTTTCTCCAACTGAGACTTGAATTTGTGTAAGTATTAATAGTACTCTCTAAGACCTTTTTCTTCAACCGTACCATGCGAACTATCTACCTTATGTACGATTTTACCGTCTTTGATGGATATTTAGATAAATAGCCGTGGTGGTATCAATAATAATAAATAAAATGCGGATAAAAGCCAAAGGTGTTGGAAATAAATCCAAGGATGAAAGACGTAGATGTCGATGGGTAGTATTTTAAGAACTTGAATTTGTCACGACTCACACGTTAAAATATATTATCCGAATTGTTTAGTCTTAAGACACATATATTGAAAAAGAAAAGGTAAATGAAAGCTCATTGGTGCCCAAATGTGAAATGAAGCCGAAAAATGTGTTAGGTGAATACATTTAAATATACAAAAGAAATATTAACATTAGAAACAAGCTATTAAACAAAGTCGCAATTTTTATTGTATAAATAAATACCTATCCGTCTCCCGTCATATTTGAAAAAAAAAATTACAGTTTAAATACTTTCTAGAAAAATAGAAGGATATTATTTTCTCCTTTTGTTCGTGTTTGATTAAAAATAACATAGTTTTGAATTTTTGATTGGCAACTCAACATATTTTAGCATTTACAATTCTGCATAATTTTGGTCGTTTATATTCAACTTATGATGATACACCTATTTTTTCATATACTAATTTCGAATTACATGCAAAATTTAACTCATTGAAAAAAAAAAAAAAAATTTAACTCATTGATGGCAGTTCCACAAATTATGAGAAAAATATTCAAGGGAGAGAAAAAGTAAAACATAATTCAAAAGATAAGACTTTTTAGACTTTTTGAAAGTATAAAAAATTAGTCAAAAGAGAAGAAAGAAAGAAGAAAATATGTTTCTGAGAATTTCTAGAAACAGCATCCATTTTTTATCTTAATTTTTTTTTTTTTTTCAAAGGTAGGACCAACATTTGGGATCTATAAATCTTTCTACTACGTTATATAGAGACCCTTCGAAATAACACTTAACTAGTTTATATATTTTTAACTTGTTTGCTGCACACAAAAGAAAAAAGAAAAAAAAAAAGGTTGATATATTTACTTATAATCACACGGATTAGCTCCGGCGAATTATGGTCGTCGTCTTCATCTTCTTCCTCCATCATCAGATTTTTCCTTAAATGGAAGAAACCAAACGAAACTCCGATCTTCTCCGTTCTCGTGTTTTTCTCTCTGGCTTTTATTGCTGGGATTGGGAATTTCTCACCGCTCTCTTGCTCTTTAGTTGCTAAATCTTTTTCTCCGATTTTCAAATTTCCAATCTTTCTTCTTCTTCTTCTTCTCTTTTGTGTTTAGATTATTTTTAGTTTTAAGAAAATAAAAAAGATCGCCGGAGATGACGGCGGTGACGGCGGCGCAAAGATCTGTACCAGCGCCGTTTTTAAGCAAAACGTATCAGCTAGTGGATGATCATAGCACAGACGACGTCGTTTCATGGAACGAAGAAGGAACAGCTTTTGTGGTGTGGAAAACAGCAGAGTTTGCTAAAGATCTTCTTCCTCAATACTTCAAGCATAACAATTTCTCAAGCTTCATTCGTCAGCTCAACACTTACGTGAGTTTCACTGCAACAAATCATTTTTGTTCATTAAATGCTTCAATTAATTCGTTTGGTGAATTGAATCATTCTTTGGTAGTTGGTTGGCTAATTTCGTAATTTTCTCAAAACTTGGGGGTTGGTGAGAAAACCTTCTAGAAGCTGAGAAACAAAATTCTTGTGTTATTTTTTTGGGTTTAGGGATTTCGGAAAACTGTACCGGATAAATGGGAATTTGCGAACGATTATTTCCGGAGAGGCGGAGAGGATCTGTTGTCGGAGATACGGCGGCGTAAATCGGTGATTGCCTCAACGGCGGGGAAATGTGTAGTTGTTGGTTCGCCGTCTGAGTCGAATTCTGGTGGTGATGATCACGGTTCAAGCTCCACGTCATCACCCGGTTCGTCGAAGAATCCTGGTTCAGTTGAAAACATGGTTGCTGATTTATCAGGAGAGAACGAGAAGCTGAAACGTGAAAATAATAACTTGAGCTCGGAGCTCGCGGCGGCGAAGAAGCAGCGTGATGAGCTAGTGACGTTCTTGACGGATCATCTGAAAGTAAGACCGGAGCAAATCGATCAGATGATTAAAGGAGGGAAATTCAAACCGGTTGAATCGGACGAAGAGAGTGAATGCGAAGGTTGCGGCGGCGGAGGAGCAGAGGAGGGGGTAGGTGAAGGATTGAAATTGTTTGGGGTGTGGTTGAAAGGAGAGAGAAAAAAGAGGGACCGGGATGAAAAACATTATTTGGTGGGTGGGTCCGGTATGACGGAATTAAAGAACGTGGACTTTCACGCGCCGTTGTGGAAAAGCAGCAAAGTTTGCAACTAAAAAAGAGTAGAAGACTGTTCAAACTTCAAACTAGCGTGTGACACGTCATCGACGACGACGAAAAAAAGATTTTAAAACTGTTTTTCCGTAAGGGAAATAAGTTATTATTTTTATATTTTAAAAGTGAAGAAGGTCCAGAAGGATCAACGCAAATATTAAGGGATTTTATGTATTAAAATTAATTAGTGTATTACAAAAATAAGACAGATGTTGAAGTTTAGTAAATTGTTGGGTTCTTTTTGCTTAATTTTATTTCTTCCCAATGTAAAAGCATGGGATTAGATATGGTCTATAAGCTCCATGTGTACTTTGTTGAAACTTGAAAAAGAGAAAGAAAATGAAGAATTTTTTTACTTTTCTCACGTTTATTTTTGATTTATTTTCTTTGCAAGTAGTAGGTGATTTCCGTGTTTTTACGTAATCCGTTGAATATTTTCCATCAAAATTGTCTTTGAAAAAAGTCACAAAAACATTGTACAACTCCTTTAACCAAAAAAACAAAACATGCCGACAAAATAGAATTGGAAAAATACAGTAATACTAATACACAACTGTTAGACCTAAAATTGCAACAAAAATGATATGAAATTAAATAAATAAAAATTAGAAGGTTCCAAAGACACTACTTAACCAAAGAGGAAAAAAGCCAGAGTATTAGTAAAAAGAAAAATATTCCAACTAGGCTAATTAATATTATTAATAAATTCAATTGCTTACGAATAAATAAAAATTCATAATAAATAGGTTTAGGATAGTGGTGTTTTCAAGGGATATAGTTCAAAGGATACTGATTGGTGCTAAATGTCCTAAGAGGTCCCTATTTCTCCTTCACTCGGATATGGAAGCTTTAATTTGGGTTATGAAGAATATCCTTTGTAGAAGGATCGATTGTCAGGCGTTTGAAACAGACTGTTCAGAGTTGGTCTCGATGGTACAATCTCCTGATGAATGGCCGGCTTTCTCCAACCTGCTCGATAAATTTGGTCTGCTCCGTGTCTCTTTTCCCTCTTTCTCGTTCTTGTAATTTAAAAGCGGACTGCTTAACATGTTCCTTTAAACTTTTATTTTCTGAAGTTATATTTGTAAACATTTCAACTCGTAATTGGTTAACCAACCAAGAAGTTTTTTAATAAATGTGTGGTTGAAAAAAAAAATCATAATTTAATTCTCACAAGTTATTTACTCCCTCCGTTTCAGTTTAGTTGTCGTTTTAGGATTTAAATTTTGTTTCATAATAGTTGTCGTTTTAGGTTTTCAATGCAAATGTTTGGTGAAAATGACAGTTTTATCCTTATTGTTTTAATGTTTTGGCCAATGAATTTTTTTATAAAATATATAAATAAAGGGTAAAACAAAAAATTAAATGTTTTTCTTAATTTGTGTGAAAAAACCTTAAACGACAACTAAAACGAAACGGAGGGAGTATAATGGAATTTTAGTTTAGACTAATTGGTTTAGAGTTTAGACATATATTAAATATCAGTTTTTAAAAAATATATTGATGCCCAATTAAAGTCACTCTTGGCCAAGGCTTACATCATTTGAGTGAGTAGAAAAAGATCACTACCAACTCTCAAGCATTAAAAACACAACCTTATATAAATATATATTTATCATCCATAAATTATACTAAAACATATTTTGTTTATTTAAAAATAAATCATAACACAACAAGTCAACAACAATTCATTATTATAAACCACAACGCTAAGCTATAATCCTCGTAAAATAGTACTCTTTCCGTTTCATATGAAGTATCGTTTTAGCCTTTGAATTTGGTTTTAAAATAAGTGTTGTTTTGTGTTTTCAAAACAAATGTTTGGTCTAATTTTTCGTTTTGTCCCTACTAATTTAATGTATTGATCAATAAAAAAAAAAAATGTAGATAATGAGTAAAACAGAAAATTTAATTATTTTTAAAAATAATAAAATATATAAATAATGGATAAAACAGAACATTTAATTGTTTTCTTGTGTGAAAAACCTTAAAGACACTTGTAATTATCTTTTTTCAACAGTAAAATAATTATGTGTGTAATATATAAAGAAGGCTGATAATTTACTCGTAGCCACATATAAAGATGGCGATGATATTTTGCAACACTCTCTACTCTTCTTCTTCTCCATCATCTCTCTCGCCGTTAACATTAACTTCAACTCCAACAAAACAGTCGCGATTCCCAAAGAATCTCAAAGCTCGAGCTCAATTCCAGTCCATGGAAGATCACGACGACCATCTCCGCCGCAAATTCATGGAGTTCCCGTACGTGTCACCCACGCGCAAGCAGCTTATGGTTGATCTCATGTCGACGGTGGAGAATCGCCTCCAATCGCAACTCCTTCCCTGTAACCTCCCGCCGGATGTACGAAACTTCAATAACCCTAACGGTTCAGCCGAAGCATCTCTTCACATCAGATCCGGCCAGAAATCATCTCCGGTACCTCCGACGATTACTCTGTTTTTGGGTTATGAGATCTCAAAATAATCGAAATTCACTGTTTTGCATGCTTGTTTTAGAGTTCAATTGCGTGATTTTAAGTAGAATCAGAGTTCGATTTTGATGTAAAACGTAACCCTTAAAAAAAAAACCCTTTTGGAGATTCTAGTGATCAATGTTTCTTAAAGGTTGGTCTTTTTTGTTGTTGTTGTTTTGCAGATTGATTTTGTTATAGGAAGTTGGATACATTGCAAGATCCCAACAGGAGTATCTCTGAATATAACAAGTATCTCTGCATTCTTAAACTCGTCAACAAAAGCTCCAAACTTTGTGGTCGAACTAATACAGAGTAGTCCCGAGTCGCTCGTGCTAATCCTTGACCTCCCACATCGTAAAGATCTCGTTCTTAACCCGGATTATCTCAAGGAATATTACCAAGACACTGCTCTTGATTCTCATCGCCAATCTCTCCTTAAGCTACCTCAAGTCAAACCTTATGTGTCTCCTTCGCTATTTGTTCGCTCTGCTTTCTCTCCTACTGCTTCGATGCTTAAGATCGATGCGCAGGAAGAGGATAAGTTGGAGGAGATCTTGAGAGATCATGTTAGTCCAGCTGCTAAGGAGGTTCTCGAGGTTTGGTTGGAGCGGTGTGCGAAGGAAGAAGAAGAGAAGAGAGTGATTGGGGATGAAGAGAGAATGGAGTTGGAGAGAAGAGATAAAAGCTTTAGAAGGAAGAGCATAGAGGAAGATTTGGATTTGCAGTTTCCGAGAATGTTTGGGGATGATGTTTCCTCACGTGTTGTACACGCTATCAAAGAAGCATTCGGTGTTCTTTAGATCATGTCACACTATACATCAGCTAATGTTCATTGTACTAAACATATTCTTTCATCAATGTTCCATCAATACTAATCTCTGTCTTGATAGACTCAATATCCAAATCGTGATCAGAATTATCATCTTTATTATTCAATATCAATTTTTTTGCTCAAGGCTTCCCCGAAACTAAGTGAAAAAGGGAAATAACAACACATTATTAGAAAAAGGAAACAACACAGAAGATTTTTAGAAAAAGGAAAACAATAAAAAAAAGGAAACAACACAATAGAGTGAAAAAAGGAAACTTTGAATTCCAAACATAAGTCTATAAATAAAGAGAGTCTCGAGCCTTCTCTTTTCTCTATGTGTAATAGTTTTAGTTTCAGAAAAACGCAGACATTGAGAGAGAGAGAGAGAGAGAGAGAGAGAGAGAGAGAGAGAGAGAGAGAGAGAGTTATAGAGTGAGAGATATTAAATTACATGCGACAATTGCTCTGATTTTTTACCATTCTCTTCATCGATTCCTGCTTCAATTTCATCTTTGATTTCTTCGAATTTCATGATTTTCTCTGGAAAAATCTTTGGCGTGATGGAAGAAGATGATTCATGATTCTTCTTCTCCCTTCGTCTCACGATATCTTCTCTCAGTCTCCGTCGTCTAAGGAGGTTTTGTTTCATCTGCAAGAACGTCAGACCTTGTTTACAGTATCTTCAATGTTCTGGTTGAGGAGTACCATCGGAAGCTTTTGCGTTCTCGGTGACGGACACAGTGGTGGAGAAGAAGGTCACACGGTGGTAAAGAAGAAGGTCTTGGATTGTAATCTCATCTTCAGCCCAACAAAAAGCCCATGAAGCAAGTCACAAAGAAAGCAATCATCAAAGAGAAAGAAGCTTCTCAGATTTTACAAGTTCGAATGAGCTTTTTGTATGCGTCTTCTTTGCTACAAAATCCAACAAGGTATTACTTTTTTCATTCTTATTTTTTTTGTTTCTTTAAATATTAGGTTAAGTAAAACTAAAACTAGTTAGTTTAAAACCTTCACTAAAACTTTTAACTAAATAAAACTTTTTATTTTAAAAAATAAAATAATTTTTACTAAAATTTAAAACAAATTTAACACATAAATTTTAAGAATAAAACCATGAAATTTCATTATTTTTTTTAAAAATTAGTTTAAGTGTTAAATTTTAAACACGTCGAAAATTAACCGCGCCTAGGCATCCTGTCCTTAATTGGTCCGTAAGCTTTGGTGTTCGAAGTTCGGCAATGTTTTCACCTAATATAGATTTAACACTTAAACTCATTTTTTAAAAATAATAATGATTTTTATTAAAATTTAAAACAAATTTAACAATTAAAATTTAAGAATAAAACAATGAAATTTCATTAATTTTTTTAAATATTAGTTTAAGTGTTAAATTTTAAACACGTCAAAAACTAACCGCGCTTAGGCATCCTGTCCTTAGTTGGTCCGTAAGCTTTGGTGTTCGAAGTTCGACAATTTTTTCACGTAATATAGATTTAACACTTAAACTCATTTAAAAAAAAAAATAATGATTTTCACTAAAATTTAAAACAAATTTAACACTTAATTAAACTTTAAGAATAAAACTATGAAATTTCATTAATTAGTGTTAAATTTTAAACACGTCGGAAACTAACCGCGCCTAGGCATCCTGTCCTTAGTTGGTCTGTAAGCTTTGGTGTTCGAAGTTCGGCAATGTTTTCATGTATATAGATTTAACACTTAAACTCATTTCCAAATTATAATAATGATTTTCACTAAAATTTAAAACAAATTTAACACTTAAACTTTAAGAATAAAACCTTGAAATTTCATTAAAACTTTTTAAAAATTAGTTTAGGTGTTAAATTTTGAACACGTCGAAAACTAACCGGGTCTAGGCATCTTGTCCTTAGTTGGTCCGTAAGCTTTGGTGTTTCTAAGTTCGGCAATGTTTTCACCTAATATAGATTTAACACTTAAACTCATTTAAAAAAAATAATAATGATTTTTACTAAAATTTAAAACAAATTTAACACTTAAACTTTAAAAATAAACTATGACATTCCATTAAAATTTTGAAAAATTAGTTTAAGCGTTAAATTTTAAACACGTCGAAAACTAACCTCGCCTACGCATCATAGCTTTGGTGTTCGAAGTTCGGCAATGTTTTCACGTAAAATATATTTAACACATAAACTCATTTTTAAAAAATAGTAATGATTTTCACTATGAAATATAAACACATACTTAAACACATAAACACATAAACTCATACTTAAATTATAAGAATAAAACCATGAAATATCATTAAAAAAATTTTAAATTAGTTTAAGTGTTAAATTTTAAAACTTAGTTTAAATGTTAATTTTAAACACGTCGAAAACTAACCGCGCCTAGACATCATGTCCTTAGTTGGCCCGTAAGTTATAGTGTTTGAAGTTCGGCAATGTTTTTACGTAATATAGATTTAGCACTTAGGCCCGTAAGTTATAGTGTTTGAAGTTCGACAATGTTTTTACGTAATATAGATTTAGCACTTAAACTTATTTTTAAAAATATAATAATGATTTTCACTAAAATCTAAAACAAATTTAACATCTAAGCTTTAAGAAAATAATCTTTTTTAACTAAAACCATGTTAATTTCACTAATACTTTTTAAAAAATTAGTTTAAGTGTTAAATTTTAAAAACGTCGAAAACTAACCGAGTTTAGGCATCATGTCCTTAGATTGTCCGTAAGCTTTGGTGTCCGAAGTTCGGCATGTTTTCACTTAATACAAATTTAACACTTAAACTTATTTAAAAAAATAAAATAATGATTTGGAGCATTTGCAAAAATACCCCTTTTTCTATGTCCCATTTCAAAAATATATCTTCTTATTGTCCATTTTTTAAAAAATACACCTATTTATGTGTTAAATTATTTGGCGGCAAAATTTATTTTTCCAGCCCAAAAAAAAAAATTTCCTCCAAAAACATTTCTGCCAAAAAATTCCCGACGAAAATTTATAAAACCCTTGTAAAACTTTTTAAAACCCATACAAAATCCTTTGAAAGACTTTGTAAATCTTTCTAAACCCTTATAAAAACCTTTGTAAAATTTTTTTTTTTGGCGAGAAATTTTTTTTTTTGCGGGAATTTTTTTTGCAGAAAAAAAAAGTTTGACTTTCTCATTCTCTTCTCTCAATAAAAAAAGGTAATTTAGTCACTTAACATATAAATAAGGGTATTTCAAAAAATTGACAATAAATAAACGTATTTTTGAATAAAGACATTGAAAAATGAGTATTTTTGCAAATGCCCCTTAGCGAACCAAATATATAAGAAGGAACATAAACGTGCAAAACAAAAAAGTTTTAAAGCTAAATCGCTTTCAAAAGAGTTAGCAACCAGACAAAGAAGAGACAGATCACCGCCAACCAATCTCGTCATCTCATGCATCATAAACCAAATTAACAAAATCATCCATTTAATCCATTTGTTTTCATCAGATCATCCGTTTTCTTCCTATACAAGAAATGGTTAGTGTTTTCTTTTCTCGATCATCTCTTTGTTCAGATTCTTCCGACTACTCTGTTCATCGGTTCTGTTTTCCCTTTTGTCTTCCGGCAGGCGAATTACATGTTCGAAGCAGCACAGCTTAGAAGAGGTCTAAAACCTAAAGGGAAGACTTATGGGTTGACCAATCAGAAGAGACGAGAGATCAGAGAGATATTTGATCTTTTCGACATAGACGGTTCAGGTAACTAGTAAACCCAGTGCCGGTTCGAGCATTTGTGAGACCCTACACGAAAAATAAAATGAGCCCAATATATTTATAAGTTTTAGGGCTAAATTTTTTTTTGACCTATTTTTAGTAAATTATACAAAATAATGATATTTTGAATATTATTACATTCAAATTTAATTGTTTGGGCCCTATTTTATTTATTTTTTTCGAAAAAGACTTTAGTTTCTACCAAATATTTTCATTTTATGGGTCCTTTTACCAAAAAAAAAAAAAACCTTTAAAAAAAATAAAAAATTGTGGTGCCCCAAGCCAACGCCCAAGCCACCGCTTGGGTGGCCTGTCCTGCGGGCCGGCCCTGTAAACCGATTCTTTATCCGATTTACACCGGTTTTAATCAGAATCACATGATTTAGTGCATCATTTCATGTGTAGGTAGCATCGATGCTAGCGAGCTCAACGTTGCTATGAGGTCAACGGCAAATTTAATTTTCTGTCTTTTCTAAGTTAATTTCTTCAAGTTCTAGTTAAGTAGTACTAACATATTATCAGCTGATTACAGGTCTCTTGGATTTGAGATGAATAATGAGGTTTGTTTTAAAATTTCATCGGTTTAGATCATTTAAGGACCAACTTGAAAACACTATTTAGTTTGGTTATGTTTCATTGGTGCAGCAAATAAACGAATTGATGGTAGAAGTAGATAAAAACCAAAGTGGAGCCATTGATTTCGACGAATTTGTGCATATGATGACAACTAAATTCGGAGAACGAGAGTCCATAGACGAATTGTCTAAAGCGTTTAAGATCATTGACCATGACAATAATGTGAATAAATCTAAACCTGTCCTTTTTCTATATTACTTTAAAAATTATCTTTTTGTTTGGATTAATTTCATTGTGTTTGACTTGACAACATGGGGAATATTTTTAGGGGAAGATTTCACCTCGTGATATAAAGGTGATTGCTAAAGAATTGGGAGAAAATTTCACAGATAATGATATTGAAGAAATGATCGAAGAAGCAGACCGTGACGGTAAGCAAAAACAAATAATAGTTTTGCGATATATGCGACTTGCTTAAAAATCTATTATCGGTTCCTGAAGTTATAAGTTTTTGCCTTAACCTACGCAGAAGATGGAGAAGTTAACTTCGAGGAGTTCATGAAGATGATGAAAAGAACTTCTTACGGCTAAATGTTAATTGTTATGGTTATGGATAAAAAAAAAAGTTATGGTTGTGGATATTTGTTAATCACTTCAATAAAAAAGGTTGCTTGTATAAAAATGTGTGGTTGTATAAAAATAATAATGCATCAATTATTTTGAATATGTAAATGTTTGTTTTATCATTTATGTATGTGCGAGTAGTGCATTACCACTAAGTCCTTATTAGAACCAAATTTTTTTTTCAAATTTACAAAATTGTCTTTGACAAAAAAAATGTTGGGAGGATTGGCGCAGAGACAAAAATGGAGAGTGTAATTAGGAAATCGACAAAAGTCGATTCTGTCGGAGACGAAAAAAAAAATAACGCTCCAAATGACCCTTGTTTTCAAAAGAATTACAGAAAAACCTGTTGATTTTTTTTACATGCGCGTGTGAGGACGCTTTGACTTTTAGAAAAGAGAAAGAATAAACTGACAAACATTAAATGCTCAGCAAACTAACAATAATTGTTGTTTTTTCGAATTGGAGCAATTTTAATACGCTACAAACATATATTCTACCATTTTAACATTTGTATACCTGTAACTACATAAATAGAGCGTTAAAAGTAATTATAGTTTTAAATTATTAGATCTATGTATTCATGTAAATACGTAAATATATATATATATATATATATTGTTATTAACATTTGTATATATGTAAACACATACATGGAGTGTTATTACAGTTTTATACATATAAACATGTAGATAGAAGGTTATTAACATTTTTATACATCTAAACACGTAGATAGAACGTCATTAACATTTGTATACATAAATCTACTTAGTTTTTTAGATATCCAATACCTATTGATGTGTTTGTTTTGATATTGAGCCGTAAGTCGTTTGTATGACGTAATGGACCATCTCTTGCAAAACACTTTAAGCGAGTAGGGTTAGTTTTGGGAGAAAAGTGGGCTAATGTTGTTTTTGTTATGAACTCCGACAAGAAAAAATGAAAAACTAATTAGACCCCAAAACCTTTGTCTTTTGGCCAATTATCTCAAAAATGTTATGCATGTAAAATGTTTATACATAACACGGTACCGTTTAGATAATTAGATCTTCTGATAAGACGACGACGTATAGCCAGAATTAATAAATGTCAAAACGACGACGTTCAGAGTTTACTCCAACCTCTTCTCCGTTTTTGAGCCGTGACCTGGTTACCGGAGCGGAACCTTCGCCGGCGAATTGGGCAATTTGAGAAACTCGGACTATGGACTCCATGGAAGCTCCATCTCCACCTTTTCAATCTCCCTCTCGTTCCAGGTTTCATTTTTTTTCGATTTTCGCTTGAGTTTTTAAAGGTTTTATCTCATACCTTCTAACAAAATCCCCAAAAATCCCAACTTTTTTTTTTCTTTAGCAGTCAACAATTGCATTTCTACCTCGCCGTGGATCGTCCCCAATTCAAAATGGTATGTATATTTCACAATCTTTCTTCTAATTCTCATCAAAACTGAGATTCTGAATCGCAAAGTTTGGAACTTTGGGTGTGGGCACAGGAGACTGTAGTGGAATTATTGGGCGTTCTAGGTCGTCGTCCATGGCTACCGATTGTAGTTTGTTGTAGCTCACGCGATGAACTTGACGCCGTCTGTTCTTCCTTATCCACTCTTCCTTACATTTCCTTAGCCGCTTTGGTATCTCTCTTCTTCTCTTTAACTTTCATGTTTTTACTTTTTGATTCTTTCGTTGATTACATCGATTTCGATTTTGATCTTACGGATTCTTAGTGTTCTGTATCTGTCGAAATCTAATGTTCTTGTTTTGAAAAGACCCTTCTTGTTGAATCACTTAGCTTGTTCATCATGATTTGAGTTCGATCTAACAGATCATCTTACATTGTCTTCCTCTCGAATTTGCCCACATTTCCAATGCCTTTTCCTTCTCGATTTTTTGATTGCGGTTTTTGATATCCGGTTGTTATTGTTCTGTTATGTTCTTGATTTGAAGAAGACCCTTCTTGTTGTATCACTTTCTTGTTTATCATGGCATTATCTTAAATGTTTTTCCCCTAGATTATGTTCATCTTCAACGTCTTTTCGTGTGTTACAGTACAGCGATCTAGCAGATAGAGAACGAACTATGGTTATAGAGAAATTTAGGCAAGCAACAATCAACTGGAACCAGCAACTTAACTCTGTGGTAGAGGAAGTTTTGGAAGAGAGTGAAACTAGAAAAGAAGAAAATAAATCTCATTTGGTAGTTGTGACCGATGTTTGTCTCCCGTTACTCTCATCCGGAGAATCATCTCTTTCCGCACGCGTTCTCATCAACTATGAGCTTCCTACAAAGAAGGTTGGTATTTTCTTAATAAATCCCCGATTGTCAAGTCAAACGTTTCAGAAACCTCCTCTCATTCACTTGTTGTTATAACCATGTTTCAGGAAACATATACAAGGCGGATAACAACTTGCTTAGCTTCAGGTTCTTTTTTCAAAACATGTCTTTTTTGTTCATCAAACAATGTCATTTAACATTTGAGACTTTCTCTTTAGGTGGAATTATCATAAACATGGTTGTTGGAGGTGAAGTCACGACTCTCAAAAGCCTCGAAGAAAGCAGTGGCATAATCATCGCAGAGATGCCAATCAATGTATACACTAGAATCAATCAATCAAAGAAAAAGCAAAGAAACTGTCTGCTGTTTTTATCTAATGTGCTTTCTTTTTGCAGATTTCTGAAATCTTATAACAACGCATGGACCTCCTACGATCTGAAGGATACCGCCCAAGCAAGGTTAAATGGTTCTTAAGCTTCAAATTATAGGTTACGGGACTTCTCTAGAGAAACCTTTAGTTTTTGTCAAGGCAGAGAAGCTGTCTCTCTGCTGCACTAATAGCTATCGAGTATTTGAGTTTATCACTTTTGTCTAAAACGCTGCGTTTTTGACAGTTTTATTTATTATGCAAAAAAATCTGAAGATTTTGGATTATTTAAGGCATAAAGCAACAAACAAGATTCGATAAATACCAAATCTATGTGAATTGTCATTGTTGTAATATAAAAACTGTTTATCGTTTTTAATTTTGCGACGAAATTTCTTTTAGAAGGTCAAACCGAAGCAACTGTTTTTTTTATTTTTATTAACTTAAAAAGAAAAGCATTTCTTAGTTTTTGACTTTGACAATGAATTTGTCGAATACCACCTTTGTCAGCAACACCTTTGATCCCCAACTGCTATTTACATTTCCTTTAATTTTTCTTTATTTGGTTGGATTGGAAACAATCAACTGTTTATTTTCAACAAAAGATTGTTTTAAAATAAAATAAAAACAACAATATAATTCCTAACATGTCACATATATATAGAAGAAAGTACGATATTGTTCATTATCATACATGAAAACTTTAAAATACAATGATCATATTGCATGCATCCGTCTTTGGTAATACATTTGGTGTCAAAATAAACGATCTTTGACCATTAGCGAACACAGAAAAGAAAAACTAAACTTCATCCTTTTGTTTGGATGTAGAGTTAATGTAATTTTGTCTTAAAGTTTTGTGTTTGGTAGAGGATCTAATTAGCATGAAAAGTAATATTAATGAATAATGATAAATGATAATAAATGATAACTACAACATCTATAACAATAAATTTATAATATTCTTAAGAGTATGTATCTAATAATGACTTGATCAAAAAAAATCTATAAAAAAAAGGAATTCCACAGTAACATTCAGAGAGGCATATATTGAATTATTGATGTCCCAATCACAATAGTTTGCTTGGCACGCCATGAGTAATAGTATCTGAAACCAATTCCAATGACGTATTTACGCACGTCTGACCACTTTTTCTTCAACAATTTCCCCTATCAACTAAATAATTTCCCCTATGAAAACTTTCTCTGAACATTTTTATCTATTGGCTTCTCGGCGTTTGAGTCTTTGCGTTTCTTGTCATCATCCCCTTTGTCTTTGTTCTCATTTCATCTCATTCGTAGACTTGTACAACACGCCTCTCTCTCTCTCTCTCTCTCTCTCTCTCTCTCTCTCTCTCTCTCTCTCTCTCTCTCTCTCTCTCTCTCTCTCTCTCTCTCTCTCTCTCTCTCTCTCTCTCTCTCTGTAAATTTTCCACAGCTATAAAATTTGTAAAAATTGATACAAAAATATCTGAGCTTTCCTTTCCAGAAGACTATGGCTGTCGTCGTAACTAACCTAGGAAGCTGTCTGAAGATTACTTATGTCATATTTGCCTTTTGTTCTGCTTTCTTTCTCGGTGCTCTCAAAGGTTTTCAAATTTTCTTCTTCTTCTCCTCCTTTTTCTTGGCTCTCTGTTTTCCTCTGCTTCTAAGATTGATTCTTGATGATGGGTTCTTTTCAAAAATCAATTTTTCTTAAACAAAGTTTGAATATTTTTCGTTGCTTATGTAGGTTTGATCGTAGGTCCAATTGCTGGTCTAACATTAATAGTTGGGAATGTTGGAGTGATTCTTGGTTTGTTCCCTGCACATGTTACTTGGACTATTTACGCTGTTGCAACGTAAACAAATTTCAACTCTTTCTCTCTAAAATTTCCCTGCAATTTCTTTCTCAAAGGAGAATTCATTTCATAAACATGGTCTTCTATTGTTTCTTTAAAATGCAGAACAAATAGATTTGACATTCCTCTGAAACTAGCAATCTTAGTGGCACTTCCCGCTTTATTTGGGATATGGTTAGGTCTAAGTCTAGCAATTAGTGTTCTTGTTGGTGTTGGCTATGGATTCTTCACTCCTTGGATCTCTGCTTTTGAAGCATTTAGACAAGACACTGAATCCAACAAGTTCTTCCACTGTCTTGTGGTATTTACATAACATTCCCCAAACGTATTAGGATGGAACTTGTTGGTGAATTATATCACTTGACTCTGTTTACTCTGTATATTAGGATGGAACTTGGGGAACCATCAAAGGAAGTTGTACTGTGGTTACCGATTTCGCAGATTTTTGTTACCATTCGTATCCACTTTACTTAAAGGAGTTGCGCGAATCCCCGGCCCCAGATGAGCTTGAAACTCTTAGGTAAAGTAAAAACTTTTGTCCAAAAATTATTGCAAAGAGTTTTTGCTGATTCTTGTGTATTGATGTTTTTGTCTCTTCTTGCAGGTTAATTCATGTTCCAGGATGCATCATTGTTGGGATTATAGGATTGGTCATTGATATCCCTCTTTTCACTGCAATCGCGGTATTTAAAAGCCCTTACCTTCTGCTCAAAGGCTGGTACCGACTAGCTCAAGACGCTATTAACCGGGAAGGACCATTCCTTGAAATAGCTTGTATACCAGTTGCTGGTTTGACAATACTGTTATGGCCTATTATTGTCATTGGTTTTGTTTTGATGACCATCTTCTCCAGCATCTTTGTTGGATTATATGGAGCAGTTGTTGTATTTCAGGTACACCATGATCATATACACCGAATGATTCGAGACAAATATTCACTGTTTAATCTCTAATGTGCAGGAAAGGTCATTCAGAAGAGGAGTCTCTTATGTGATTGCAGTAGTTGGAGAATTTGATGAGTACACAAATGATTGGCTTTACCTTAGAGAAGGAACTATCTTCCCAAAGTATGTCTCTTTTCAATCCTTTTACATTCCCTTTCTTTTGCTTCATATTTCTAACACTAGGAAATTGTAATCCACAAAACACAGACCAAGATATCGGATGAGAAGAGGATCGTTTTCAAGTGAAGTATCGGTGATTGTTCACCCTTCAGATGTAAGCAGAGTCAATAGTTCCGGTTCTGCAGATGCTCCAGCGATGCTAGTACCGAGCCTAGTTCACTCTGTATCTGTTAGAGAAGCAATACAAGAAGTGAGAATGGTTCAGGTATATGTCAAAAAGTTTCAATGTTGATTCCGAATCTAGCACATTTTCTACAGTTTTTCATATTTGAAATTGTATTAACAGATTTGGGAGCATATGATGGGGTGGTTTGAGATGCAAGGCAGAGAGCTACTTGACGCAGGAGTCTTAACAGCAGCTGATCTCTATGAGTCTTTAAAGGGAAGACAAGGAAACGAATCATCGATTATCAATGTCGGGCTTCCTTCTTACGCTTTGTTGCATACATTGCTTAGCTCTATTAAAGCTGGTACTCATGGTGTGCTTCTGCTTGATGGCTCGGAGGTGACCAATTTGAATAGACCGCAGGACAAGTTTTTGGACTGGTTCTTTAACCCAATTATGGTACTTAAATATCAGATTCGAGCGATTAAACTTGGAGAAAGTGAGGTTAGATACTTAGGGAAAGTTGTTCTCTTTGGAAACCATGAACAAAGGATGGAAGCTTGGGATAATCTCGGTAACCCGCCTCAAGAAAACCTTCGAGCCGCTCAAATCCAAGGAATCAGCAGAAGGTAAAAGATTAAAACATTTTCTATCACATAACTTGTTTATAAAAATTCATCTCATTAAGACAAATAGACAATGATGGGTTTAAAATTTTTGATCTTGTGTTCTCTAGGATGATGGGAATGGTGCGGAGTGTATCGAAGCTTCCGACTTATAGAAGAAGGTTCAGACAAGTGGTTAAGGCTCTAATAACTTATCATTTAGAGAAACAAGGCTTGAATCGAACCGGTTCCATGAGTTCTGGAGATTTCATTGAAGAGGTCTAACCAAGGAGCAACAATTGTTGTATTCCTTAAATAACTTTTAGCGTTTTTTTATTTCCTTTGTAAGATGTGTTTTTGATTTCTTGTAGTACAAGGTGTAAAAAAGAATGTACAGAAGTTTTTCTAAATATGATTTCAAAGATTGTGAGGAAGAGAATACAAAAGCTTACAATGATGCTGATGTAGAGGAGGAGGTTTGAATGTCATGACAGCTTCCGACCACTCAATCTTGCCGCAAATCTCAACTCCCTCCTTGCGCCTCTTTAAAGAGATCTCCGCACACCAAATCTCCAATTTCTTAGGACTAAGAACGTCCCAGAAGAGTAACATGTTGGGACCAGAGTTACTCAGTATGTGCCCAGGAAGCAATTTGTCAAGTTCATCACTTGTCAATCCATGCCTCACCATCTTCCTTTTGCATGACTTCCAATGCTCTGACATCCTCCCACCATAGTTGACGAGCTTGGAGGCACATAGAGTGTCCGTTAGAGTTTTCAAGCCCATGACCTCTCTCCACACCATCCCCTCATGAATTCGCCAATCCAATTCCTCTGCTTCACACCAGAGTATCCTCCCACCTGTTTCACAACAATACATCACATTATCAATCAAATACCAACCCCTTCTATCTCTACATGTTTCTGAATTCCCTGTTTCCCATATTCCTTCACTCGGTACGTAAAAAATACCTCTACCCGCCCCATTCAAAGCGAAAAACCTTCTCTTCCATCACCGCGCTTTCGAACATTAAGGGTAAGCTTAGGTTATACTGATTAGATGGCGGCATTGGCAAGTCATCCCAAGTCTGTGTCTTTGGGTCGAAAACCTCTCCCCACTTGCGGGGTTTTGAGTCAAAATCCCCGCACCCTAAAAATACATATATCTTCCCATCCACCATGCCGCCGCAGCAGAAGCTCGAGCCACCCTCATGGAAGGAAGAATGCTCCACGTATGAGATCGGCAATCCAGGAAGAAGACGCTCGACGTGTGCCTCCCGTTAATCCTCCCACCGATAACATAGATCCCGTAACCCAAGGCCACCACGTAGGATGCTTCTTGAGGCTGATATCCGGATTGGAACCAGCCGACGAGGACGATTTAGGGTTTTTGGGAAGAAACAGAACCAGCTTGGAGTTAGGTGTGGAGGGATACGTAAAGATAGATAGATGCAGTTTTCGGTGAAACCATGTTACGATAAGGATGTATCCTTATCGTAACAAACCAATTAGTGATCGGACGTCGTAGATCTCAGGTGAAACCACTATAGAGCGGAGACACTTGGAAGCGAGCGATAAGGATGCATAGTCTGATCTTGGTACGCGGGCCAAACAACTCAGCACGATCTCATCTGGTAAAGAAGAGAATTCAGACGTAGACGGAAGAGAAGACAGCTTCAATTTCTTCGTACGCGGTGGCTCTTCGCCGGCGCCGGAATTCGACATCGGGTTTTGTTTTAACTCTGTTTTGTTTGAGAGAGTATGACCAAGCATACTCAAACAGTCAAACTCGTGTTTTGACTTTATATGTTTTTAACACGTGGCTTTTTTTGTTTTAAGTTAGGGCTCAAGTTAAAAAAAAGCCCATATTCGTTTTAAGTTTTGGCCCATTACGAATGGAAGCAGCTTGTAAAATTGAATTGTGTGAGGACGAAGAAGACGGCGAAGCGGATAACAAAAAGCTCGCCGAGAAAGCACAAATGGCGGGCGTGCAATCTCTGCAACCTAGACTCATCTCTTCCTTTCTCGGCAACCATTCTATTCGATCAACGCAACCACTTATTCATCTCTTTCGCTTCGATTTAGGTTCTTCTTTCTTTTTCATAATCTACTTCTTCTGCTACTGCTACTAGTTTTTATTGATGTGTATTTCTAGTTGAGCAGATTTTACAAAAAAAAGATCAAGACTTTCGAGTACCCATATTGCTATTTTGATTCATAGATGAGTTTATGAAGAGTTTTAAGCTAACCCAAGAAAAAAACAGAGCATTTTAATTGAAACGAAATCAATGTGGGAATTTTCTCAATTTGAGCAGGAAGAAGACATGTTTCGATGCAATTATCAAGAACCTTTTCTGGATTAACCAATCTCTTGTTTAATAGAAGGTATTATGATCTTTGTTAGTGTCTTATAATTTAGCTTACTTTTGAGTTATGTGGACTCTGTTTAGCAGAGAATGGTGTATTAATTTTCACTTTCTTGTTGCTGTTTAAAGAAATGAAGATGAAATTATTGATGGCAAGAGAAAACGTCTGAGACCTGGAAATGTATCTCCTCGTCGTCCTGTCCCGGACCATATAACAAAACCTCCATATGTTGATTCTTTTAAAGCTCCCGGAATCTCAAGTGGACTTGAAATTCATGATAAGAAAGGTATT
This sequence comes from Arabidopsis lyrata subsp. lyrata, assembly GCF_000004255.2. Lineage (NCBI taxonomy): Eukaryota > Viridiplantae > Streptophyta > Magnoliopsida > Brassicales > Brassicaceae > Arabidopsis > Arabidopsis lyrata. The sequence goes on from NW_003302549.1 coordinate 1,528,517, forward strand.
GAATGCATGAGAGCTTCCGGAAGACTTGCAGCTAAGGTTCGAGAATACGCTGGGACTTTGGTTAAGGTGAGGAAAGTTTAATACTTTCTGTTGCATTTGAAGTTTTGTAATGCTCTATCAATCATCATATTTTTTTCTGTTTGGCAGCCAGGCGTAACCACAGATGAAATCGATGAAGCGGTTCACAATATGATTATCGAGAATGGAGCGTATCCTTCGCCTCTTGGTTATGGAGGTTTCCCGAAGAGTGTCTGCACATCTGTGAATGAATGCATTTGCCATGGAATACCAGATTCAAGACCACTTGAGGTGCGCTTTTTATAAAGGTGTTTCTAGGGCTAAACATACTTTTATCTCTGTCCCTTACGAATCCTAATAATGTATGTTGTACTTTGGCAGGATGGGGATATAATCAACATCGATGTCACAGTTTATTTGAATGTAAACTTTTCTTCTTTTGCGTATTTCCGATTCTTCACTAGTCCAAGTAAATTGAGTTTACTCTATACTATAGATACTTATGTCGAATGCAGGGTTATCATGGTGATACTTCAGCAACTTTCTTCTGTGGAAATGTTGACGAGAAGGCTAAAAAGCTAGTCGAGGTATAATGTTTAACCTAAACAGTTCCATTTCTGTCGTCTAGGGAAAAATCATGTTTCTGATAAAGTTTGATACTTGGAATGTGTTCTAGGTGACAAAAGAGTCTCTTGACAAAGCTATATCAATATGTGGTCCTGGAGTTGAGTACAAGAAAATCGGCAAAATCATTCAGTAAGAGACCGATTTCTTCGAAAAATTTAATCTTATATTTGATGGATTTCTCATCTGACAATGAAAAATCAAATCTTCTGACATAAAAATACATTTGTGCTTATGAAGTGATCTTGCAGATAAACATAGATATGGGGTTGTTCGACAATTTGTAGGCCATGGGGTTGGCAGCGTCTTCCACGCAGATCCAGTTGTTCTACATTTCCGTAAGTTTGTTCTAAAACTCAGACATCAAGTTACTGCTTTGTGGCCATTCACATAGTTTCTGAATTTCTTCAAAACAGGGAACAATGAAGCTGGGCGTATGGTCTTGAATCAAACTTTCACCATAGAACCAATGCTTACGATAGGAAGCAGAAACCCGGTAATGTGGGATGATAACTGGACCGTGGTAACGGAAGATGCAAGCCTCTCTGCGCAATTCGAGCATACGATTCTTATAACCAAAGATGGTGCTGAGATTCTAACCAACTGTTAAAAATGAATCTTAAATTGATCTTATTGGAATGGAACCCAAAGCCATAAGGTATGTAAGAATCATATTCTTATTCAAATATTCTTTTGCTCACAAGCAAACTTAATTTGTAGTTAACTAGTCACACAAACACAGATACATTAATTTTGGGACAAGTAAAAAATTCAGATCTTGAGTTTAGGAGATCTTGATTCCCTGAGTTTCCTTTCTTCTGACAGAACTTTTGCAAACCTGTAATAATTAGGCAGTATTTTACTGATTAAATCCACTATTGTTATGCTTAAGTAATAATTTATGAGTTTTTCTGTTTCAGATAAAAAGTTATTAAACCTTTTGAGAGCTTCTTCATTAGTCACATTTTCAGAGATAGGTTGATAATGGCCAGTTTCGAGATTGACACGAGAGACTCTCTTCTTTAATAAAGCTTCACCAACTTCAACAAGACCTTCCATGTTCTTTTCTGTCGAAATGTCCACCGAACCTAAGTCACCCTTCAACGAATCGTCCTGTAATAGGAAAAAAAACAATTAAATTTTCTAAATTAATTTATATTTTTGGTCAATAAAATTGACCTTTCACTGACCAATAGCACTTAATTTATGAGATTAATGTTTCGTACAAGAAAATACCATATATGTTACCAACCTTTACAAGAAATCTTTTTAGCATTTGTTTATAAGATAAAACATAACTTTTTATGGCCAAAAATCGGAATTTTGAACAATTCAAAGTACAAAACAACAAATAAAGTATCGAGTTTCGTTAACCATGAAGTTTCTTTCATTAGCGTGGGATATAAGTAATTACCAAATTTAATACCTAAGCTGCAGACTTTTAGTAAATTCAATAGCAAAAATGATATACAATCTATAATTTAGTTGAACAAAACCAAAAGAGTTAATTTAGTCTGCAATTATGGTTACTAATTAGTATGAAATCGAAATGTGACAGGTCGAACCCTAATTAAGGAAGAAACTCACATCGATACGTAAATAATTCTTCTCGGAACGAAGAGCTTGAAAGACGACAGAGCTTTGGTAGTCAACCATGTCATGTATTGCTTCACTGTAACAGTCAAGAATTGGAGTTGATCCATTTTCAATGATCCAACAGATCAATCCCCATTTCGACGCCATTTTCGCATTGTACTTTTCTTGATTCTTAATCGAACCTGTCCCAATCGATATCACCAAAAACCTCGTAAAATCCAATGGGCTTATGTCTCCCATTGCTGGATTCTTCTTAATTATCTGCTTTGTCACTTCCGCAATAGCACATAACGTCTGGAAAAAAGAAGGAAACACCACATCCACATGACTGGTCAATAGTACTGAACAAGTTAGGGTTTTCAGATTTAGGGTTTTCAGATTTACCGGGTTATTGGCAGCGATACCACCATCAATGAGGTTGAATTCATGTTTTTTCCCTTCACTGTCTTCGTTGGTGAACCGATGAGCCGGAAAATAAGTTGGTGCGGCAGATGTGCTTATACATATGTCTGATAGTTTCGCGTTCATAGCTTGATTATTCACCGCCTATATATATGTATTTATGAGATTCGATCAATGTATATACCTGTGATGCAATTGCACGAATATATATTTATGTAGACGGATTGATAATTCGTGTTACCTGGTAAGAAGAGAAGATAACTGGTTGGAGTTTCTTGATGTCAAAGCAAGGTATGACAACGTTTGTCAAAGATTGAGATAGTTTTCTGTCGCCCAAGAAACCTTCAACTAATTCATGAAGGTATTTCCCGTTGAACTTGGGTCCTCGTACAAGTCTCACCAAGTTTTCACCCCAACCAGAGATCCCTCTGCACATCCGAAAACGCTACTTTTAATTATACAACTACGTACGTAAGACTCTCATGAATCGGATTAAGAACCATACCGTGGCTGTGGGAAGATTTTGGGAGAATGTTTGACATAAAAAGGAACGATTTCTTTGGCCTCAAACAAAGGGCGGTTGCGGGTGCGGCTATGGCCATCGCTTTGGTCTTCGTCTTGTGCGGTCAACATCGCCACTATCAAACCTCCGGTGCTTGTCCCTGAGATGACATCGAAATAATCTACAAGCCTTGCCTCCTCACCATCCAATTCCTGTTTAAAAGTATTCACCTTAAATTAAATGATTTTGTGACTTTTACTCCACTATAATTTTAAATAAATCGATATAAAATTGGCACAAAATCTTCAATATAGAATCCGTTCGTGCATATACCTGCAGTTGTGATTCGAGGTAAGCCAAGACTGTGCCGGGAATGATCCCACGGATCCCACCACCATCGATGCTAAGAATGGTGACAAGTTGTCCGTAAGAAGGAGGAAGACAAGCGACTGTTCTCTCTGTATCCATGCTTTTACACTCTTCTCCTTTATAATCTCAATCAAGGTTTATTTGTATAACTTCGATCAAATCTATTTTGGTTAGTGATTAATATTTTTTTTCTCCTTTCAAGATAGAGATGGTGATAAATGTGATGAAACATCAGAACTACCGTTACATATATATATATATATAGAAAGACTGAAAGAGATATCAGTAGATTAGGGAGTCTATATATAACACTATGTTATGCATGCCCATACACACATCCATCACATAGTGTTTGGATGTTTTTGAACCAGTTTCTTGGTTGGGATGTCGTGTTCATCACTCTCACGCCCCATTACACTTGTGGATCGTAATTACTTTAGAGCATGTCATGTTACACATAAACTTCTATATTAAAAAAAGGTGTAGATGACAGCTGTTCTTTCCAAAACAAAAACAACTAACACAAATTAGTAGCAGAAGTCACCTGGACAAATAAGTATATATTTTAAATGTTCTATATAAAAAATAGTACAAGATAATACTTTTGGACAATTTCATCTTTTTATCGTGTGGGATTTATTTATTCCTCAGTGCTTAGAAAATTTGAAGAGTAATCTATAACTCCTCTTTATTGTTCTTTGACGATTTTTTTAGGTTACCATCCTGAAGTTGGATTAATTTTGATACAATGTTTTTGGTTTGAGTTTTAAATCCGGTTTCTTATAATAATTATATAAGATACATAACTAAAAGAACTGAGATCTCAGAACTAGGCAACTTCGCTGAAAATATATACTATGTGGTTGTCCAATAATTTACGTTCAGAGACAACGAGAATCATACTTCCAAAGCAAATGTAACCGTTACTCGAGGCAATAAAAGTGGCCTAAATTATGGATTTTAAATGGTTACGGTTAGTCTACAATTAATAGACCCATATGCTCGCTAATTAGTTTTCTCTCAATGCATTAGTTTTGTGATCATATTTAATCGAAGTCTACAATTATTCAATATATTTTGATTTGAAATAAATTCAAGGCAAAATATAGTTTTTTCATACTTGAAAGTAAATATAGTTTTCTCATTTTTTTATTGATAATATCGAAGTTCCACCAACTTTTAAACCCAGGAAATAAATCAATTTACAATAATCATTTTCTGTCAAAAGTAGTAGAGAATCTGTCAAATGTTTTCCGTGTTAAGTAAAAAAATATACAAATCTAATCCTCCAATATTATATATCTTACCCATTCACACCCTCTTATGCAATTCCTCACGTATCTCGTTTCCTTGGCTTGACCTTTTACAGAAATTATATTTTTCTGTTTCGTTGAAGAACAAAATTTATATTTAATCAAGCAGTTCTGCAATTAGCTGTATGATTAATATTTTATTTGGCGTGTAACATGCATATTTGATTTTGTTTATGAACAATTATGTTTGTCCCCGGGTCTTGAAAGAGTCTCTTTGTATTTTTTTTGTGCAAACTGGTCTTGAAAGAGTCAAGAGCTTGTAACACTAAACATCCTCTTAAGAACGTTACAAGTGTGTATATATAATCATCAAATATGACGAAGTATAAGATAATATAATTTTAAAGTTGTCCACTCTATTTGGTGCTTCATTTGACCAAAGTTTTATATATGAATGTAGATAGAGATTAATAACTTTTCCCCAACATGATGATGGTATAGTGATTGACTAACTTGATTTATAGAGGTTCACTAAATTGATACGTGAAGAATTAATTGCATAACTCGACCGTTCCCAGTTTAATCCACGTAACAGGGAAATTAATTACCCTCTTAAAAGGGTTCATTTAGTTTTTTTTTTTTTTTCCTTTTGTGAAATCTCTTGTAATGGTTAATTCCATTGTTACAAAACGCTCTCATTCTTTTGTTCAATTAATTAAAAATGCCAGTTTTTAATAACAATTGACTTTAGACATATACTGTATATATCTTTTAACACATATGAACTTCAATTGGTGGTCATGCCTGAGGAAAAACATTGAGGAAGAATATCTTATTTCTAATATTTTTTTTTTTAACAATGTACGATGAGAATGAACAAGTTATATTTTAGGTCAAGCAAATATGTAATCCGGAAAAGTCCGTTAGACCGTTACTACTCGTTACTTAATTTGTAAAATTTATATTTATTTTTTTTCGATTCCGAAAATAATTGAATCAGAAACACCCAAAAAAAAAAAGAACAACCACAAGGTGTTAAGAGAATTCGCTGAGCAACACACACAATATCATCAGCTTTAAACAAAATAACAATCTCATCTTGCACAGTAAATAATTTCACACAAAAGCATGAGTGATTTTTCAGGCTGTATTTCCTTTTATTTGATCTATGGTGATCCGTTTGGTGGATCTTTCATCATCGTGTCGCTCCTCAGTCTCCTTAATTTCCTTTCGTCCGAGAGGATTTTCGCAAACCTAAATTAACAAATATCAAAGAAGGAGATTACTTGCTATCCAAGAAACTGGATAAAAACATTTGAAACTTATTAATCACCTCTTTAGTTGTTCATCATTGGTAATATTTTCAGTAATAGGTTCATATGCACCAGTGTCGATGTTCATTTGCGCGACTCTGTTTGTCAGCATCTTCTCTCCAATCTTTTTAAGATTCTCTAAGTTAGACTTTGTCGCTAGATCCATATTGCTTACATCTCCTTCCAATGTATCATCCTGCAGTTAATTTTCATATATAAAACAATCGAGTCAATTAAACGATCAATCAGAAATCAGGACATACATAGATATGTTTATATGTAGCTCTTACATCGATTCTGAGATACTTGTCTTCAGATTGTAGGGCTTTAAACACAACAGAGCTGTGATAATGGATCATGTCGCGGCTTGATTCCATGGTAATGTCTAATATAGGAGTAGATCCATCGTCATATAACCAAGATATGATTCCCCATTTTGCAGCCTTTTTTGCACTGTACTTCTCTTCTTTTTTTGTAGATCCTGTTCCTATCGATATAACGAGAAACTGGTCGAAACCTAACGGCTTGAGCTCCTTACCCATATCAGGATTGTGCTTCAAAATCTGCTTAGACACAGCAGTCATGGCCACCAAAGTCTATAAAAAAAACAAACACAACACAACGGAGTTAGTTCTGTTTTGATTAAAAAAAAAAAAAACTAAAACTAAGGTTTTATCAATTTCTTTGTATTCTCTTGGTTCTTGACAGTACCGGGTTATTAGCAGTAACCGCGCCATCAACGAGATTAAACTCCGTCTTCTTGCCTTGACTGTCTTCATTGGAAAAGTAATGAGGAGGAAAGAAAGTGGGAGCAGCTGATGTGCCGAGGCATATGTCTGATAACTTGACATCCAAGCCAGGGTCAGCCAACAGCTTCAAACCAAAAACAAAAAGTGAACTAATTAAGTTTGTTAATTAATTTGGTTAAAACAAGAATTTATATGTGTGTTGTGTAAAGAATAGAGACCTGGTAAGAGGAGAAAATGGTGGGTTGAAGTTTCTTGATGTCAAAGGTAGGGATAACAATGTTTGTGAGTGTCTGGTGAAGTCTTGTCTCTCCAAGAAGATTACTTAGTAGATTTCGCAGATACTTTCCGCTGTACTTTGGACCAGACAGAAGCTTTGGGAGTTTCGGTAACAGAGCAAGCACGCCTCTGCATTTTTCATTAGAATGTCTTTTTCAATTGCTACGTGGAATTTAATATATATGTGCCAATGTTCATTAAGAAAAACACAATTCTTATGTGGGACATCAAACACGTAACAACGCCCACTTGTTCTATAAGTACAAAAAAACTTTCAATTTTTACTGGTTTGATTCATTCCTTAAATTTTTTCAAATAAGATTTACTATTTTCGAAATGTGAACAGAAAGGTTTTCTATTCTAAACAGAAATACCGGTACTATATAGTGAAATATAATTTCCTTACGTGGGCTGGGGAAATATCTTGGGACAATGTTCAAGGTAAAACGGCACAATGTCTTTGGCCGCGAAATGAGGTCGACCGGTCCCGTCCGGTACAGCCAACATCGCCGTCACAAGACCACCGGTGCTAGTTCCAGCTATCACGTCGAAGTAATCAGCAAGCCTCACGTCTTCTCCATCGAGTTCCTATATATATACCGAGAAAATTTTAATTTTTCAAAAAAATAACTACGAAAGAAAAGATGAAGTTTAATTACTATCTGGTAAAGAATCAAATATGAATTCATGATCATAAATCGATGCAAGGTCTTAACTACTATAAAATTCGCATGGTAATTAGTACGAGTTCTGATCTTACTATATGTATCTTCAATCTAGTAATTTTGCATTCTACTGAAATAGATATAAACCTGAAGTTGTTTTTCGAGATAGGCAAGGATCACTCCGGCGATAATTCCTCTAACTCCACCGCCGTCGATGCTGAGGATGGTTACGAGTGATCCGCACGATGGCGGTTTGTTTTTCTTGAAGGACGAGCTGTTCTCCATAATAGTTGATAGATCTTCTTTTGAGTTAGAAGATTATAAATTGAAATTTGGTTAAAGTTTTGGATTTAGAGTTCAACATATATAGATAAATGCACTCATTAATTCGTATAGACTTCAAAAAAAAAAAACGACAAAAAAAATTTGGTCAGACTTTTCTTCATACATTTCGTGCGAATAAGGATTATATATAGCTAATTAATATATTTTTCCTTTGAATATGATAATTTATACTAGTACGGAACAAATATCAATTATGTCATCGAGCTTGAGCTGTCATAAGCTTAATTAAATTACGAGACGAATATTTTCTTTCGTGGACTTTGCAATAAAGAATAACAGCCAAGCGAAGATCTGCATCCTAAAGTTTCAAAACCTGAGTTTGGATTTTTTGGATTTGCTGCGACACATTTCCCTTCTGAATCCACTATTCAGACTTGTTCTAAAGACATCTGTCAAAGATGATCTCAAGATTTGCTTTTATTGTTTTTCCTCTCCTTTTTAGCAAGAGTCTCTAGTTATGTTGTTTCATCAAATTTTCTTACACCGATTTTTTTTTTTTTTAAATTGTATTCAATTTGACTGGAAACAAAAATGTCACGAATCACGACTAGTGAGTTATTTGTTTTGCTTGGAGATCAGTTATCTATTTACATTAGAGAAAACCTAAATGTTAGGAATCACTTAACTAGTGTCTTAATTAGTAAAAGCCATAATACGTGCGTGGGTTATATGGTTTATCAGCGAAATATTGAAGTTTTTCGAAAAAGTCAATATACGGTGAATCTCTGCATGCTCGATCAACAGAATATATAGTATCTGTTAAAAACTGTATGTTTGTTTTGAGTCATTTTCAAAATTTTGGGTTAATTAGCGAATCAAATCCAAAACCAACGAAGCATTTAAATATGAATCAACGTTAGCATTATAGCATGCAAGCACGCTTTCTCGACCCCAACACCAACTTATTATATCATTTGGTGATATATTAGTACATAACTACATATCAACTTCAAGTCTTCACGTGTAGGATAAAATTATTTGGTCAGACTTTTCTTCGTACATTTCGTGCCAATCATGATTGTAGTTTATATATTTAATTCCCTTCGGAATCATAGAATATGTAAATGTAGAGACAATATCAACGCTGAGCATGAGCTGTCACATATAAGCTTAATTTAGGAGAAAATATTGTAATAGATAATATTAATTAACTAAGAATTCTTTCGTAGACTGTCCAAAAACATAGCAAACGAGATCTGCATAACAGATTCAAGACTAAAAATTTATTTTTGACTTTTTGATAATAGAGTTTGATTTTTTTGGATTTGCTAGGACACATATCTCCCTCCCTATCCAAACTTGTTCTAAGTAACACCTGTCATAGAAGATGATATCAGATTAGCTTCTGTTGTTTCATCTTATCATAAACTGGATCACAAACGTAATTTTTACTTTTTTAGGATTGATGATTGTGACAATATAGTATTTACGTTCCGACTTTAAACTATTGGGCTTCATCAATACTCGGGCCTCTATGTGGGTTTCAAATTAAGGCCCAATATTTGTAATTAAGTTAGCAAATTATGAAACTCTCTAAAAACTAAAAAGAAAGGACTAGCTAGTGATCATTAGTGAAGTTGACGTCGACGAATGACAACAGTACTACATCTCCTTCCTTATCTTCGTTGTTCTATTGACACTCCAGCCTTTATGATAAAGATGCAACTTTGTCCATTTATTTATTTCCCAATAGCTTTCAACCTATTTGTTCTTTCATTTAGTTACTATCTACCATGTGTCATGAACTCATGATTAATAAACTTAACCAAATTTTTTTTTTTTTTTTGATAAACCCTATCGGCTATCCGGTCGGCTCCGGCAGGAATGCACCGAGGTGCTACATAGTGGACTGGTCCACCGTGTTAACGGTTAGGCCCTTTATGGACTACCACTCTGCTTATCTCGAGTTTGGAATAGGCATTAATGCATGCTCGTGGATATATTTCCATAAGTTTTTGAATTCGTTTGCTAACTTGCATAATCTCTAGTGCGTGTTAGTGAATAACTATTGACTTTAGACAGATACTGTATATATCTTTTTAACACATATGAACTTCAATTGGTGATCATGCCTGAGGAAAAACATTGAGGAAGAATATCTTATTTCTAATTTTTTTTTTTTAACAATGTACGATGAGAATGAACAAGATATATTTTAGGTCAAGCAAATATGTAATCCGGAAAAGTCCGTTAGACCGTTACTACTCGTTACTTAATTTGTAAAATTTATATTTATTTTTTTTCAATTCCGAAAATAATTGAATCATAAACACCCAAAAAAAACAAAAAAAAAAACAACAAGGCGTTAAGAGAATTCGCTGAGCAACACACACAATATCATCAGCTTTAAACAAAATAACAATCTCATCTTGCACAGTAAATAATTTCACACAAAAGCATGAGTGATTTTTCAGGCTGTATTTCGTTTTATTTGATCTATGGTGATCCGTTTGGTGGATCTTTCATCTTCGTGTCGCTCCTCAGTCTCCTTAATTTCTTTTCGTCCGAGAGGATTTTCGCAAACCTAAATTAACAAATATCAAAGAAGGAGATTACTATCCAAGAAACTGATACATGGATAAAAACATTTGAAACTTATTAATCACCTCTTTAGTTGTTCATCATTGGTAACATTTTCAGTAACAGGTTCATATACACCAGTGTCGATGTTCATTTGCACGACTCTTTTTGTCAGCATCTTCTCTCCAATCTTTATAAGTTTCTCTAAGTTAGACTTTGTCGATAGATCCAGAGAACTTACATCTCCTTCCAATGTATCATCCTGCAACGGATTTTCATACATAAACAATCGAGTCAATTAAACGATCAATCACAAATTTGGGATATATTTATATGTAGCTCTTACATCGATTCTGAGGTACTTGTCTTCAGATTCTAGGGCTTTAAACAAAACAGAGCTATGATAATGGACGATGTCGCGGCTTGATTCCATGGTAATGTCTAATATCGGAGTAGATCCATCTTCATATAACCAAGATATGATTCCCCATTTTGCAGCCTTCTTTGCGCTGTACTTCTCTTCTTTTTTTGCAGATCCTGTTCCTATCGATATAACGAGAAACTTGTCGAAACCTAACGGCTTGAGCGTACCCATATCAGGATTATTCTTCACAATCTGCTTTGACACGGCAGTGATGGCCACCAAAGTCTATAACAAAACCAAACATAACAGAGTTCAGATTTTCGAAAAACTAAAACTATATAAGGTTTTTTTTCAATTTATTTGTAATCTCTTCGTTCTTGACAGTACCGGGTTATTAGCAGTAACCCCGCCATCAACTAGGTTAAACTCCCTAGTCTTTCCTTGACTGTCTTCGATGGAAAAGTAATGAGCAGGAAGGAAAGTGGGAGCAGCTGATGTGCCGAGGCATATGTCTGATACCTTGACGTTCAAGCTAGGGTCAGCCAACGCCTTCAAACAAAAAGCCAACAACTAGTGAATTAGGTTGAAACAAGAGCTTTAGATTGTAGTCTATAAATGTGTGTAATGTTAAGAATAGAGACCTGGTAAGAGGAGAAAAAAGTGGGTTGAAGTGTCTTGATGTCGAAGGTAGGGATAACAATGTTTGTGAGTGTCTGGTGAAGTTTTGTCTCTCCAAGAAGCGTACCAACTAGAGTTCGCAGATAGTTTCCGCTGTACTTTGGACCAGACAGAAGCTTTGGAAGCTTCGGTAACAGAGCAAGCACGCCTCTGCATTTTTCATTACAATGTCTTTTCAATTGCTACGTGGAATTTAATATCATTAGAAAAAAACAATTGGCACACCAAATACGTAAAGAATGCCCACATGTTCTAAGGTGGTTTGATTTCTTCCTCAAAAGTGAACAGAAACACAAGTATCTAATTCTTAATTATTTGATAACTAGTACATAGCGAAATATAATTTCCTTACGTGGGCTGGGGAAATATCTTGGGACAGTGTTCAAGGTAAAACGGCACAATGTCTTTGGCAGCGTAACGAGGTCGACCAGTCCCGTCCGGTGCAGTCAACATTGCCGTCACGAGACCACCGGTGCTAGTTCCGGCTATCACGTCGAAATAATCAGCTAGCCTCACGTTTTCTCCATCGAGTTCCTTTATATACCGACAAAAAATTTTAATTTTTAACAAAGTAACTACAAAATTTTGGTGAAGTACAGTTACTATATGGTAAAGAATCATATATGAATTCGTTATCATATATCGATGCTGGGACTTAAGTACTATAAAATTCGCGTAGCGAGTTATGATCATATCATACGTATCTACTATCTAGTAATTTGCATTCTACTGAATTATATACAGTGGCGGATCCAGAAAATAATTTTACCAGGGGCAAAGATATTAAAGATCATGTTTTACGAAAAAAATGCAATAGAGTTAACCAAAAAAAAGAAAACAAATGTATCTTAAGCTCACCGATAAATTGAAAATATTTGTATCCCTATTTTGTTAGTAAAGGATTCAAACAATTATTTTTCATATAACATACTAGACAATCACTTAGAAATTAACTTCTAAATCGATTGAATGATGCTATCTTCACTAGTTTATTATAGAAAAAAAAAACCTTTTAACACAGGCAATAGCATCTCGAAACAAAGAAAATATATGGATTAGAGAATTTACATATGAGGATGGCAAACGCAATCAAAGTTTGACTAGGTTGCAGCATATTAGGTTGATACATCAATATTACAAAAGAGGGGGCTTTCGTGAAAACAAATTATTTTTCCTATTTTTAATTAAGAAAGACAAATCTTCTAAATCATTAATAGTATATTCGGTTAATTCTTTTAAAGTATGTTTATATGGACTTGTATACAGAAGAAGAAAAATTAATTGGGCTTTTAATTTGTGCATTTTCAGTTTGTAATACTATAATTTAATTTTTTTAATGTGCTTCAACAAATTTAAAACTAAGGGGGCATAAAATAATTTATCAACAGAGGCATAATTAAAAACCTGTTGTAAATTGTGTCTTTCATTAATAGGATAGGGGATATATATACAAGGATAATAGCAGGATACAGAGAATAAGGTAAAACCCTAACGGGCCATGGACCGGTTATGGAGTCTATCTATATGGTTTATAACACTCCCCCTTGGAAGACATAACCGTGCCCGATACTAAACCGGGATCTCTATAATGCGCTGGGGAATGTTGCCTCATTAAAACCTTACCAGGAAAACCCAGTGGGACAAAACCATGGTGAAAGAAAAAGAGTACAACACGCATTACTCCCCCTGATTTGAGCATCACTGTAGATCCTTAAGTCCGCGCATCCCGATCTGATGAATGAGCTTCCGGAACGTTGAAGTCGGCAATGATTTGGTGAATAGGTCGGCTGAATTCTCACTTGACCGGATCTGTTGAACTTTGACCTGACCGTCCTTCTGTAATTCATGAGTGAATAAGAGCTTTGGCAAAATGTGCTTCGTCCGGTCTCTCTTAGTGTAGTCATCCTTGAGTTGAGCAATACAGGCTGCGTTATCTTCAAATATGATGATCTTTGATGTAGTAGTAGATGCGCCTTAAGGAAGGCTGCCTACGTAGCCTTGGAAGGGATCAAGCCACACATAGTTCCTATTCATTGACCATACCATAATATGATCTTATGAATATCCTGCATTAGTAAATCAAACTAAACCAAAGCAAACTGGTCCTTCTTTGGTTAGATCAGTATAGAATAAACCCAAGTAAACAACGCAGGAAGAATAGACTTTAAAACTTAATCAAACCTTCCTTTAAACCTTTCCAGTGCCTTTGGGTTGATCATGAACTAAATTTAGACAGAAGACTCACGGCAAAACAAATGTTTGGTCTAGTGTGTCTAGCCAAATTCATTAGAACTTCTATGGCACTGAGGTATGGCATTTCCAGACTGAATGGATCACTATCCAATCTGAGGCTTCTCACCACCATTGGGCCTGGTCAATGGGCGGGCCTGGTCCTTATTAAATCTCCTTGAGTACTCTTTCAGTGTATGCCATTTGATGCACAAGGATTCCATTATTCACGTACTCAGGTTGTAATCCCAAACAGAACTTAAATATTGCCTAGGTCTTTCATTTGAGATTCTTTCTTTAGATATACTCAACTGTTTGGGCAATTACCCAGAGGTTTAAATCATTCATATACACTGTTATGATTACAAATCCTTTGTTTGCAAACTTCTTGATAAAAATACATGGACTGATCGGATCGTTTTTATAGCCTTCTCTGATGAGATATTCGCTTAACCGGTTATACCACATACGTCCGCTTTGTTTCAGTCCATATAAGGATTTGTCCAGCCTTATGCAGTGCTGTTCTCGAAAATCTTTCTTATCTTTGAGCTCAATACCCTCTGGTAATCTCATATATTATCCAGTGGACTTATATAAATATGCAGGCATTACATCCATTAGCCGCAAATCTTTCTCTTTTATATAGTCAGACTTAGCAAAAATTTAAATGTCTTAGCATCCACCACAGGGGAGTATATCTCCTCTATTTCTGGTCTTTGTGTGAATCCTTGTGCGACAAGCCGTGTTTGATATATCACGCTTTCACTATGTTTATTTCACATAATCACAAAGACTCATTTATCCTACTGGCTTTACATTGAATGGTGTCCTTCGTATTGGACCAAACACATTCTTCTTCTTAATGATTCTTAGCTCCACGTTTTATGGTCTTGTACCATTTTAATCAATCAGGTCTTTGAGTGCACTCTAGTATAGACGTGGGCTCCTGATCCTCATTCATTTCAGTTGCTACCTTGTGCGCAAATATATTATCATTTATGTCGACATCTTTTCGGTTCCATTGTATTGTAGACATGATATAGTTTATAGAGATCTCTTTACACCTTCAGGACCTTGAGGTTTGGCGTCCCAAATCTCATTGATTGGTACCTTAGGGTTATGTCTATTAGCCGGCCATGTCTATGGTTTCTTGAACCTTCTCGGTTTCCCTTGCACCTTTCTTTGATTTCCGAGGGTTCTTGTCTTTGGAACCTTTTGGGTCTACCACGTTTCTTACGTGTTGTAGCCTCTGTAGCAACTTGATTGTGTTCCTTGTGAACATCAATACGTACTGGTGCATTACAAGCTGGTATGTACAATTTTGTTACTCTCTTTGGGTCATTATAGGAATCTTGGCAACTGTTTTAGCTAGCTTTTGCAGATATATAGTCTTTTGGATCTCTAATGGAGTCCGAGGATCTTGCCATGTGAAAGATGTTTGATTCCATATAAGTTCTTTGACCAGCTTGTTAGTCTCTCCACCCAGTGTTGGGAAAACGGATTCATTGAGATGACAATCCTTGTATCTGGCCTTTGGCTCGAGATACATAATGATGGTGGGAGAATCATTTTTAACGTATATTCCCATCCCCTTTTGAGGTCCCATCATTTGCTCTCTGTGGTGGTGCAATGGGTACATAGACTGAACACCCAAATGTCTTAAGATGGGAAACGTCTGGCTCATGACCCGTTAGCAATTGGGATGGGGAATATCTATGCTCACTAGAATGGCCTGATGCGTATAAGCTCTTGTTGCATGTAATATTGTGTGTCCCCAAGCAGCTACTATGAGTTCAAGTATGGACATGTGCCACGGGGTATACTACTCTCTCCCTCATGGACATACTGTAGCCATAAAACGCTTGAGATATAATTTACCAGCATTATCTAGACATATAGTCTTAAGTATGTGGGCTCACAGACTTATGGTCTGGGCCAGCAATCTAGCAAACACCAAGTTTCTAGTTGCTTTGACTGGTGATGACCTTAGTATGGGTTTCCCTTGTGTACATGCTACACACGTGAGGTCCTTAAGGAGTGTGCCTTTTTTATTTTAATATCAGCTTTACGCATCATGTTAGAACCAGGCTGGCCAAGCCGGTCATGCCATTAGTGAATTTCTCAGTAAACCCTTTTGTTTACTGTATTAGCCTCTATCATATTGACCTTGGCATAGTAAAGGTCTATGACGCGGGTATAGTCTCTAAGACCTTCTCATGGTCTTGGGTGCTCTTAGTAATATATGGGAATCCTTTATTCCCTTCACCCTTAGTTTCAATGTGGAAACTATTCAAACACATTTCTTTGAAACTCAACAACCCCTTTGAGTTGGGTGAATATGAAGCATTTGAGGATGCGTGCCCTTGGGAATATGGGCCTGCCATGGGCCTACCCTTAGCCTTCACTAAATTTAGCTATACCCGCAATTTGGCTAATGAACCATGTCTTTAGATATTTTGTTTATTGAATTCTCATAATCATCTATCTCATGGTCGAAATCTTCTTCACCATCGTGATGAACTAAATGAGCTTCTTGATTCTTTTCAAACTCTCTTGATAGAGATCAACGAGATGCTTAGGTGTCATGCACGTCTTAGTCCAATGGTTTCCCCATTCCTCATCAGTGGCAAACAAGTTTATTTGAGTGTTGTGGTTTGGGTATACCGTGGCCTACCTCGATTACGACCAAAGTCGGGTCGGTGGCCTTAACCATATGAATGGTTTCCTTGATCATATAAATTATAATTTCCACTTCTACCACGTTCATTCCATTTACCATGACTGTGGCCATGATACTTATCTCTTTGGACGTGGTTAGACTCTTTAGTCTCTTTAGGCTCTTTAGGCTCTTTAGGCTCTTCAGCCCAACGGGCTTCTGATAATGGGGTAGGACCAGGAGGTCTCATTTCACTATTTATAACTCATTGTTTTGCTCAGCAAGTAGCATATCAGAATCAATGTTCTCATCACGGTTTCTCCAAAGCCTCACTCCTTAGCACTCTACAAAGGAGTCCTCCCCAAAAACAAGAGTTTAGACTTGCATATGTGGTAAAAACCTTTTTCACAATATTGTTGCTGAGGCAATATATTGTTTGTGTGAAAGGTCGAGAATGCTTTCTCTAGCAAGTCATTCTCAGTAACTTCCTCACCACGGAATCTCAGTATTGACACTATTTTAAATAGTGCTGAGTTATACTCATTCATGGATTTGAATTCCTGGAATCTAAGATTCTCCCGATCGAATCGGGCTTTTGGGTAATAGCACCGTTCTTTGGTGGTTATATTGATTTTTTTTTTTTTTTTTTTTTTTTTCCAACTCTGTCCTGAGGTCCAGAGGATTCTTAATAGTGAGGTACTGATTTTGAGACTCTCATTGAGGTGATGGCGTATGTCAGTAATCGCCTTATATCTTTCTCTTCTGGTGACATTGTTTCCTTCTACAATAGATTCACCAAGCCCTTTTTCCTTTAGGACAATCTCAGTGTCCAAAGCCCATTTTAAATAATTGTCACCAGAGGCATTGAGTGCCGCATATTCATAATAGTTGATTTCTGATATCTATAATATATAGAGTTAAATGAGAACTCATGTAATCGGTTAGACCAAGTCATGCGTTATTTAAGACCGAGCCATGCTTGTCTTCAGCAAGTGTTTTCTAAACAATCATGTTATATATATATGGATGAAATCAACCCTAGAAGATTGATCTAGTATGCAACAACCAAACAATCGGATCATACTAGATTAGGATATTAGGATTTCGCGGTTCAGTTTTAGGGTTTTAGCATCCGCGATTTATAGTACTAGAGTTTTTTTTTTTTTTGCTAGGATTTCGGTTTTATGTATGGAACTTTCTATTTATGGAATCTTTCCTTATATGGAACTTTCCATTTATGGAAACTTTCTATTTCTCATCTAGAAAGAAATCCTAAACAAACGTGTACTTTAGGGTTTTGGAATATTTCCTTATGAAGGGGTTCCCTATTTTGGTAACTTTCTATTTTGGGAAACTTGCTATTTTAGGGAACCTTTTATTTTGGGAAACTTGCTATTTTACAAACTTTCTATTTCTGGAAACTTTCCTTATATGGAACTTTCTATTTATGGGAAACTTGATCTTAAACCGTGACTTAGGGTTTATTAAACCGGTTTAACCTAGGATTTAGGGTTTCGGTTTACTTTCGGTTTAACCTAGGGTTTATATTAAAACATTCAATCTATCATGCCATTAAATATCTTTCCATTCACTAACTTCTCAATTAATTCTCCAATCATAAATCAAATCACATGTGCCAATTTTCATGCAAATTTTATCTTATCAAACTTTAATTGGATCATGTATATAAAGCATAATAAATAAATAGCACTTATCTTAATTGGAGAACTGAAACAGAGACCCGAGATCTGATACGGAGATTGGAAAACGTTATGTCTCTTAGCTGGTTGGGTCCTCCTACAAAATCTCAATATATATAATCCTGATTCCTGAGAAACTCAAAATTTTGCTCATGGAAACATGGCTATTACATTAGTAAAAAAAAAAATAGGGTTTCTGTAATATACTGCATAAAACAGTTCAGAATCAATAACATATAATCCGTGCATAAATCGTACAAAAATATAGACAGGATTGATAATAAATAATCCGTGCAAAATTTGTGCAAATCTGCAGACAGAATTGGCAACAGATAATCTGTGCAAAATTCGTGCAGAAATACAGACAAAATTGATAACATATAATCCGTGCAAAATTCGTGCAAAACTACAGACAGAATTGAAAACAAATAATCCGTGCAAAATTCGTGCAGAAATACAGACAAAATTGATAACATATAATCTGTGCAAAATTCGTGCAAAACTACAGACAGAATAGATAACAGATCATCTGTGCAAAATTCGTGCAGGAATACAGACAGAATTGATAACAGATAATCCGTGCAAAATTCGTGCAGAAACAAATATGAACAGAAAACTTATCTCGATAGAGTTTAGAATTTTGTTTTACAGAGACGGCTAGGGTTTTGGGTTTGGTTTTTGTGAGAGAGATTTAGGGTTTCGGAATTTTTAACTTTCAGGGTGAGAGGCTATCGTGCTGATAACGTGTTGTAAACTGTGTCTTTCATTAATAGGATATGGGATATATATACAAGGATAATAGCAGGATACAGAGAATAAGGTAAAACCCTAATAGGTCATTGACCGGTTATGGAGTCAATCTATATGGTTTATAACAAAACCTATATAAAATTACACTAATCTTGAAAATTTTGAGGGTGGCAGCTGCCCCTCCCATCAATCACGTACGTCCGCCACTGATTATATATATATCTATAAACCTGAAGTTGTTTTTCGAGATAGGCAAGGATTACTCCGGCGATGATTCCTCTGACTCCACCACCATCGAGGCTGAGGATGGTTACGAGTGAGCCGCACGATGGCGGTTTGTTTTTCTTGATGGTCGAGTCGTTCTCCATATTGGTTGATCGATCTTCTTTTGAGCTACAAGATTTTAAATCGAAATGTGGTAGAAGTTTTGCATATAGAGGTCAATATATATAATAAATGCACAATTTCATTTGTATAGATTTAAAATTATTTGGTCAGACTTTTCTTCATACAATAAGGATTATAATATATAGCTGATATATGTTTTCTTTGGAATATGATAATTTATAGCAAGTAATAGTACCCTATTATCAATTAGGTCGTCGATCTTAAGCTGTCATCATAAGCTAAATTAATTTACGAGAAATAGTTGCAATACAAACAAATATTTTCGTCCGTGGACTTTGCAATAAAATCAAGAATAAAAGCCAAAAACTGACTATTTGCTGCGACACATAAACCTTTTGAATCCACTATGCAGACTAGTTCTAAAGACATCTGTTAATTGAATGAGAGAATGATGATCTCAGGATTTTCTTTTAATGTTTTTCCTCTCCTTTAGCAAGAGTTTCTTATGTTGTTTCATCTAATTATAACTTAGGCAGTGAATCTATGCAGCTCGATTAACAGAATCTGTAAAAACTGTGTTTTTGCTTTGAGTCATTTTTCAAAATTTTGGATTAGCGAATCAAATCCAAAACCAACAAAGCATTTAAATATGAATTAACGTTAGCATTCTGCATTTAATTTGTTTTCGACCAAACAACAATTTATTTTATCATATGATGATATAACCCTATATAATACTCCTCAACTTCACGTGTAGTATAATCCATGTTCTAAAAATCCCCGCCTAGACCCGATTACTCCCCGCTTAATCGCTAGACCCACCCTATCCGCCTCGATTAATGACTAATCCCTTAAAGAAATCAGTCACCCGATTACTCTCCGCCTAATCCGATTATTCCCCGCCTAATCCGATTATTCCCCGCCTAATCTTACATACCCCGATTATTTTTAGATTGCCAGTATAAAAAAACTTTTTATTTTTGTTATTCAATCATTTGAATTGGGAGTTTGTAATGTTTTACAATAATTTATGTTCATATTTTAATAAAAATCATAAATATTTGTCTCAAAAATACATTTTTATGTGTTTACTGCAATTTTAAAAATAATATTGGATTAATATGTTTTTAAAATATTAAAATAACCCTAAAACTAATCCCCGATTAATCCCCGATTTTAATCCGATTTTCCGATTAATCGCTAGACCCATGCCGAGCGCCCGACTAGCGCCTAGCGATTTTTCAAACAAGGAGTATAATATTCTAAAAGATAAAATTATTTGGCCAGACTTTTCAATATATACGTACTGCATGCTAATCATGATTGTAGTTTATATATTTAATTCCCTTTGGAATTATAGAATGTAAATTTAGAGACAATATCAACGCTGAGTTTGAGCTGTAATAAGCTTTTACGAGAAAATATTGTAATTATAGAATGTTTGTTTATGGGAAAATCTAATTTTTCACCATTCAAGATTTTTAAAAATTAGATTCTCTAAAATTTAGGAAAACTAGTTTTTGAGTAGTTTTTCAAAGTTTTATAAAGAAACTAAAAACCATAATTTGGAGGTTTTTGTGGAAAACTTCCCTTTTCAACAAGATTATGTTTTATTTTTGATTTTTTAAATTTTTATATTAATTTTTATATTTATAGCAAAAAACCAAAAACCAAAAATTTAATAACCAAAATCCAAAAACCAAAAACCACTTTTAAAAACTAGTAAACATGTCTTAGGAGTCTTTCGTGGACTGTTCAAAAACGTAACATAGCAAACGAGATTTGCATACAGATTCAAGACTATATTTATTTTGACTTTTTTTTTGATAATAGAGTTTGAATTTTTTTGGATTTGCTAGGACACAAACCTCCCTCCCTATCAAGGCTTATCATCGTAATTTGGATCACAAACGTAATTTTTAGGATTGCCGGTTATGTTTATTTTCACAGTGTGTGTTGAGTGTTGACACTGATAATAGTATTTCCATATTTTTCGACTTTAAAAGATTGGGCTTCATCAATATTTGGGCCTCATTAAGGCCCAATATTTGTAATTACGTTAGCAAATTATGAAACCCTCTCTAGAAAGGACTAGTGATCATTAGTGAAGTTGACGTTGACGAATGACAACAGTCAACAGTACTACATCTCCTACCTTATCTAAGTTGTTCTATCACAACGAGACACTCCAGCCTTTATGATAAAGATGTAACTTCGTCCATTTATTTATTTCCCAATAGCTTTCTTTCAACCTATTTGTTCTTTCATTTAGTTACTATCCATCATGTGTCGTGATTAATAAACTTAACCAAAATTTTCTACGTAGCATTAATGCATGCTCTTGGATATATTTCCATAAGTTTTTGAATTCGTTTGCTAACTTGCATAATCACTAATGCGTGTTAATCTTCGTTCTAATTTTGAATGTCGTAGATTTAATAAGCTGTTGTTCAGAGTATTATAACTACTGTTGGTCTACTGTATTAAAAGTATTGTTGTTTATTTTCTTCTGTTTTATTAGAAAAAGAAAACTGACACAAAAACATTCTTTGGGCCTAATGATAGAAAACAAATACTTTTTGACAAAATATGTGATCAATAAAAAACGATTTGTTTTGTATAGTAATGTTGACAGATACCATATACACTTATATATATATAGCTTAAGTTTTTTTGACATGTAATTTCACTTGCATGCGCTCATAAGTGATAGCGAACATGCGATGTACCACGTACGCTAGCCCTAAATGGACCCTATTCACTTGTCTTATTGGACCACAATGGTTATCAAAAGGAAGAAAAAATTGACTAATCATTGAAAAATTGGGGACCGATCGATGGATATGAGCTGATTTTATGTGCATAAATGTGGCAATATACAGGGAAAGGAAAAAAGGATATAATGTATATTGCTCCAAAATGTTTCCCTATATGAAATTACAAATTCATCACAAGTGCAAGTTTATGTTTTTATTATTGTGTTAAGCTAAGAGTAAGATCCTCTCAGACGTGGTCATGGTTGTACGTTACTATCAGCACCACATAGGTCCATCAATTGGCATGTGATGGGAAGAGGCTGGATGATCAGAGGCGACAATTATGTGTCATCTAATATATTTATTACATCTATCTATAGATATCATCATATATGATCGTATAAGAATTTTGGAGAAATTATGAATTCATTAAATATATTTAGAAACTTATCTTCACATTTTACCCAAAAATAATAATTATTATAAACTTCTTTGTTATTCACTATAGTTTTGGTCTACGATATAGGAGTACATTTTCAGTTTGGGTACTGATTAATGAGTTAAAACCTTTCAAACATTAGTTTGTAAAGTTTTTGTAATTGTTGTGTTTTGATTTTTGAATATATATATATATATTCATTATGAGTAGGAAAATGAAGTGACAACACAAGATATTGTGATTTTCTTCTTAGTGGTATTCACAATTATGAGATTATATTTATTTATTATGGTAGTGAAAACATATGTGATATCGATTCAAATTCAGTTATTGAAGTAGTCGAAAGTCACCAGCCTAACTTGTCTAGAGTCGAATTCTCATGTGAGAGATGAAAACGTGGACTTGTGAAAACATTGGAAACATAGATGGATCTAACACATAATATATAAAACATGTACCTAAAATATCATGGGTTGAAAGATCATGGTTTTTAAGAGTAAAAGAAAAACATATTTGCGATAAATAATTTAGAATAGTTGAAACAGAATTGAAATAGAATTAGAGAAAGCAAAAGAGAAAAGACAGCCCACTGTCGATGATGTCAACTTATGGAAATGTCGAGCGGGTTTCAAGAGGAAGTTTTTCACTTGCGAAACATGGAAGCTCATTCGAACGGCGAGCCAGGTTTGTGAATGGGCAAAGAGCGTGTGGTTCCCGCAAGCCACACCGAAGTTTGCGTTCATAACTTGGCTGGGAATGCATAATCGACTCTCTACGGGAGATCGAATGTTGAAATGGAATCAAGGTGCTAACTCAGCTTGTGTCTTTTGTCAAGAACCGGTGGAGACTAGAAACCACATTTTCTTCAGCTGCAGCTACTCGCATCAGATTTGGGAACAAACAACAAAGGGTCTCCTAGGACATCTTTACACGTCCCAATGGAACCAAATCAAGTCACTTGTTTCAAGTTCAACTCTCGACAACCGAACTCTGCTGCTCCTACGGTACTCTCTTCAGGTCGCTGTCCACTCCATTTGGAGAGAACGGAATAATCGCAGACATGGCGAACCTCACATCCCAGCTCCTCGCCTTGGCCAAATGATAGGGAAAACAATTCGAAACAAGATAACACTTCTTCGCTGCTCGGGAAACCAAAAATATGATGACCTCCTCATGTTTTGGTTTTCTACTCAAAATTAAATTGTACCTTAAATCAGAGTCTTCTATAAACTTGAAACTGAAACACTTGTTGTAACACCGGTTTTTTGATTGAATAAATTTTACATTCTTTTAAAAAAAAAAATAATAATAATTTAGAATAATATTTTTCACGTAAGAAAGATTATGGAAAAACACATCTATTTGTTTTTTGGATTTTTATGAATTAATAGAAATGCACTTGAAGCTGAGAATGGTCCATCGTAGAAGGAAATTGACAAAAGAAAATTTGTGTAAAATGTATGTAAAGATCCCCAAAATTTTCTGATTTATCTGTACATATTGGGAAATAAATGACGTCGACCTTTTGTGGTGTAATGGTAACATAATTTTTGAATTATTATTTTTTAAAAAAAATAATAATACAAACAAAGTTATGTCGCTATATATCGTTTTATTAATTAATGAATGCCATAATTGCTATTTTAAAAAGAAAATCGAATATAAATGATATAATTCGTGTTTACCTCTTTGATCGCTGGGTTAAGTCCAGGCCCAATACGGGCCAACTTTATACGGGACCACAGTGTCTGGGTCCAGCCCAAAAGTAGATGAAAGTAAAAAACGAAAAAGAAAAGCAAAAGGGAAATTACTTAACTTCAGCTTTGGACCATATTTATTGTAATAGGTTAATGCACTATCTTCGTTTCTGTTTGTAGAAATTGAGAGATCCCATTATGGTGATTCTGCTATATAAGTATTAATTTTGCACTTCTTTATGTACTCTATTTCAGATGGAATGTTCAAATTTATGATTGATGCTATATATCCTAGACTTTATACTTATAAATTTGAAAATACAATAAATGTATTTCTAAGTTTTCCATAATAATATTATATTCTTAACTTATAGAGAGCTAAGTGATATATATTATTTGTTTACCATGAAATTTCTAATTCATCATAGTCCGACTTATTTAAAAATTAATAGTTTTGCTTACAAAATTTTCAAAAACTTATCAAATACGACATAACAAAAATCAAATCAAATTTTAATAGATTAGAAATTTAGAATGAAGCGCCATGAAAATATGTGTTTCATCTTTGGTAAAGGCAAATACAAAATCTTTTAAAAAAGAAAAAAAATACATAAATAAATAAAGGGAAAATTAGAAATAAATGATGTTTTAATGGATAAATGTCCATATATATTTTTATATAAAAAGTTTGGTGAAATAGGTTTTTTAAAAATCAAAACCCAAATTTACCCTCATATTTTCGAAAATATAATTAAAAAAATTTTAAAAAAATTATTTCCTATTTTATTTACATAATTCAGATACCCTCATTCTTTCGCCAGATTGATCAGTCTTCACTAATTTGGGTATAACTCTTGAATTCACCGTTAGATTTCCTTCAAACCACTTGGAAAATCAAGCTAACATCTTCATCCAGCTTGTGTCAAAAATTCAGAAAGATCTAACGGTGTGAAGTATTCCATATGAGACCAAACGTATGACACTTCTAAACGAAACTGCATCTCCAAAAGTGTGTTTATAACCCAAAACAGCTCGTTTTCCTCCAAAGCAATCTAAAACCTGTAAAGACTCGATAAAAGACTAAAATACTCTAAAAACACACTTTGACTCTATAAAACATATGATGTAGGAAAGAAAACAAAGACTCAAAACCGATAAAAACACAACATATCAACTTCCCTCATCGATAAACAATAAACTAAATGAAAATTCCTACTTGGTAGGTTGAGATTATGGTTCTTACGTTTCTTTTTAAATTATGTTAAATTGTTCTTGGAACTTATGCTGTATATACTTAATTTAGTGATAAGTCAATCCGAAACTCAAAGTAAAACCACGAACATAAGAGTAGTAGGGATTCCAATTATGAGAACAAAAATTCAAACATAGAGTACTAGAAACTTCAAATCTGAAATAAAAAATGCGAAAATAATCATGAAATGAGAAAGAAGTTCAAAATCCATATAGTGGTAACTAGAAACGTTCAATGGGAGCAGTTGCAACATAATCCTGAAAAAGATAAAGAAAACAATTATCAAAACAAAATATAAAAGTAGGGAATCTATACTTAAGTTTTAAACTAGTAGTCAGATCACGATCGCAAACCTTATATTGCTACATCACATGTTACTCGATTATGGCCTTCTTTACCACAACGACCGCACTTATGCTTTTTTGATAATTGTGACTCTTGTGATGCTTTAATTTTATCTTGTCTTCAGCTGATTTATATCTTCGTTTTCTTCGTCTACCAGGTTGTCTTCTTGTTTCAGGTGGTAAAACTTTTGCAGATTCAACAACCTCTGGGACGCGCCATTCATCTTCAGGAACACCTATTGGATTAATAGTTTCCTCATATAATGATCTCCAAGTGGCAGTTGTATACACATCATCAGCATATGAGTATATACCAAATGACAAAACGTGGCACAGAACGGGGAAAAACAACGACAAATCTACCAAATTAGTCTAACCTTTCAACGTGGACTTAAAAGGAAGAGGTGAAAGAAGAAGACTTTGACGATTAGGGCTAAAAAACGATTTCACCCTCTAGATTTTCGTTTTTAATTTTTTTTTTCATCTGAGAATATTAGAATACGTATTCTAACCATCCTCAGATCGTAATCTAAACAATAAAACGTAATATTTAATAAATATTCAGTTTCCTTTTTGAAAGATTCACTTTCTATATTTAGGAATTCTAAAACTTTTCAGAAATTGAAATCTATATTATATTAGAAAACGGATTCTAAAATAATTATACGTTTTCTAACGTTTTTAGAACATGTTATAAATCGTAGAATGGATTTTCTGACTAAAATTAGAACATGAAGAAAAGCGTAGAATACATGTTCTAAGAACTTTTGGAAATTGTATTCCGGTCTTCTGAATTTGTTAGAACATGTATCTAATCTAAAAGTCGTAGAACATGTACAAAAATTTAGAATACAAACTCTGATTTTCGTAGAACATGTACAAAAGTTTAGAATATAAATTATGATATTCGTAGAACGCTAGAAAACGTATTCTAATAATTTTAGAGGAAACTTTATCCATCAAAAAATCAACTTTTTTTCAACTAAATCATCAATTTTTTTTTTCAAATCAACTATAATCTTGTATATCTACATGTTTTTTTTGGTAAAATCATTCAAAAAATGCTTAAAATAAAGAGTAGGAATATTTTAGTCCAAAGTGACATTCTAAAAAAAAAAGTGTATATGGTCAAACCTTTTTTTAGAGCTCCTTTATTTCTAATTTTCCCAATAAATAAATGAAGAAGAGGAAATAATGATTCGGATTGCGAGACGCATGGCTTACATTGTATTATCACTCTTTAGGATTAAAATGATACACGTCCGAAGTTTCTTTTTAGTTATTTTTAATAGTGACCTAATTGTTAGGTTTGATACTGAAAATTCTATCATTGCAAGTAAGAAATTTCCATGCATAAAAATTATAATGAGACCTAAACAAATACAGTTAAAATACAAATGCACACCATTATTTTTTGTTTTGTTTTCATCTGGTATTTGATTAAAAATCAGATATTCGAAATTATTTTGATATAAGAAAAAATAAATTGTATCACTAGAATGTAATGACATGGAAGAAAGGTGTATTCCGTAACAAAGTACTAATGTCATGAATACAAAGAGCATGGTTTAAATGGGTCCACTAGAGAAAAATGGAAAGCATGATCAGTTAAACAGCAAAATTTGTTAAAGCTTTGTCACGTGCTAATGCTTATAAGAGCATGTTTATCAATAAAACCCTATGAGTATCACAAGTATTTTTTTAGTATTAAATTAATTAATTGTTTAATCAATGATACTCAATCAGATTTTTGTTAAATTAGTATGTTTATTGGTGAAACTCAATGGGTATCAGTAAAAAAAAAAAAAAATTATAATTTAGTTTTCAAAAATTAAATAAAAAAGAAAAATCAAACTATTATACATAAATATACACAAATTTTAAAAAGTACAAAGTTATTATATTTTATAACATGCGTAAATTACAATTTCTTAAAATTTTAGTATGAAGTTGGGCCAAATTTTTGCCAAATATGCTCAACCAAATCAGCTTTCAATTGTTTATGCATCCTTTCGTCACGAATTTGAGCTCGATTGGCCATCATATTATTCACATTTGTAGATGTTTCTGTAGAATACGTATAGTCAACTTGTGAAGTCCCGCTTTCTCCTCTTTCTGCAAATTCTTCCAAATCATATTGAGTGCATTGGTCTCGTTCGTCTTCTACTATCATATTGTGTAATATGATAGATGCTCTCATTATCTTCCCTATTTTAGCTTTATCCCAAGTAAGGGACGGGTTTCTGACAATTGCAAATCGTGCTTGCAAGACTCCAAAAGCACGCTCGACATCTTTTCTGACGGCTTCTTGATAAGTAGCAAATAATGACGATTTCGGATCTTGTGGCTGAGAAATTGATTAGTATGACGATTTCGGATCCGAGGCTTGTGACCACAACTTCTGATGCTTGTAAACTACAGCCACAATCATCCACTTCCACCTGCATCACGAGAAACAGAATCAGAATCATATACATCAACTAAAGCAGAAGCAAAACCAGAATCAAATCAACCAAACAGAAGCAAAACCAGAATCAAATCAACTAAGCACAAGCAAAACCAGAATAATAACAACCTATTTCATTGCACATTTGAGTGATTAGCTTGTCCTTAAGCATCAATTCTCCTTCTGTCAATGGCTCAGTTTTGAGAAGAAGACTATCAAGTATTTTCTCCCTTGATAGTCTTTGCTTCACATTCAAATCCTCTTTCTTAATCACCCAAACCTCCTCTAGCACCTTCAAGCTTCTTCCATCTGTTTCTTCACTCTTCCCATTTTCTCTCTTTCTCTCTTTGGCCTTAGCCGCCTTGACACCTGAAGGTCTCTGTTCTGGTTCTTCTTCCACAGGGTTATTAGTCTTGGAGCTAGATAAAAAGTTCATCCCATCACCGACCTTAGCTCTTTTGGAACTCTGAGTTGTTTTTTCAAACAACTCACACCATTTCTGGTCATGCCTGAGCAGTCTCCAAGCATGTTCCAGAGTGAACTTCATTTGATGATCCTGGAAGTAGAGTTGGTAAGCCATCTCCATGACATTATCTTCATTCTGGCCACTCCTTTTATTCCTTTGGGCATACTCAAAGCAGCCAGCAAACTTACTGACACTCTCATTGAGTTTCTGCCATTTTTGCTTACATGTGTTGGGTTCTCTCTTTGGCAGCTTAGCCACAACAGGACTAGCAGCATACAGTGCTGCTACACGCTGCCAAAAGGCCCCTCCCTTCTGCTCATTTCCAACAACAGCATCTTTCGATGTGTTCAACCAAGCACCAACAAGCACTTTCTCTTCAGGGATACTCCATCTTATAGGTGCTGATCTCTTGGTGGGTAAATGTGACTGTGGTTGGTAAGAGGGTTGTGGAGTGTTGCTCTCGGGTTGGCTGTTCAATAGATCAGTGAAATTTGGAGAGGAGCTCAATGGAATGGTAAAATCCATATTCATTTGTTTACTAGAACCTAATCAGTTTAAGAGGAAGAAAGCAAAAGAGATCTAATCGGTTTAAGAGAAAGAAAGCAAAAGGAAGATCTAATTTGTGTGTTGTTAATGAAGTGTGTACTTATTAACCAAACATGAACAATAAATGACCAACCTATAATATGACTTCAATTCGGGTTAGGTTAGCAAATTTAAGTCACTGCCCTAAATGTGAAGTTATGATTTGTATTAGTAACTGTTTATATGTCTCCATCACCATGAATACCAAATCCACAGATATTTATATTTACTTATGATTTGTAACTTATATTTACTTTTCTTCACTAAGTTTTCATATGTTTTGTAACTAAGTTTAATTTGCTTCAGTTTTGTTACTTAGTTTAGTTAACTTCAGTTTTGTAACAGTTTATGAGACTAGCAAGTAATTGATTGCTATTTTGCTATTTAGCTATTAGAGTTAAACAAACACATTACTACTATCTATATGCAGAGAATTCAACCAAGTTATGTAGCTATTTCTAATATACTGTAAACACAGAAACACAAGCACCAATGTAAGCGGATCAAGTAAGAATAACAAGTGAAAAAAATAAAGAAAGAAGAGCTGATACCTCTTAACAAGCAGCAAAGCCTTTCTTAATTGTAGCAAAGCCACTCGTCTCTTAGTTCTCTAAAGGCAGCGTTTCTCAAATCTTCTCCCTTTTCAGCACCACCCTGTAAAAGCAGAGTTAATAAACTTATGAACAAAATTGATACCATACAGGATCATAAACTGATGATTCTCCAGCCTAACCTACTTCTCAGTTTCATATCATCACTACAGATTTGAGATCCTTTATTGTCATTGCATTTGGTTCATACCACAGTTATATATTTTCAAATGAACAATCCCCTAAACTGTGAAATTCAACACCTCTTTAGCAAAATGATAAGAACTTTATCACTCAATACACTAGAAATGAATCAAAGCAATCCAAACCTATCGAAATTCTCAGAAACCAAAGGACTGTTATAAATCTGCAAAACCAAGACCATTTCAAATCCCAAGGACTGTCATAAAGGACCATTTTTGTAATCACAAGAGAGCTAATAGAAGATTCACCTGAGGCATCTACCATGTATATGGAACATGAATCTTATTAGAGCCGTTAAAATCTGCAAAACCAAGACCATTTCAAATCCCAGTCAAGTCGAGAAATTGTTCCAAATTAGATAAATCGATGAGAGAAGGAGAAGAAAGAAAGAAGTTACCTTTCTACATGGGCTAACGAGACAAATCCCAACTTTTTTTCGGTTACCAACCGGCGGAGACTCAACTGTTCTCCCTGGCGGCGATACGGCCACGGATTAAACCACCAGATTCTTCGAAAAAGCTTCGATTCTGCTGGAATCGACCGGATTAAACCACCGAATCGATCGGAATCGCTTCGATTATGATGTCCTCGTCTTCTTCGCCAGAGAGAGAGAAAGGAGGAGAGGAAAGAAGATGCTTCGAGAAACTTGAAATGTTTTTTTTTAATTTCCCCTGATAATTTTTTTTTCCCCTAATCAGAATATGACACCTAGTGAGATGAACCGTATCAGCAGACTCACTTCAGTGAGACGGATCAACTCAAATTCAGCCCAATCTCAATTTTTAAATAATAAAAAATGGGCTGAAACCCATCAGGGTTCAGCGATAAACATGCTCTAAGAATCATTTAATTCCCATTCATTTATTTATTACCTAATCCACCGTTTATTTTTATTGATTAATATACTACTATATCAGGCCATGTTAGTTGATTTAAATAATCGAATTATTGATGGTATAATATTACCACGCTTAGCCTCGGAAAATGCAAATCTCTCCATATATCAAAAATTTGTCATTGTTGAAATAATAATTGTAATCACTTTTTTCATATTTCCTTTTTTCCGTGGTATGATATTGCCACTTTTAATGAGTTTCCTTTTTGATCTCAGGACCCAACATGTTCCATCTATTTCTGGCTTTTGATGATTTTGTTTTATGAGTTTGTGTATATATACTATGGTTTATACAACTTAATAATGTCACTAACTCGTTAATTGACACAAAATAAGACATTAACTCATTAAAATGTACTATTAATCTACCTTCATTTTCATCTAGGGATACTCGAAGTAGATTTGAAAATGCATATCAATATTTACCTTCATTTTCACATTTGCTTAGTTAATTACTTCTTTTTTTTTCGTGTGTGTGTGGATCACCCGATTTGACAGCAAAAAAGGAGAAATGAAAATCAAATGTTAAAAAGCTTAGACTAGTGAGATGTCAGCATCTTTGGAGTTATTACTTTTTATAATTTTTTTCTTTCTTTTAAGCATCATAATTAATAAGCACGTTATCTTTGCTTTCTCAAAAAGGTATCAGAAGTTAACTCTGCAAAACGCTTGTGTTTAAGTTTAAGTACAGCCTGCATAATTGATTACACAACAATTACTACTAGTTTGGCTTAATATAATCGCTAATCAATTCTCTAATCAATTGGTTATGTATATAAAAGCCCCTTAAACTAATCAACAAGACGTAAGGTTTACTTGATATGAGAGGTACTTTCATAGTATAACACAAATTTATTAGGATTTAGAATTGCAAAAAGAAATTATTTATATAGAATAGTCTAATGACAGCTTTTAAACTGCTATTATTAGAGTAGACTGAATGAATAGTAGTGACCATTGACAACAACAACAAAAATAGCAGTGACCAATAATTTTGGATTTTCCAACTTCATTGCACGAAAAATTATCACTCACTACGAAAACTAATAAGGCTGGAAACCACCAAACTCCACTATCTTTAGTGTTAAAAACACGTTCAAATCTTACAAAATCATTCCGAATGACATTGTAAATATAAAACCTATTTACTATCTAGTTCTGAAGCAGTATAAAATAAGATTTTAAAAATATTATTACAAAGATTTTTCAATTAACTGATCACACTTTATCTTAATTCGATTAATTTAAAATTTCGAAGTAAAAATTATATATATAAAATTCATAATTTATTCAAAATATATATGAATAGAAGTTATATACTGTAACTATTTATTTTATATAAAAAAATTCTATATATATATTTATGTTTTTTTTTGACAACTAAATTATAGTATAATTTATGTAAATAAAAGAAGTGAAAAAAAAAAAGATTTGAGAGAAAATGAAAGCACCAAGCCACTAAATATACCAAATCACAATTAATAAAGAGATAGAGAGAAAAAGTCGTTCTCTTTCTAGTTGTCCTCATCTCTCACAATTCTCCACCAGCTCGACGAGAGCGCTCGTCACTCAGATCTCCCATCTTCTCCGATAACAAAGACTCATAAAAAAAAAAAAACCATTCTTTAATAAATTTGAACTATATACTATATACTAGATAGCAGAAATGGCGATTAAACGTTGTCTTCTGCTACTTGTCCACCTCCAATAAGAGAGAGAGAGAGAGAGAGAGAGAGAGAGAGAGAGAGAGATTCTGTAGTTTTCTTCATTGCTCTGTTCGAGATTATTCTAAACAAAATATTGGATTAAATTATGTACAAAATTGTGGATCTTTGGGAAACATAAGCTCACATGCCAGCCTTTTTCTGCTTCTGGTTCGCTTTTTCTTCAAGTTTTCCCGCTCTGTCTTCATAAAATCATCAAGGTACTAAATTTCTATCAACACCCATTAATTCTTTCTCACTAAAGTTCAAAATCCCCAGTTTTCTTAATTGTCCTTATTATACATAAAAACATTTAACAGTATCTTTCTTTCTTTTTACTTGTGTTTTGTTTTTCTTTTATGTTTTATCTTGATGGGTCTCTCTCTCTCTCTCTCTTGGGTTTATATCAGTTAGAGTGGAGAGAAAGCAAAAGTTGAAGAGATAGAGAAAGAAGCGATGAACACTAGTGTTCGAGCTGTTCTTTCCTCCATGAAAGCTCCTTCAAAGCATGACACTACTCAAGTAACTTTCTTTCTTTTTGTCTCTCTGTATCACTTTTTCCACTTTTATTAACTCAATTTTGA
This sequence comes from Arabidopsis lyrata subsp. lyrata, assembly GCF_000004255.2. Classification (NCBI taxonomy): domain Eukaryota; kingdom Viridiplantae; phylum Streptophyta; class Magnoliopsida; order Brassicales; family Brassicaceae; genus Arabidopsis; species Arabidopsis lyrata. The sequence goes on from NW_003302549.1 coordinate 1,561,835, forward strand.
TTGCTTTTCTCTTGGTGGATTATGCTTAGTCTCTCATAAAAGTTTGTTCCTTTTACATTGATAACATCTGATTTCAGATATTTCTTTAGATTCTTGCCTTCAACATTGGACTATTTACCAACCGAATCTTTGCCTTTTTTTTTTTTTTTTTTTTTTTTTTTTTTTTTGTTTTTGTTTTCTGAAAAATAGTTATTTCGTAGTGATGATGGTCACAGTGAAAGTGATCGATACTCAATTCTTATCCTTATTCTGGAAGTGTGTGTTGTTTCCCACTATCAAAGGCTCATAACAATAGTGTCTTTAGTAGCTCCAATTCTGTTTCCTTCATTCTGTTTTGGTCTATATGAGTAATGATGTTTCGTGGTATTCTGAAATCTGCAAAGGAGGAGAAGAAGAAGATGGAGTCTCAAGGCAATGGAGCTGTTGCTACTTCAGGAAAATCTCTGGTTAATCGTCGCCGAGCTAACAAAGAAAAGAAAATGGATTTGCTACAAGATGTATGATGACACTTTCTTTGAGTTAATGATTTGATGATTTGGTGATGAGTTGAGTCTAAAATATGTTGTTGTTTGTACTAGGTTGATAAGCTTAAGAGGAAGCTTAGACAAGAGGAGAATGTGCATAGAGCATTGGAGAGAGCTTTCACTAGACCTTTAGGAGCTTTACCTCGTCTTCCGTCTTATCTCCCTCGACATGTAAGACCCCAGTGCTGGATCTTTTTGCATTCAATCTCTCAAACTTGTTGTTCTTTGTGTTTAATTCTTTTTTTTTTTTTTTGGGATTTTAATAAGACATTGGAGCTTCTTGCTGAAGTAGCTGTTCTTGAAGAGGAAGTGGTTCGGTTAGAAGAGCAGGTTGTTAGCTTTAGACAAGGTTTATACCAAGAAGCTGTTTACATATCTTCCAAGAGGAATATGGAGAGTCCTAATAACAACAGTTTGAATGAGAATTCACCCGTTAGAAGCACTAAACACCAGAGATCAAAATCCATGTCGCAACACGAGTTCAATTCTATGATCACTCCTCCTAAAAAGCATCAACAGTCTCTTAGCAGAAGCATCTCAAGTAGGAAACTCTTCTCCTCTGATCAAACAGTTAATGACCGAAGTGGTCAGAGAGTGGTAAATGGCAAACAAACGTCGCCTAAACCAAATCTAAGCAGTGTTACTAAGCCAGTAGATGTGAGGGGGAAAGAGAATCAGACCTCTATTAATGCTTCAAAAGACAAGAAAAATAAAGAATCACCTGAGAAGAAGCTTGGCAGATTCTTGACATCTGTGAAGAAGAAGAAACCTTTGATTAAGCCGGAGGCAGCAGCGGATAAACACTCAGAATCAATCAAATTGCAGGTATGTACAACATTTACGCTCATGAATCTGTAGATTTTTTTTGAGCCTTTTTGTTTTTCGGTTGTTCAGCTAGATGATAGATTCACAGATCAGGACAAAGCACAAGAGAGTGTGTCAGGATCATCTTCAGAAGACAAGACAGTGCAAAGTGGAAATGTAGCAAACAGAGTTTCAGAGGATTTACTGAAATGTCTTGTGACTATTATCTTGAGGATTAGCTCGTCGAAGGACATTGTGTTGGATCCATATAATAACTGTTCAGAATGGAGAACCAGAGAGCTTGGTGCATACAAGCATCTTTCCTCGGTTGATGCATCTTCAGCTGATCTTGGACGAAGAATCAATGCTTCATTTCTGATCCATCGTCTCAAGTAGGTTTCTCATTTAAACAAATGGTATGAACTCTTTTAGAATGATTGAATACTCTAGACTCATGTTTTCTGTAACTTTTTATATTTCCAGGTTTCTGCTTAATAAGCTTTCGGTTGTCAATTTAGACGGTCTTAGCCACCAGCAGAAGCTTGCATTCTGGATAAATACTTATAATTCCTGCGTGATGAATGTGAGAATTCTATGATTTCTTTGTATGTTAAAGGTGGAGAAATGTCTGTAAAAATGTTAATAAAGCTGATGTCTTGTTTCCAATTTACCTTCATAGGCATTCTTGGAGCACGGAATCCCGGGGACCCCTGAAATGGTTGTAGCCCTGATGCAGAAGGTTTAGATACAAACCATGATTTGACAATATTTTTGCTTTAACGTGTTTACCGGCTTACTATATTCATCTTCTCTTTGTTGTTTCAGGCAACAATAATCGTAGGAGGACACTCGCTAAATGCAATCACAATCGAACATTTCATCTTGAGACTTCCATACCACTTGAAATTCGTAAGTGCCTTTCCTTTTTTTCCTTCTTTTCTTAAACTGTATAGCATTGCGTAAAGTTATGGTTCTTAAATTTTGTTCTCTGCTTCTTCTTTTGGAAAAGACTTGTCCCAAAACTGCAACACATGAAGAGATGAGAGCTCATAGCACATTTGGATTGGAATGGTCAGAGCCTTTGGTCACATTCGCTCTCGCCTGTGGAAGCTGGTCCTCTCCTGCTGTAAGTTGAGCTCAAAATCATATATACACAAAATGTGGCAAAGATGCAAACTTTCAAGTAAAACTTGCACAAACTTCCATGAAAATGGATTATACGTAGCCAAAATACCCGAAAACTAACGTTGGTATCTTCTATATTGTGAAACTTCAGGTAAGGGTCTACACATCAGCTAATGTAGAGGAAGAGCTAGAAGCTGCAAAGAGAGATTATCTTCAAGCATCAGTAGGGATCTCAAAGAAGAACAAACTAATGCTTCCAAAGGTATTAGATTGGTATTTACTCGACTTTGCCAAGGATTTGGAATCGTTGCTCGATTGGGTTTGCCTTCAGTTACCTGATAAACTAAGAGAAGAAGCAAATAAGTGTATGGAGAGAAAGAACAAAGAATCACTAATGGAATTGGTTCAAGTAGTACCATATGACTTCAGTTTCAGGTTGCTTTTGCATCAATGAATAAAAAAAGAAGTGAAAACATTGTATAGATTTGGATTGGGGAAAAGGTAAAGTAGAGCGCATGAGTTTAAATATATAGATATGGTTGTGTTCTTTTTTCACTATAAGAAACTATAAAAGTGATGTAAAATTCATTCAATTGATTTTTATTTGTAATGCTACTTATTATATTTGTTGAGTAGAGAGTTTTGTCTTATTTGTTTTTTCTTGTCTCTTACTATTTTTATGGTCGGCATTCTTGTCTCGTACCATATTTATTTTGGTCGGCTTTAGTAGTTTTATAATTTGTTCTTGTATTAAAAAATAAATTGAAAATATTTCCTCAGAAAAAAAAAGACCTTATGGTTAATGGTATTGTAGTCAATGGGCTTAGAATAAAATGCCAACGAGAGCCCAAAATAAGCCCATTAATTGTGTAACAGGGAACAAACCAACTCTCTGTAGTCTATTATAATCGTGGTGGTGAATTTGGGAATTTTGCAGAGCCGTTAAACCCTAGGACGGAGAAGAAAACCCTAGACCGGCGGCGAAGATCATCTGATTAGATGTCGGATAATAAAGACCACGATTCCGATTCAGATGCTCCGGAAGAATTCACCCAAGAGCAGGTAATTATATTCGTCCTGTTTGTTGAAACATTCAATCGAAATCGCATTTTGCTTAGGGTTTTGTTTTGTTGACTTTGTTTCAGGCGAAGCTGGAAGATGAAGCATTGAGGAAAATACAGAGAGAGAATAAGACTAGGTTTGTCTTCACTCACACTCATTGCATCTCCCTCTCTAGCTCTGCTCTAATTATGGTTTAGTTCATTAGTGATTTGCTTTGACTGTCTTTGTTTGAGGACTTGAAAAAGTTTTAAGAAAGCAAAAAATAAGTGCTTTGTGAATTAGGAGTTTATGGAAGAAGATAAACTATTCTTCCTTTGATTGTTACTTCTTTGTATATCTGATTACTTTGAGCTTAGCAAAACTATCCAATGGTTGTTAGCTATATGTCATTAACCTTAAATCTGCAAAGCAATATCTGTTCACAGTCCGAAGCCATTATGTTCTATTCTTTGATCCTAAGCTTTGTTTGTGAACTTGTTGATCTCTACTAAGCTTCCTTAGAAGGTCTAAGTTAGGAATGTGTGGATTTTTAATATGGGATTGCTTTCTCTTATGTAGGATTTCCCGTGAAAAGAAAGAGAGGCGCAAGCTTATGGCAGAGAAAATAACGCCCCGGAAATCTCGAAAGATTGAAAAATTCGAGGATATAGATAAAGAAGAAGAAGAAGAACCTGAGGAAAACTCTGAAGCTCTTGCAAAGAAGGGATTCCTTTCCAAAGACATCATAGACTTTCTTGCAGAGCGAGAAAAGTATTAAAACTTATTATCCTTGTATTTCTTGATACATAAACACTTTAAAGCTAGATAGAAAGAATGTCTAAGATTGGCTATATATCTTTCATTTCACAGGCAAAATGCCGAGTCAGATTCTGAAGAAGATGAGATCATAGACGAACTTCCGAGAAAGAAAAAGCAAAAAAGCTCAGGGTATGATCTCATCTATTCTCTGCTTACATATTTTAGGATCCCTCTTTGATTTTCTCTGATGAAGTCTCTCTGGTCTTGTGCAGGATCGAAACAGTTATTTACAAGGACATTCCACCACCGGAATGCTTGAAAACCGGGTTAGATTTCTTGAAGATGAGGAGAGCGCAAGTCCCGAGATCGTCTTCAGTCATCAAGAACTCTGGCCAAGCTCTTCGACTTGCCACCGGTGCTGCTTTAGCCAAGAAGCAACGACAGAGAAAGTGAAACTTAAGATGTAAAATTCATGTGGGCTCAATTCCATAACATTTTTGTTTGAGTTGGCCTTTTTGGCTACTTCTACTGCTACCTACATGTATCAGATTATTTATTACTAATATTGTTCAAACGCTCTCAACACAATCAGCTTCATTAAACTCTTTATAAAATACATCAACGTGAAGTTCAATAACACTAAGAAACTATAGGGGAATGTTTAGGAAGAATCTGAGTTTATTTCCTCTTACTATGACTATATATAGAATCTAAGTGTATATATTGATCTGAATCAGTTTTGTAGGAACTAAGAACAAATGCTACAAGTTTCTGACAATTTCAGAAACTGTATTCTCACAACAACAACAAAAAACACAAACAAAAGCAGAATTAACCAAAAGGTGTGAATCTTTAGATCAATAAGTTCTGCTTTTAGATTAAAAGCCATAACAAAATCTCTCAATTCACAGTTCTTTACCCTCTTTCCATCTCCGGGGGACCGAGCCAAACCGTCTAACGGTTCAGGCGGGTCAACCACATTGATTCTTGATGATGCATCTTCGGTTATGTCAGCCTCTCCCAGTCACCCTCTAAAAGTTACGGCTTTGTGCTTTTTTACTACAAACTCACGTCTCTGAATCCTCTGCTTCTTCTTCTTCGACAGTAGGAAGCGAACCTTCTCTGCTGAAACCAGGGGTTAGGAACTTGGCGACGAATGCCCAAAGCTTGTAAACATCTTCAAAGTTTGTCAAGAAGCTAAGAGAAGCTGTAACAACCTCAAATCTTATAAACCCGTTTTTCCCGGCTTCATTCTGCAAGTGCAAAGCACTATCTTCTTTAGTCCGGGCTCTATGGTTTCTTGGTTTATCATCCACTATGCGTATGTGACTCAATATACCAATGCCGAGAGATATACCTTCTCTTTCACCGAGTCTCTGAACAATTTCCGGACTAACAAAGCCTTTGCTTTTATCTCTCACATTGAATGCAACCGCTGCTCCTCTTTCGTATTTGATCTTCGGCCCATAAATCTGCACAAGATTCATGTTTCTGCCTCCTGATTCAGGCACTTGTAGTTGCAGTAACGATATCACAAGCCAGTTAATCAGAAACCTGAGTCTCGTTGTGGTTCTATTAAGACCTAACATATTCACATGATCAATATGTCTGCAAACAATCTCGGTTTCGGTATCTTTCCTTTCCCATTCATCATCTGCACCCTCATCATCTCCATTTTCAACATCACTCGTGTTATTGTAATCTTCATCATAAATGCTAGCTAGAGAAGCTTCACCGGGCTCTACTATGCTATGACTAACACGTTCCATGTTAAACGACACCCGTCTTCCTTTGCTCGGATGTTCATCCTCCACACCCAATAGCCTGCTTCTACCGCCATCTCTTCCTCCCAATAACCTGAATTCTCCTTCTGTTTCTCGTCTAATAGCACTGTCTTTGATTTCTGATGAAATGTTGGATGATTTCAAGCCATTTGCCAAGCTATGACCGCAGTTCTCTTCCTGTATCTCTTGAACATGGAGATGGTTACTAGAGCTCCTCCTATTCCGCGATGGAGTTGAGTTTGTCCCGTGCTCTGTAACTGACATAACGGCAGCATCAAATGAGAGGACGTCACTACCATCATACAATGGACTGCTGTAACTCTTCGGTATTAGTTTAGGCGACTGTCGTTGTTTCTGGTTTCTCTTGTTGGTCAACCAAATAGGTGGCAGCGGAGATGCAATCTTATTATGCTGATCAGAACCAAGAGGACTTTGACCCAAATCAATCCAAAACGAATTGTCCGATGACTCATCTTCGCTAAAAACCGGGCTTTTCATCAATTCTCCAACCGAAACACTTTCCGTTTCTTCAAAAATTGTGGTGCTAGTAGTTCCATCTCTATCAGAAGATATGTTATCTTCTAGGAGCTCTGTTTCAAACACATCCCTCACTTGTGCTGAAGTATATGCACCTGAGAAAGCTGGCATCTGAGTTCCTGGACGATGAGCTTCTTTGGCTTTATCTTCATTGTGATCTTCAAAACCAACCAATCCGTCAAGACCATCTACTGAATCACTGAGGTATAACGGATATTGAGGCGTGATCTTCACTATACCTGATCCTGTTTTCCCAGATTGACTCTGAAGGCTTCCCATAACTGATTTTTTAATCAACAGGCAACCAAATCCCGTCGGGTCATGCCCAAATACACGGTAGAACGAGGTAATGATAAACTCAGGCCGGAACAATGACAAACCGAGCGAATCCATATCTTTGGGACCTAAAGAACCAGCATCAAGCAACACATGCCAATGGTTCTGCTGAGCTAAAGCCATCCACTGATAAGAATACTTAGTACCCGTAACACGAGACTGAGCAGGAAACACAAACAGCCCAACCGCGGAATCCTTCTTCTTCCTCTTCTTATAAGACAACCGTTTCTTTAAATCAGTCGAACAAAGCTTCAAAGTTGGCCATTTAAACCAAGCGTTATAAGCCTTTGCGCCTTTCTCCCTTGCTGTCTGCGCCATCCAATTCACAGACTGGCTCTCGTGATCGAACATTGTCAAAAGCCGCTTATTAGACTGAAAAGGATAAGATTCCGCTAACAATCTGAAAGCAGAGCCTCTACTCACAGTGAAAACAAGACCATACTCATTCTCAGGGATGTTCAAATAGTCCATGATCCTAGTTTTGATATCATGTTCCACAGTTCCACTCTCAGCTCCACCGTAAAGCGCGTGGTTACTCAAATTGGCAGTAATCTCAGAGAGACTAAAGGTACAAGTATCCCAATAGTGCAGAGTCTGAACATAAGAGAAGAGACCAAATCCACAGTAATCAAGACATACCTTTGAAGCTGATGATGATAAGTGACTATACTCATTAGATCTTAACTGATCAATCTTCTCAGAAGCTTGGTACTTTGGATACATTCGAAGGAACTTAGTCAAAGCTTCACGGAGCTCAGGAATAGAGTCTTCTGATTCGATAATACGTTCAGCTGCTAAAGCAGTGGCGCGTAGAAACTCACGCTGCGCGTGAAGTCTAGCTAAGGATCTGGAACGACCCAAGCTTCCATCACCATTATCTTGGTCAATGTCTTGGGATTTGAAGAGTGACCCATATTCAGAAGCTTCTTCTAAAGCTTCCCTGAGCTTATCTTCATAGAGTTTCCGAATCAATGCAGCTTTTTTCTTGACATTGAGAGACGAATCAGAGCCATCCCTTCTTCTTCCTCCTCTGCTCTTACTCTTGTCTAAGATCAGAGAAGCACAGTGATGAATTTGCTTCCACAGAGAGAAATGCATTTCAGAAACCAAAGATTTAGGAGATTTCGGCGAAAAGGGTCATTATAAAACCCTAGAAGGTACGAATTACGGAGAAAAAGAGAAGAACTTGAAGCAGATCAAAGAAGAGAGAGCTCAAAAATGGAAACTTTGAGAGAAAACAAGAAAGATTAGCGGTTTAGGGAAAGAGTGGAGAAACGAAATTGACGGAAGAAGGAGAAGAAAGTAAAAGGGGAACAATTTCAACGAACAAAAGTACGAGAAAGACAAACACACAAGGAAGAAGGAATCCAAGAAGAGTCAAAAGGAGCTCAAACCCTAGGACCAGTCTATAGTCGAAGGAAGAGAGGGAAATAAATTAATTAATTATAAAGCACAAGAAAAAAAACAGATCCCAAAATTTTGCATAGAAATTCAGAAACCACTCTCTTATGAGCAATCAATTTAATAAAAGAGAAAGCAAGAAAATTTGTGGAGAAGTTTTTCAACAATGGACCTTTAAAGGAAGTGTCTTTGAATATATAAAAGCAAAGGTGACCCCTTTCACCACCACCAATCTCTCATTTCATTTACTACTACTACAAAGACACACTGTTGAAGAAAAAGGCATTGACTTTAAATACCCAGAAGCAAAGTGGTGGTTCTTCATGAGCTGCTAATACAATAATAATGTGTGTATCAATTACTCCCTCCGTATTTTAATAAGTGTCGTTTTAGGATTTTCTTCATAAAACATTAAAAAGTAAAAAATCTTGCATAGAAATTTGAAAACGACATCTAATTCAAAAAAGTAAAAATTCTAAAACGACACTTATTAAAATACGGAGGGAGTATTCAATTTCCTCTAATCTTATTCTAATAAATGAAAAGATATAAGGCTAAGGTTTCAAGTCAAATAACACAGAACAAAAAGAAGACTAGAAATAAGTCAAATAACATAAAAGGACCATTGAGTGGGAATATTAACATAGCATATACTATTTGACATTTATTTTATTCTGAAAACAAGACAAAAAAAAATGACACAGGAAAACACAATGTTTGTCTTCTTTTATCGTCCCCCGAAAGAAACGCATTAACTAGTCAACTCTTGCTATTGCGGAATTTTTAAGGATTGAAATACCATTTCTCCTTTGCTCTTCTCCAAAGTCCAACAAATGATGAGAACAAAAAAATTGATGTCCACATTTGGATAACAAAAACTATATATCTTTGTGTATATAGCTGGCTGCTTGCAGGGAGATAATAATTCAAAACTTTTCACTAATTTACTATATACAATTGTACATATATTAATAATGACTCATAACTTTTATTTTATGATTACTATATGACTATAGTAATAAATAAATATTACAATATCAGACATGCTAGTTGAAACAGACGAAATATATATGCCTACATTAATGTAATGTTCGTGTGTGGGGATACTTTTGCCTCCTTTGGACTCCATATTCCATACAAAACAATAACATCATTTTTTTTTAGCATTAACAAAAAAAAAATGAAAAAAACAAACAATTTTGGTACTTAAGTATATAAAATAATTGTTATGAGCTAAACATTAATCTGACTTTAAAAAAATGAAAAGAAGAATTAAGAACAGGTTGGTAGTCCGTCTTGCTGATGGGTTGGCGAACTATGCGTTTACATTACCGTTAGATTTTTATGCTTTACCTGTTGTTCCTTTTGAGTTTGCTACAATTGTAAGGGAGGGTGCACTTTGGTCTATGCGACCAAGACGAGTTCCGGTGTAATTGTTTTATTTAATGTTTCAATAAATCCCCGGTCACTTACCAAATAAAAGAATAGGTTGGTAGTTGGTACACACCATTAGACTCAATGACCAACCACAAAACAGTATTGGAAAAGTTCTGCATAGAAGAACAATTGATATACTTAATGATTAATTTGCTTTTTCACTTTAGTGCAAAAATTGAAATATTTGTTTGATATAAAAAGTTCTTCAAATCAGACTAAATACGATAAAGGTCTTTACTAATTTAGTTCTACTGTCACGAAACCAAGAGATTGTCTATGATGTATTAGTGTAGTTCATCGATAGAGAGTCAAGATTATATATATATATATATATATATATATATATATATATATATATATGTTTATTATGCATTGCATGGAACACAATGTGTTATTGGTAAAATAAAATGCTCTCTGTCTTTTCCTATTTCTTATAGAACTTAAAAATCGAATGATTTAGCTTAGTTATTTATTTGTTTGGTTTTAAATCCTTTGTCCTTTTCAATGAGACAAATTATGTGTAATGCTTTCATTCCCCTTTTTTTTTTGTGTTTATTTGATGACAAATTAGAAGAATTTACTGATGTATTAAAGGTACTCCTAAGTCCAAATTAAACGAATAAATTACTTTAAATTTTTAAATAGAAAACAAAATTCAATATAACTCGAGTCATATCATTGTGGTACTGTAAGAGTAATAAAGTTGTAGCTCCGAAAATTTCAAATTTGAATTGTGGTTTAGTTGGAATTAGAGCACTGCTTTAGAATAATCGAATGCAATGTTAGTTTGCAATTAAGCATTAGAGATTCCAGAATATAGTTAAAAGTGTAAAGTGGAGTCTTTAAATTAAATGAAGGAAACAAAATTAGTATTGAAGTTACTTTTTTTTACCTGAAGATTGATGTAACACAAATTTTGCATACATATAAAAATAAATAGAAAAACTAATTCAAAGAATTTGACTATTTTCATCCACACATTTCTTCTCGATTTGGATATTGAAAAGATAAAACCAAAAAAACTCTTGAGGTGTAGAGATTGACTTAATTTTCAGATCGGTTAAAAACGGTTCGGTTTTGGTTTAGGCAAATTCATTAACCGTGCAACTAGCATCCATTACATCAGATCACCAACAGCAACAAAACACAAAATTTGACAAGCCGTCAAGTTCTTACATGATCCATGCCTACTCCGTTGTAAAAAAAAAAAAAAAGGAAACAAAGAGCTTCCATTTGATTAGCCTGAGAGTACAGGCAGCAAAAGCAGAGTTCCATTCATAGTCTTCTGAAACTTCTTTCTCTCATTCAAGCTTGAATCTTACGACGTTGTCTCAGTCTTCCACCAATACTATTTGGGTTTGGTTCTGGAGACATCTTTCGCTTGCTTCTTGTTTCTCGGTTCTCTTTGTTTGCAGATTTAGCCCTTCTCTCAGTCTCACAGCACTGAGCCTCAAGATCGATGATCACAGGTGGATGCATCTCGTTCACATCTAATGGCTTGACATCACCTATAACATGACCATCAATCACTGAAGTTTGGTTGTCCCCAGAAGACAAGAAGCTTAATGACTTTCTAGCTGAATCCGGATTCTTATTTGTGCCATCATCATCGAGATTCTCGTCAATGTGATTGTCCTGAATCCCATCAGTTAAGAGAAGGAGATGATCTTCTTCTGAAGATTCCTTTGCGTCTTTAAAAGAAAGCGATCTCTTAGCAGAAGCTTGACTATTTGCAGCGCCTTCAGTTTCATCATCGTCACTTGTTTCCGACTGCTTGTTGGTTTGAATTAGATAATGTGCAACAGACTTGTACCCGAGTTTAAGTATCTGAAAACAAAAAAAGAATTCAAAAGAAAAGCCATTAAATTTTGAATCTATCCAAGGAATCAAAATCAGAATTTGCACAATGGATAATAATAATCGAAATTGTTACCTTCCTGTAAGCTGGGCCAGTTGGGAGCCACCCTTTGTCTTTACGACATAAACTGCAGTTGCAGATATCGCGACAGACTGGACAAATCCAGTCCGGGTTTTCCAGAGCTTCAAGAACATGTTCTCCATATCTGTTCAAACACCAAAATATAACCTAAAACATTCAGAACCAATCCTCGTTTAGCTGAACAAAGCAAGATATTCAATTGCTAAATGATTCTTAACAAAAAGACTACTCAAAACACAAGACAGACAAGGACTTGGTGGCATGGAGGCTAATGTACCTCATGTATAAACAATCTCCACAGAATTGACCTCGGACCGAAGGGTTACACTGGCTGCATTGGGTATGATAACCGAGCGTCTTCTGCCTGTAACATCCACAATAACCATTAAGCACATTAGCCTCAATCTAACCAAATCAAGCTACCAATTTCAGAGTTAAAGCCAAGTGCACAAACCTGCACTGGTGGCAAGTCTTTCCTCTAACAGGATCATAAATCCGTTTCCCATCTTTGTCGTAACCATGGACAAATAGCTCCCAAGTTCGTTCTGTGTTACCTAACAGTTTCTCATGTTCCTCAGTGTAAATCTCTGGCCTTACACCTTCTCCTACCCACAAAACACTCTCTTCTTTAGATGCTTTACCCTTCTTCTCAGGTTCCTCTGCGTAGCTAACTGGCGTTGCGTTCTTCAACCTAAAAGAACACAACAGAAGGCAATAAAAATCATTACTTTCTATTAAAAATCTTATTTTTCTGTTGAACCCTTGATTTTGAACAGAATCAAAACAACAAACGAGAACCATAGAGATTGAAAACGACGAGAGATTACCTCGAGGATCTCCGAGTAACTGGCGGTTCCTGCTTCAATCTGATGACAAAACAACGAAATGATAAACATTGATTTCTACTTAAAACCCCTAGATTTCTCTCTAAACCCCTAATTTGGAAGATTGAAGCAATGTGAACAAAATCGAGAGAAGTCAGAGACTGAAAACGAAGAGAGTACCTTGAGGATCTTCTGGTGGAGACGGAGAGCTGAAGAGGAGGCGATTTACAATCTGGATTCGGATTAGAGTTACAGTAACGCCTTTTGGCGGGTCGGATATCGGATTTGAGTTTGAGAGAGAGATCGAAGATTCCGAGATTCTGCATCCTCTGAAGATTCTCCTTGATCCTGTCTTCTCTGCATTTCTCGTACATCGAGACGTTTGGGTTTCCACCGACTGTTGGATTAGGGTTTGAGATGGGAATCGAACATTTGGCTCTCGTTCTCAACGCAGGCATTGTGAGATCGATGAACTGATTTTGGTTTCAAAGTTCTAACCTTTCCCTCTCTCTCTTTGGATCTCTCTGGATAAGAAGAAGAAATGGTTTTTTCAAGGTCAGATTTTTTTTTACTTTAGTGAGTGAGTGAGTGAGTGGAGAGGAACAGCAACGGTCGGGTTTTTTTACTCTTTTAAAATTCAAAATATTTTTTACCTTTTTTGGTAAATGTGCTTAATTTGCTAATAAAAATGCTGATTGGATGTAAAATGGAAATTTTGACCCAAAATAAGAAAAGGAAATCATATTTAGCTTAATTGTGGGAATAAAATAAATATCTCTGATGTAAATACAAAATTTATTTTTATTAATGGGCCTTTAGGCTTTAATAACGGCCCATATTTGATCACAAATCCAAAATTGTGTTGCAAAGAAGAAGCCGCCATTCTTCGCACCTTTTTTTCTATATATCTTAGATCTTAGCTTCTTTCTTCGCACTTTTTTTTCTCTAGACGAAGCTTAACGATCGTAATAATCATGGCGACGGCTTCAGGTACCACGATTCCTTCAATTTCTTCTTCTTCTACTTGAACCTAATTCTCGATTTCGCTGTTAAATTCCCGTTGGTCATCAAGAATCTCGCTTCTGATATCTTCTTCTTTCTTTAAATTTACATACTTGAAAATTAGGGTTTTTACGGGTTTTGGTTTTTGGTTAGATTCAATCTGGTGATACTACTTAGGATTCTGATTTAAAGTTTGATGCTTTGGGTGATTTTCTTCTCTTTGTTAGTGATCGATTTCTTGATTGTGTTTTCAATGTTGTCTGATATATGTTTCTATGGGATCTGCAGTTGCTTTTAAGTCTAGGGAAGATCATAGGAAGAAATTAGAATTAGAGGAAGCTCGTAAAGCTGGTCTTGCTCCTGCTGAGGTCGATGAGGATGGCAAAGAAATCAATCCTCACATACCTGAGTATATGTCAAAAGCTCCTTGGTATCTCAAGTCTGAAAAACCGGTATGCCAAAATTCTTCTATGTTTTCACTTGCTTCTCTGCATTGCCTTTGGTTGAAACATGCACACTCAATACTTTTTTGTTGGTTCGTACAGAGTTTGAAGCATCAAAAGAATTGGAAAACTGAACCCGAACTCAAAAGAATATGGTATGATAGAGGTGCAAAGATCCATCAAGCCGAAAAATACCGCAAGGGAGCGTGTATAAACTGTGGTGCAATGACTCACAGTTCTAAAGCATGTATGGATAGACCTCGTAAGATTGGAGCTAAATACACAAACATGAACATTGCAGCTGATGAGAAAATCGAGAGTTTTGAACTTGACTATGATGGGAAGAGGGACAGATGGAATGGTTATGATCCTTCATCCTACCGTCATGTGGTAGATCGTTATGATGCAAAAGAGGAGGCACGAAAGAAGTATCTCAAGGAGCAGCAACTTAAGAAACTAGAGGAGAAGAACAATAATGAAAACGGTGATGATGCAACCAGTGATGGGGAGGAAGACAATGACGACTTAAGGGTCGATGAAGCCAAGGTTGATGAGAGCAGGCAGATGGATTTTGCAAAGGTTGAAAAACGTGTTCGAACAACAGGTGGTGGTAGCACAGGAACTGTTAGGTATGGACTACTCTTCATCAATAATGATAACATAGGTTTAATTGGTGCTTTTACTTGATGCAATAATGGTGTTACCTTTTCTTAATTTCAGGAATCTGCGTATCAGAGAAGACACTGCAAAATACCTGTTGAATCTTGATGTCAACTCAGCTCATTATGACCCGAAAACTCGATCCATGCGTGAAGATCCACTTCCAGATGCAGATCCAAATGAAAAATTCTATTTGGTTAGTTTCTGATCATCGTGAATCATGTACTTGTATCTATTATTGTTTGATGATATCAAAATACTAACCATTTTTTCTTTCTTATCATCTATCCAGGGAGATAATCAATATAGAAACAGTGGCCAAGCTCTGGAGTTCAAACAGCTAAACGTCCATTCATGTGAAGCATTTGACAAGGGACAAGACATGCATATGCAAGCAGCTCCATCCCAAGCTGAATTGCTCTATAAGAACTTTAAAGTTGCAAAGGAAAAACTAAAATCTCAGACAAAAGACACAATCATGGAAAAGTACGGGAATGCAGCTACCAAAGGTGAAATTCCGATGGAGCTTTTGCTTGGCCAAAGTGAAAGACAAGTTGAGTATGACAGGGCAGGCAGGATTAAAAAGGGACAGGAGGTGATAATTCCAAAGAGCAAATATGAAGAAGATGTTCATGCTAACAATCACACAAGTGTTTGGGGTTCATGGTGGAAAGATCACCAATGGGGATATAAATGTTGTCAGCAGACCATTCGCAACAGCTACTGCACAGGTTCTGCTGGAATTGAAGCTGCAGAGGCGTCCCTTGATCTGATGAAGGCTAATATTGCTCGCAAAGAAGCTTCTAAAGGTTTGTGTTGTTGACTCTGTTTGTTCTTCTAGTCTCTTATTTTGTCCCTGTTGCACTGAATGAGAAAATTACTTCTGAGGAATGTCTGAAGACACCCATTTCTGCATATGTTTTGTAACATTGGTTTTGTATTTTGGTGATCAGAGAGTCCGAAGGAGGTTGAAGAGAAGAGAATGGCGACATGGGGAACCGATATTCCTGAAGATTTGGAATTGAACGAGGAGGCACTTGCCAATGCTCTTAAAAAGGTAAGAGACCACAGTTTCAGTTGATAGTTTCACTTGCCAAGACCCTGCAAGGTTTATCTGACGTGTTGTTGTTTGTGTGCAGGAGGATCTAAGTAAGAGGGAAGAAAAAGATGAGAGGAAACGCAAATACAATGTGAAATACACCAACGATGTGACTTCGGAAGATATGGAAGCTTATAGAATGAAGAGAGTTCACCATGAGGATCCAATGAAAGATTTCCTCGGCTGATTTAAACTCTTTCCCTTTCACCATATTAACCTGAAGAAACCTTATTTTTTAAGTCTTTAAATAAGAGACCTTTCTTATTCATATCATTATTTGTTAGTCTTCAAGATTCATTATGATTTTAACAAAACTTATGAAACTAGAATAAAATTTCTTAGCCAAATCAGATTCAGCATGTTGTATATAAACCACCGCTAAGCGGTATATGAATTTTGGTCCAATCAAACCGAAATCCCTTAAAAACAAAATTTTAACATAAAACTGGTTTTTGCAAAAGAGCCCTCCAAGTTTGTTACAAAGTGAAAGAAAGCTATTAAATATGAATATCTAATAATTCTATCCCGTCTCCAACTAATTGATTTTAACGAGAGGGGCTTTTGAATTTTTTTGCTCAACTTCCAAATCGTCGCCGGCGATATAAACCCTAGATTTGATTCGCCGCCGGTTATATCCAGCAATGTCGTTGTTGACCCCACAGCAACAACAGACGCCTCAGTCGCTTTTTCAAACTCAGCAACAGTTGTTTCAGCCGCAGCAAACCAATTCCATCTTCTCCCAATCGCAACCGCAGCAAACCAATTCCATCTTCTCGCAATCGCAACCGCAGCAGCAACAGCAACCGTCGTTGTTTCAGCCGCAACAGTTCCAGCAGCAGCAGCAGCAACAACAAAATCAGCAACAGCAGCAGCAAGTACAACAACAGTTGTATTTGTTCACCAACGATAAAGCTCCGGCGAATTACAGTACCAAATGGGCCGATCTTCATCCCGATTCTCAGAAACTCTTGCTTCAGATTGAGTATGTTTTTCTTTAAAACGCGTAAATTCGTTTCCTTTTTCTCCTTAGGCTTTGCTTTAGAGCTTACGGTGATTTGTTGAATTGTTCGTGTTCAGATTGTGAAATCTTAATAAATTTAGAATCTTTTTGATGCCGTTGATGCTTATCGATTATGTGTGTTATCTTTAGAGAGAAGATATTGGAGCATAGAAGTGAAAGTCAGAGATTAGATCAGTGTAGTCGACTTTATGATTCTTCTGTATCCAGTGAAGGGTTTGAGTTTGATGCTAGCCGCATTGTTCAGGTTTGTGGATTGTTCCGTTTTATTGTTTCCTAGAGGAATCTTCTGGTTAGCTCAAGTTTGTTTGTGTAAGAGCTTCGTTTGTTAACTTGTGTAGGAGCTTGGTGGGATTAATACTGCCATGGACCGACAAAAAGCTGTTCTCCATGAGCTTATGATTGTTGCCAAAGATATGCTGCGTAATGCGGAGATTGCAGTTCGGTCTTTTATGATGCTGCAGCCAAGATTTCCTCATTGGAAACAAGGAGGAGGAGTTGTTAGTGTTGGTTCTCAACCATCCCAGGGGCAGGGAACAAATCCAGCTCCAGCTTCCTCTGGTCAACAACAAGCTGTTACTACGACGGTTCAAGTTTCTGATTTTTACCGTGGGATTCCAAAGAAACCAACAGCTTTTCTACTGCAAACAGTTGGAAGGTTTGAGAAGTATCTAAATGAGTGCCGCCAATGGGTTGAAGAGCTGGAGCAATTACTCGCCTTGGATTCTGACAAGTATAATCGACATGCTTCCCTTTTAGAATCTCTTCCAAAAGTCATGTCTAATGTTCATGACTTCTTTGTTCATGTGGCTGCTAAGGTAAACCGCTTAATGATTCTTTCTACTAAACCTCCAGTCCAGTGTAGAAACCCTTTTTGAAATCTGTGTAACCTTTTATTGGTTTGAATTTGTTCAGGTAGAGAGTATTCACCAATATATTGAATCAATGAGAACATCGTATCTTGCTGACCAGCGCCGAAGAGGAGAATGCCATGATCCGTTTCTTGAGGCTGATCGAAGGGAGACAGCAAAGCAGGAAGCAGCTGCTAAAAGAGTCCATCCAACTCTGCATCTTCCTGCTTCTACTACAAGTACACAACCCTCAACACAGGTTACTGGGTTGATTGCCAGCTCAGCCACTCCCGGGGCTTCAAATCCTCCACAGACATCTGTTCCAACATCAAACCCTTCTTCAGGAGCTGGTTTTTCGTTTCTCAACACACCTGCTTCTGGACCTTCGTCTTCTATCTTTGCTACACCATCTTCTACTGCTCCTACCTCGTCTTTGTTTGGACCATCCCCTACTGCCACACAGACGCCACTTTTTGGGTCTTCCCCGGCTTCTACATTTGGTTCCGCTCAATCTTTGTTTGGCCAGACAACTCCATCACTTGCTATGCCTTCACCATTTGGAGGTACAGTTCATTGTCTGTTTCCCTAATTCTCATTTGATATAGGTAGAGTTGATATCAGGATTTGTTCTCGTCGTAATCTTGAGTTCTGCTATTTGTTCTTGTCATAATTAAGTTTTGTTATTTGTTTCCCCTTAGGTGCTACACCAGGATCAGGAGCCAGCTTTGGTTCTATGACAGTAAGTACATTTTTCGGCTGTAAATTCTCATTTTCATCAGATAAATTTTGTTAGATCATTATGTCCTAATCTAACAATTGCATTCAATTTGTGCTTCCTTCAGTCACGTCCTTCGAATATTGTCTGAAACTGAACCTTTTTTTCTCTCCCATTGCAGAAATCTTCAAGGCCAAAATCTCGAACTACACGCCGTTAGACACGGGGTGTCCCAAGTTTCATCCATCAGACAGTGACAACACATCGTTTACATGGCTGGAGTTCATCGTCACTTGGTGAAGTCGAGTTTGGTGCAAGTCGAAGGAGATCCGCATTCTCTGATGCACCAGTTTGTATTTGTGGCGTTATTCATTGAATTGATGATTGAATGTTCTTAGAAAGCACTATCTTTGTACCTCATCTTGACAATGCTATTGTTGTAGAAATGAGTTTTTTTTTCAGGAATCTTATTCATATAAATAGTCACCCCCATGAAACATCTTTGCCTATCATGGTGGTGAAAACTGAAGTTTGCTACTAATACCTCAATTTCGGGTATTTGTCAGCAATCCTTAGAAGACGATCACACAGTTCAAGTGGCTTGGAGAACATCGGCATGTGATCTGCATCTTTGATCTCCATCACTTCTTCGACCGGAAAGTTCTCGATAATCCATCGCTGAAATTCTTCGGTTAAACCCTTGTCTTCTTGGCATACAATATACACACGAGTAACTGAACCATATCCTTCCTCCGTTAAGCTTCTAGTACCCGTCAGGTTTCTGGTAACCGCTGGTCCGACTCTCACCAATGTTTTGGCCAATTCAAAATCCTAACTCAATCACCAAAAAGGTCCCATTTAGGATTTTGAACAAAAATAAAATACAGAGTATTTCTTGAGTCTTACTTCGATTGGAGAAAGTTGATACATCTTCTTGGCTAAGTATTTAGTTCCAAGAAGAATAGTGGTTAGAGGACGATCATGTCTCCCATATGTCCCAAACTCCATATTTAACCTGTCTTCTTCCATAACACTACCGAGATACTGTGCCATTACACTCACAAGTCAGAATCTTGATTGGATAATCCGTGTAATAGCCAAATGATTTCGTTATCAACTTATCATAATCAAATCAAAAGAACTAGTCAGTTTTTGATGTACCTTTTCGAAAACGTAAGAAGGTGGATTCGTTGTATCAGGCATGAAAGAGGTTATGAAGACAGCAACAGAGATCTTACTAGGAAACATGTCGGCTGCAAGACCAACTGATATCCCTCCGAGGCTATGTGCAACGAGGATAACCTTATCCTCTGAACCAAACGACTCAAGAACCTTAAGCAACGGCTTAGCGTAATCCTCCAAAGTCTGAATCTCTTCCACTTTGCTCATGTTCACACCAGAAGCCGTGAGATCAACAACGGTCACACGGTGGCCTGAAGCTTCCAGCACCGGTTTGACCTTGTACCAGCACCATGCGCCGTGGCAACCGCCGTGAACGAGCACATAATGTTTCATGTTCTCTTCCTCAATTGATTGTTATTATTTTTATCTTTTTCCTTTCTTCTATTGTTGTTGTTGTTGTTTTGTTGTTCTTCATTTATGGTTGTAGTCTCCAATTATTATTGAATTGTCAGTGTCACTTTCCAATTATTTTGGACTCATTAGACATTACTTATTACCTCGTGACTAAATTCTATTGTTGTGGTTGTTTTTATTGATAGTGAATGATGGAAAGTGATACAGTGATAGTATCGTAATGGAATTGTATTGTTTTGAATTTTTATTTTATTTTTGTTTTCAAAAATCTTATTCCAATGAAAATTATTGGTATAGGGTATTAATACATAGTCTTGCTTACGCATATTTATCAGCAATCTTTAGAAGACGATCACAGAGTTCATGAGGCTTGGAAAACATAGGCATATGATCTGCATCATTGATCTCCATCACTTCTTTAACCGGAGAGTTCTCGATCATCCATCGTTGGAAATCTACACTTATACCTTTATCTTCTCCGCATACAATATACACACGACTAATCGATCCATATCCTTGTTCCGTTAAGCTTTTAGTCCCCGTAAGGTTACTAGTAATAGCCGGTGCAACTCTCATCAACATTTTGGCCAATTCATAATCCTAACAATCAACAAACAATCATTCATCAAAAAAAAAAAAAAAAAGTCCCCAGTTATGTTTTGGTTAAAGCAGGGCATTTTCTTGAGACTTACTTCGATAGGAGAAAGTAGATACATATTCTTTAAGTAGTTAGGTCCAAGAAAAGCAGTCATTAGAG
Source organism: Arabidopsis lyrata subsp. lyrata (assembly GCF_000004255.2). Classification (NCBI taxonomy): domain Eukaryota; kingdom Viridiplantae; phylum Streptophyta; class Magnoliopsida; order Brassicales; family Brassicaceae; genus Arabidopsis; species Arabidopsis lyrata. The sequence goes on from NW_003302549.1 coordinate 1,582,427, forward strand.
GATGTTCACTTGTTCCATAGCTCCCCAACTCGAGATCCATACGTTCTTCTTCTGTAATGCTCCCGATAAGCTGCGTTTTCAGTCACATCTTAATGATCAAAATGACTCAGAATTAAAAACATGAAAAAGAACCCTAATAACTTAATGTACCTTTTCGAATACGTAAGAAGGTGGATTCGTTGTGTCGGGCATAAAAGAAGTAACGAAGACAGCAACAGAGATTTTACTAGGAAACATGTCGGCTGCAAGAGCAGCTGGTATTCCTCCAAGGCTATGCGCGACGAGGATTACTTTATCATCCGAGCCAAACGATTCAAGAACCTCAAGCAACGGTTTAGCGTAATCCTCCAAAGTCTGAATATCTTCTACTCTGCTCACGTTCACACCAGACGCCGTCAGATCAAGAACCGTGACACGGTGACCGGAATGTTCCAGAATCGGCTTCACCTTGTACCAGCACCACGCGCCGTGGCAGCCTCCGTGAACAAGCACATAATGCTTCATCCTCTCTGTTTCTTCTTTCGTGAGTGTGTTGCTTTCTTTTATTTCGTGAGTGTTTTGCTTTAAAATGTCTTTGTGTTATAGATTTCGGTTCTGGATTCTTTCTTCGTTATTGTCAGTCAACCACTCTGTTTCGTGGCTATATCTATCTACTTTTAGAATTTTTGAATGAATACATTTTCTTTTACCGACAAAACGTCTTTGTCAAATCTGAAAATGAGAAAGAAATCAATGATTAATAATATTAAGAAATAATTCCATTACTGCCCACTGAAATGGGTGATTTGATTGATGGGATTTGAAAAATAATGTGAGATAAAGATAAATTTTGTAATAAATTTCTTTGGTGAATTTCACATTATAAAAATCTATGAGATTTTGCAAAAATTAATTCATATGGATGTGAAATTATTTTAAAAGGCATATTGATAAGTGATGACCCGTGTTCAAAAAATCGCTAGGCGCTAGTCGGGCGGTGAGGGTGCGCCTAGCGCCTAGCAAAGAAATCGGAGATTACACGGGGATTAATCGGGAATTAGTTTTAGGGCTATTTAATGTTTTAAAAACATATTAATCCATTATAAATAAGAAATTTATATAATCTTGTTTTTAAAATTGCATTAAACACATAAAAACAAGAATTTAAGGTCAAACTTATGATTTTTATACAAACTATGAATATAAGTGGGACGTTTTGAATTTTAGATCAAAAAAAAAAATGTAAAAAAAGAAAAAAAAATTGAGCTAGGCACCGTCTAGGCGGGCTAGGCGGACGCCTAGGCGGTCTAGACGGACAAAAATCGGATCACCGATTTTTTTAACCGATTTGGACAAAATCGCCGTGGTCCCCTTCCGATCAGCGCCTAGGCGGCCGATTTTTAGAACAAGGGTGATGACTAGTTAGGATTGGTTTGAATTCAGTTTCATTTACATCAATATTTGATTTCAAACTGAGAAGTTCTAGTATCAAATTTGGTTTCTAATTCAGGAATGTGGTCTAGATGCATGAACACAATCTGAATTTTAAGGGAGCAAAAAAAATAAAATAAAAAATCATAAGACAAAAGAAAGTGTTTTCCTTCCTTCTTATTTTGTCCTTTTTATTGTAAAATCAATTTGCTGCTTTTCCGTGTTGACTACCTTTTGTGACAATAAAATAAACGTACTACTTTCCCAACAAACCCTTTTTTTTTTTCCCACTCCACTTAATTGTGACCTAATTCAGTAGAAAAGATAACAATGATAAACGTGAAAGAAAAAAAAAATCTCTAAATGGGACGTTTGGCTTTGCCGCAATAAAGAGCGTTAAGAGGCGGTTCAGCTTCAGTGTAGGGAGACTTCTCATCGTTCCAAACACGAACATAAAGCTCTTGTCCTAAATACCTCCTCAACCATATTTGTGACCTAAGATTCCACATTCCTTTGTTATCTAATGACACCAATATGCTTGTCCACGATAACGGATACACCTTCACACACACAATCATCGTTATTTTACTTAGAATATGCAATCGTTTTGTTTCTAAATAGAGATTATTATTACCTGAAAAGTGTGTCTTGGAACAGCATCAACCAAGTTGTAACGTTTCCTCATGGTCACATTCCATGTTCCTGATCCGTATCTGAAAAAAATAATCAATTACGTACGGTTTAAGTTATGAATAACCGGACCCGGTTTAGATAAGAGAGGGCAAGGTGCTTGCTTACCCGACAGCATAGGCGCTAGTACCGTCCATGTGCCAAGATTGAATTGATCTTTCGTCGTTTTGGAAAACGATTTCGACGAACTCATGAAGTTCAACGTTGATAACCGATGTACCAAAATGAGCGGGTCCGGTTGTTGGAGTGCTAATGATTGTCTTGAAATCGAACACGCCCGAAATGTTATACCAATCGGCGAGTTTCAATGGTGTTGTTGGGTTGATGTATGATATTCGGTTTACCGTGTACCGAAGTTTCCCGTAGATCAATGTGGCCGCATTGGCTAGGACTATAGTTCGGTTTATCGGTATAGTCCCGTAATGAAATGATCCTTGTGGGTTTGGCCTTGCAGCATTTGCCGTCAAATTCATCCTAAAAATCAGAAAGTTAAAGTCAAATTAAACAGAGTGACAAAAAAAGGGTCAAATTAAACAAAACTCATCTAGAGTTGTACGGTTCAATTTGGTTCGGTTATGTTCGGTTTGGTATGAATACCTTATGGTTCTTGCTTGTTTCATAGACCAATGGATATGGTAAGTAGGACCAATGGGGAGGGGCCCATATGCAGCGTTTTTGGAGCCTTGGTAACGGAGACTCGCGGTTGTGGTTAGTACCGGTTTAGTAAACCGGGTTGAGGCCACGATGAAATAGTCCCTCACAGAAGCTTTTAAAGTGACCAGGACGGTCATGGACTGACCAACGTGGACGTCAAGCGACTCATAGCTCTCCTGAAGAGTGTGAGCGCCTTCTACTTCAATGAGGCTCATTGTGTGATTTTGAATCCTAAAATTTATCGATGTCGCTATACCGACATTCGATACCCGGAACTTATATGTTTTACCTTAAGATAGACAATGAAATTAAATACATAGACTTAGTACAAGACCATGCATGATGTAAAATTAAAGGCTGATATTGATGGATTTATGTGATGGCATTACCTTGTTGACCGGTAAAGATTAAACCTTTAGAGACTCCATTGATGAGAAGAGCATCAGGAAGAGGAAGAACAGAGCCTGCGTCGAGCCCTTTTCGCAAGTCCTAGTGATCACAATAATAGTTAAGAAAAACATTAGTGTATAATACAATGACGCTTTTATGTGTGCACATGATGCATATTAGCACATGATTTTTCATTTGAATATATACAAATTTAAACATTAAATTTACTTTTAATTCATTTACATAGGCTTTTTGAAACGATCCTGAGTGCATGTATATAGGCTTTGTATTGGTATGTACCTTGTGGGTCATATTTGAGAACCAGTCAGAGACGAGGAGGGTGAAATCTCCATCGGGTGTTGGATAAGGAGTCGTAATAACAGCTCTCTGGTTAATGTTGAGAGCACCAAAAGCACCACTGGCTCGATGCATTGACGTGGAAGCGAAGTAAGTGTAAGTACCGATTTGATCTTTAAGTTGAAACTGGTAAGTCCAGTTCGAGTTTGGTTGGATCGGACAGTTTGTTCCCAATACTCCATCTTGCCACGATGTCCTCCTCTGCTTCACTCCATTCCTACACATATATTACAAAACCGTGTTAAAGATTTTTTTTCATATTTGTCTAAGCGCAATTAGCACAATCAGTTATCTAGTTACATAGCACAATATCAGTTATAAAGTTACATACCAGGTAATGAGGAATGGCTCGTCGAGCTTGTTAATGAGATTAACAACAATGTTGTTGTTTGTGACCGCTTCAATCGCTGGACCAGGGAACTGTCCATTGATAAGAATGACCTAGACCGTACCAAAATATAGAAATTGCATGAACTAATGTCAATATTTCATAACGAAAATTAATATATATACGTAAAAAAAATCAAAGTGCATATGTATTCATACCTCTTGAGGAACACCTAGAGGATATCGTGTGCCGTAAGTAACAGTCCAAGTGTAGAACAGATATGGGTCTTCTGCATTAACTAAAACAGAGCCCAACCAAAACAGGGTTCCTATGAATAATTTACATAGCAGCAGATTGGTCTGTTTCATTTTTGTAAGACGAATAGAATCTAATCTTGATCTCTCTCTCTCTACAAGATTCAAGATCAAGAACTAGACTATTTGTTTGTCTGTGAGTATATGTTTTGGGTTCCACCTAAGGACAATCTTATATACATATTCGAAGCTAGAGATGGGACTAAGTGTGTGTTAGTATATTATTAAGTTTTGTCAGCGAGGACGACGTGAATCCCCATGCATCACACAAAAGCCTCAATTGCTCTTTTAAGGCGTACTTCATGCAAAATGCTTGCCTTGACAACTTTTTATTTAAAATTTTACGCGATTTAGTTATATATGAGATTTGTAATTAATATTATCATACATATGCGTACGTACTACTAGGATTACTTAAATAACCAAGTTTTATTTGTCGGCAAGAGTATATAACCAAATTTTTTTATGTCAAAAGAGAATATATATAACCTTCTTCTGTTTTTGGCAATAGAGTAAATAACCATTTTTCTATATCGAATAAAAGAAGAAGATGGACCAAGTGTTACATTTGACCCACTAATTTTGAGTGAGTAATTAATCCAGTATATAGTTGATCTATACACTAATAGCTTATGCAATTTAAGTTTGGAATTTCTTATCAGAAGTCAAAACTATGTTGATGGGGAAGAAAATAAGGTGGCAAATGACTTGGTAGTTGTGCATACAAATTTTTTAGGAAATAACAAAAAATGTGTTTTGAGATTTGACTTTGGAATTTATAAATTACATTTAAAAGGGGGAAAAATAGATTACAGGAGTCTGGAAAAGTAGATCTTGATCTATGATTAAATTCTGTGTTCCCTCATACGTAAAATAGTTTAAATATATAGGTTGACTTTCCAATTTGATATATGCACAAAGAATCTATAATTAAGAAAACCAACGAATCACGAGCACATATAATTGATTTCTCAAACTAATTAAAACATAAAGAGTGTGCTTCTAAGTTATATCTCACGAGATTCCAATTAGCATTAACTAGTTTTTGTAAACTTATAAAATTAAAAGAAAGTGAAGTAGTCAAACCAAATGCGATTGGGTCGAAACCATGAGAGACATGGTGATGCATCCCTAGAAGAGATCACATATTGGGAATAGAAAGAAACTCTAATTAATCACACATGAATTCGTTAGCACTAGTTAAGATCGCTTGTACCATGTGAATCTATATATCCTAAAGTATTTATACGACATAATATGTATATAAACGCAAAATTTGTACCAACACGCATGTGTATGCATGCTTCCTCAGTCCTCATCTTACGAAACTTGTCTTGAAACTAGCAAATCGATTTCAGAGCCATTGATGGATTCGTCCTTTTCTTTTGGAATTTAGGAAGTTTCATGCCTTTGTTCCTTAGTCTCTCCGATGGTTATTATACGTACATTAAGGTTCTACAAAACATAAATCTTTAAAAACAGTTTACAATTTCTATGACTCTCTGACTAATTTGCAACTGTATTAGAAATTAATCATAGGGCTTAAAGTGGATGTATCTTTTTTTTTTCGTTACCAATAATCTCTGCAAGAACATTGTCCATTCTCAAAGCAATGAAACCGAGTAGAGTCCCTTATGGTTATCTTCCTCTTTGTGATTTTCGATATGAACTTAATAGCACTGTGGCAATCCACACAAGACCTCAAGTTCTTAAACACCTTAATCGCCGTTCCTTCTTCTGTCGATAGAATCGCAAACGCAACAGCAAGTTTCTCGCTATGATACACAAGATTCTCTTCTTTTTGTTCATCTTCTACATCGTGCAATACAAGACTTGTAGCGGGGACATACCCTTCTTCTTTCATCTTCTTCCTCAATTCACCCAAGAACTCAATTATTTGGTTATACATTGGATGCGAAGTATCCGCTGCTATGAATACATGACGCTTCCGTTTTATCTCGGTCCAGCTTGAACCAGGCTTTTTGGTGATTCCTATTTCTTGCATTCTCTTTCTCATTTTCCCTTCTTCCTCCCATTTTCCTGCTGCAGCATAGATATTAGCCATTGTAACATAAGTAACAGGGTTTTCGGGTTCTATCTTGAACAGTTCTTGAGCCGCTTCCTCTGCTAGGTCAATGTTTCCGTAAGTGCTACACCCACCGAGAACGGAAGCCCATAGAAACTTACTCGGTTTCATCGGCATTTCGCTAAGGACGCTTTTTAACTGTTCGAATCTTCCAGACCGAGCTAATAGATCAACAAGACAAGTGTAATGATCAGAAGTATGCGTTAAATCGTGTTTCTCTGTTATAGAATAGAAGAATTCCAGTCCTTTTTCGACCAACCCGGCATGAGTACAAGCGGAGAGGACGTTTACAAAGGTAACATGATCAGGTTTTGTGCCGGATTTGAGGAGCAAGTCGAAATACTTCAAGGCTTCATCAGGTTTCCCATTCTGGGCATACCCACCGATCAAAGAAGTCAAAGAAACTAAATCAGGTTTAGGACATCCGTCAACAACGTGTCTTGCGCTCTCAATGTTTCCACATTTCGTGTACATGTCTATAAGAGAGCTTGATGCAAAAGAGTAGGGATCAAACCCAACTCTTGTCATGTATCCATGAACTTGCCTCCCTAGCTCTTCTGTTGTGAGATCAGCACAAGCGTTCAAAACTCCAGAAAAAGTATACTCATTAGGCCGTTCACAAGAACCTATCAACTCAGAAAACAAAGAAAACCCTTCTCGCCATCTACTAGACTTGAAATACCTATCTATCATTGATGTCCACGACACAACATCTTTGTCAATTATCTTATCAAAGATATTTCTTGCTTCATCAATACAGCCACATTTTCCATACATATCCATCAATGAACTCCAGAGCACCTCATCTGAATCCAAACCAGCTCGAACGATATGCCCATGAATCTCTTTCCCTCTACGGATACATTTAATCGCAGCAGCAGCAGCCACTGCACTGGAAACTGTAAAAATGTTGGGTTTGGAATTCGGTACTCTTTGCATCAAACTATACAGAACCAATGCCTCTTCAGGCTGATCCTTCTTAACATAACCTGTAACCATAGCCGTCCACGAATAACTATCTCTTTCAGGCATTTCATCAAACAGATTTCTCGCTTCCTCAAGCAACCCAACCTCCGCATACCCATTAACCATTACATTCCACGAACACACATCTCTCTCCGGCATTTCGTCGAACACCTTTCGTGCATCAACCAAGCTACCACATTTCGCATACATTCCCAAAATACGGTTCCATATAACAATCCCAGGTACAAACCCAGAAGTCCTAATGTGTTCATGGACCTTCTTACCTTCTTCAAGCGCGCGTGTTTGGCTGCAAACTTGAATAAGATTGCAATAAGTAGAAGCAGGTGGCTTCTTTGCTCGACCCAGAAGTTGAACAGCTTCTCTTAAAAGCTTCTGTCCACATAAAACATCAATGGCTTCACCAAATCTATTAGCTCTACATAATCGCTCCACCACAACACCACCGTCCTCGAGCTTTGAATCGAAAAACTTTTTATCTGAAAATCGCTTCTGTGAGGCGTAAGAAGAGGATAATAGGTTGCTCTTGAATATCAATCCATGAAAAGTGCTTAACTTTCTCGCATTTGAGTGATTCATCATCTTCTTCACCAAAACAAAAGGTTCAAATTCAAAGATCTCGTCGGCGGCGACATAAGAGATCCACCGATTGTTTTACCTTTTAAAGAAACCTTCTAAGTGATTTGGAAGGTTTTAAAGTCTTTGTTTAAAAGACAAAATAAAATTAAAAAATCTCCGATGCCGGGAATCGAACCCGGGTCTCCTGGGTGAAAGCCAGATATCCTAACCGCTGGACGACATCGGATTTGTTATTTTATCTATTAATGAGACAAATATTATCCCAAGTTATATTTAATTTTTGCCGAATCAGTTTTATTTTATTTGTTTTGAAATGGAATCACTCATTGTTCCTTGTTTGTCACTAGAAAACAGCATCTTATTTGATTATTCATTCACCTTTACAAGATAAAACTAAGACCATCCAAACATTCAACTTTTTAGTTGTAGAGAATGAAAGAATCTTTGAAACTATAAACATCCATTGTTTGCCAATTACCAATAAATATCTTTAGATACATTTATTCGACTAGAATATATATAGGTAATCATTCACCAATTTGATTGTTTTTTTTAAGTTGATCAAAGAGTTTTAGTTCGTAATCCATATATAAAATCTTTCTATTTTAAAATAAGTGTCTATTTTTCAAGCAAGAGTTGAACTATATAAGATTCAATTATTGATGACAAATATTTTAAAATTATATGACTGAAACGAAGTTAACAATCAAGCCATCGGATTCTTACTTATATCAACCAAAGATATCATTAGATTCTGGCAGATAGAAACGAAGAACCTTATCTTTAAATTAGATAGACAGAGCAAAAGCCATCGTTTGTTACAACTTTTGTAAGAACAATAATTCAAAAAAGGTTCGGGACACGTGTCGTGAACCCACACGATGGAGAATCTAATCAATCAACGGTATCAAAATCTCGACGTACTTATTACAAACTCGAGACGTTTCAGTTCCTCTTTCAAAGAAAAAAACGATTCTCATGAAAAAAATCTGTATTAATTGGACACGTGTCATGGTTTAGTTGGCTTACAGTGAGCCGTTTCTTTTGGTCCGTCCGTTAGATTCCTTGTGGTCTTTATTGTTTATAGGTCTTAAGACATTTTACATGCTACGGTGTTTTGGAGGGAAAACGGCATTTTTCAACCTCAACTATTTGCTGGCGGGTTTTTCCAACCCAAACTATGATCCTCAGTCGATTTCAACCCGAACCCAAAAATAATACAAAATCAAAACTTAAACAAATGTAAATGAGTCGATTTCAACACGACGTGAAACAATGTTAGTTCGGAAGTTAACAGTTCTCAAAGTTATTTGATTTTATTTTCAAAGTTTGATGAATGTTGTAGAGAGAGAATTACCCAAGGTTGAGTAACCGTTAACTTCCGAACTAACACCGTTCTGCGTCGTGTTGAAATCGGCTCATTTGCATTAGTTCAGGTTTCGATTTTAAATTAATTTTGGGTTTGGATTGAAATCGACAAGGGGTAATAGTTTGGGTTGGAAAAACCCGCCTACAAATAGTTGAGGTTGAAAAAAGGCCGTTTTCCCGTGTTTTGGAATACTAGTATTTTTTGTTAGGAATCAAAATATTTCGGAAAATTGAATGCTATTATAAAATTGAAAGAAATTTGTATTTGGCTAGCAGGAAAAAGCGTGGAATAAAGTTGCTTTGCGTTATAGATCTTTTACAATATTGGATTATGCGAAAGATCCTTTTTGCTCATTGCTAGTGTTCTTGATTTTTTTTTTTAATATTATTCATAGAATAATATTGAGATGTAACTCAGTTTTAACGATGTAAGTTCTGATTAGTAAAAACATGGATGAATATCGAAATAATTATGCAAGAACTAATGGTGCTACATAAGAATTCAACCTAGTTTCTTGATTTCTTTTTAACTTTTTCATAATACGATCACGATAAGCAACTAAAACCATTAAAAGGGCTATAAAGTTTAAACACAAACCATGAGTTGTTTTCTAGTAGTAAAAGGCCTCCAGCTGGGGGTACCACCACCTAAGTTCGATTCCTGACTACTGCGGAATTCACATGGTGGCTGCAGGCTTCCAAGACCACGTCAGCTCCGTTTGGACACGACGCTAATTGTCCAACTTCGGTGGGACCGGACACCTGAGTTATAAAAAAAAAAAAACAAACAAACAATAGTTACTTGATTTCTTTAAACTTAGCTCACTGTGAACGTAAATGGACGTTGCGTGTGGACGTGTGGTAAAAAAAGATAAAGAGATCTTTTGACCACTTCATTTTTTTAAAATCACATATATACACCGATATGTGTCGATTTCTAATACAGCTAGTAATTAATTTGTGTTAGCAAAGTTTAATATAATTGTCTATTCGATAAGACAAACTAAAGCGAATATATCGGAAAAACGGTCTATTTCCCCACGAGAAGTATCGTATCATACCAGATAGAGCACATTCTTTGACCTCGGTCCATATCTCCATGAAATAAAAGTTCTATTCCTATTTCCCTCCGAATCGAAAGTTCTATTAGCTAAATGTCCCCGAATCTGGGTTATATCGGTTAGCGCTTCAAACCCAAAGTAAACCGAATACCAAACCACTAAAATTTGATTCTAAACTGAATTAAAATATGACCCACCCGTAAATGGTCCGATATCATCTTCTTCTTCACCCGATTCTTCAAACAACCAAACGATTTTGATAAATTTGATATCAAAATTACAAAAGCTCATTGGAGAAATCCATTGTAATTAACCAATAATCAAATTCGATGGTAATCAAATTCGATGGTAATCAACTTACAACATCCTCGCCGGAATTCTTAATCGACAACGACTGCAATCCTCCACATAGAGCCACGCCGTCGAACCTCCTCTATTCTGTAGTAGAGCAAACACCTTGGAACTGTCCTAGCTTCAATGTTCTTAGCTTCTTGCATTTAGAATTCTATGTCTATAAAGCTACGCCATGGCCACTATGCTTCACTTCACATCCTTCCCTACGTCAAGAACCAGCTCTTCTATATTCAGTAAACCAGAGAAAACCTCAATTAGCGTCCCCGCCGTGACCGCTGAATCTCCATCTTCTTCACTCGTCTTCTTCTTCAACAACCTCCGGATCTCCGACGGCTTCTTCGTCCCACACAAACGACGGCGGTCTCAACAAACGTAAGATTATCTCAAACAAGATCAGATCGTTAGAGAAACTTATACCATGGGAAAGAAAAATGAGTTTAGCAATGATTCTAGAAGAATCGAATTTGATTACAGGTCAGATGGTGGTGATGGATATGCTCTCGTTGTTTTAATTCGATTGAATTTGGTCTTGATTGTTTTAAAAGTAGAGAATTTTCTTTAGATTTTGATTTGAATCATCAAGATCTACCTTTGGGTTGATTCAATTTGTTAATTACGGTCATATATTTGTGTCTATGATTCGATTTCAGATCGATTTCTAACCCAGATAAATCGATTTATAAAATAACGGTGGTTTGATCTCTTTCACCAACTGAAACGTTTGGTAATCAAAATTTAGAGAATAGATCCATCAATTTTGTAGAGAAATGGTGAACACAAAGCAAAAATTTCAGATCTAAAGGATTTAAATACATTAAAAAAAACTGGAAATAGGATTCGCCGATCTAAGAAAATCCATGGAAGTGGAGAGAAATAAATTAGGTTTCATAAGTACAGCTTTTGAAGGAAGGTTAAGCTATGGAGAAGAGAGCGAGTGAAGCTAGAAGATGAACATAGAGAGATTACGGGAGAGAAAGAAGAAGAATTGGTATGTTACGGGTGAAGAAGGATGTTGGGTTGGGTGGGTTTGCTTGGGTCGGGTTCAATTAGTTGTAATTGGATCAGAATTGGTTTAGATTAGGTTTAATCCGGTTAAGTATTTTCGTTAGTTTGGTAAGCAGTCAGTAAACCAAACAAAACCAATGTTTGTGTGTAAATAAGATGAAAACTTTTATTTTAGGGAGAAATAGGATTCAACCTATGAATTTATGGGGATATAAGTTGAAAACTATTTTTTGGGGACATATAGACCGAGGTCAAAGAACGGGCTCTATCTGGCGTGATAAGCATACTTCTCGTGGGGAAATAGACCGTTTTTCCGAATATATCCTATACTACTAAAGATTAATTATTTCTAAGAAAATCGTTTAGTTAAACCCAATTGTTTAGTTAGAATGTTTGATCGTGTTAAACGAGTGTGTTGAGGGTTCTATCCCATGAAACCGAGATTTGAGTATAGCTATGTGTTTGAGATACAAATACAAATACATGTATGATGTATCCATAGGCCATACACACTACACAGTATGTCAGTATGGTCCGTACCGGAATTGTTGGTCTTGCGAAGTTCTTTTTGACGATGTGATTTTAAACATGTATTAAGCGGGTTTGTATATAAATGATGACATATCAATGTTTAGAACTATACCCGATGATTGTTTTTAAAATGTTTTATTCATACTCAATTTCAATTTGCGTGGTACATACCTTTTTATACTATCAATATTTAATCTCATATCATGTTGAATTGTTGACTATAAATTTATAACTTTCAAGTTCATAACATTTCGGTTATAAAAAGTCAATATTTGTCGTAGTCTAAATTTTCTTTATTTTAGACGTAAATTTTTTTACCCAAAAATGTAATTTATCTACTTTTAATTTGACTTGTAACATCTTTTTAAATTATTTTCTTGTTCTTTAAATCAAAATAGACAGTAAGTAAGATGTTTTTTTTATAGAATATGTTTGCAACTTTTATAAGAAAATAGCCAAAACTAACAAATGTTATCTTTCCATTTGGCTTTTACACTACTAAATAAGCGAAACTAAAAAGATTTAACGAATGATATTGTAATTGTTAAAGTAAGGAAATAAAATTTTATGTATTATACTATAAGCTACTATAAAATCTTATTTGATTTCAAAAGTACAAAATTTGTTATTTTTTATACTAATAAATTTGATCTTTCTTAGTTATAATTTTATTTTGTTAATTCCTGATTTAAAAGTGTTATCTGGTTTATTTTCCCTTTTTTTATTTTTAGTCTTGCAACAGATTCCTTTTAAATTATCCAAAACAAAACATTTAGTGGAATTTGCACAGGCTGAAACCACACTACTTATGCAGAAAATAGTGTTTGTACAATATTATAGATTCTTCACAATCCTCTTATTTTTTTATAATTTGGAAGAATATTAAATACAGGATAACAGGAATATGAGAATCTTGAATGGGAAGCACTAAAACAAAAAAAAATAACAAGTTTCCCAAAACTGAAAACTGTAATATTATTAATAGCCGAATTAAAAGGAAAAAAATCCTTAAAGAAAAAAAAGGAGAATAAATATACAAGTGAGTGTAACGATTCGCCGCGTGTGTACGGGCATCACAAAAAGATTCTTTGTTCCATTTAAAGATAAATCTAATTTTGTAATTTACAAAAACACCCTCAAAGTCTCCACTTATTTACAGCGGCTACGATTCACCGCGTCCTTCATCTTCTTCCCTAATCCCTTTTTCTCATTTCTTCTTCAGCTTCTTGTTCTTCTTCTATATATACGTCTTTAAGCTGCTTCTCTTTGTCTTTATCTTGTCCGTTTATCCGAATGGTTCAAACAGAAACAGATCAAAGGATGGGTCTTAATCTGAATTTGTCTATCTACTCTTTACCAAAACCCTTATCTCAATTTCTCGATCAAGTGTCGAGGATCAAAGACCATCATTCGAAACTGTCTGAAATCGATGGTTATGTCGGGAAATTAGAGGAAGAGAGAAAAAAAATCGATGCTTTTAAAAGAGAACTCCCTTTATGCATGCTCTTATTGAACGAAGGTAATCTTAAAAATCTCTCCTTTTTTTTTTTTAATCTTCTCAAATCGATTCGTGTTTTTGTTAAAGAAATTGTTTTTCTCTGTGTAGCGATTGAGGCGTTGAATGAAGAGGCTAGAAAAGGGTCATCAGTGATGGCATCAAATGGGAAATTCGATGAACGTGAAGGGGCAAAACCGGAAACTGATAAGAAGAGCTGGATGAGCTCTGCCCAGTTATGGATCTCGAACCCTAATTCTCAATTGCAATCGGTAATTAGAATTCACAATTCAAAATCAAAAATCAAACCCTTTTTTTTTTATGTTGTGTGAATTGATCTTATGATCATGTTTTGACAGACAAACGAAGAAGAAGATCGGTGTGTGAGTCAGAACCCATTTCAGACATGTAACCAAGGAGGGGCATTTCTGCCATTTAACCGTCCTCCACCTCCTCCACCACCAGCTCCTCTGTCTCTCATGACTCCAACATCAGACATGATGATGGATTGTAGCAGAATTGAGCAGAATCATCATCATCATCATCAGTTCAACAAACCTTCTTCACAGAGTCATCACATTCAGAAGAAAGAGCAGAGAAGGAGATGGTCACAGGAACTTCACCGTAAATTCGTTGATGCTCTTCACAGGCTTGGAGGGCCACAAGGTTAGTCCTTAACCATAATAAAGGAACCAACTTTGCATAAATTTTGATTGATTGATTATATTGAGATTGTGTTGTGTTGTTGTTGTTGTTGTGGTGAGACAGTGGCTACACCAAAGCAGATTAGAGATTTGATGAAAGTTGATGGTTTAACCAATGATGAAGTCAAGAGCCATTTACAAGTAAAAGTTCTCATCTTTTTTAACCATTAGAAACTTTGATGTGTGAATGAATGAATGAATGGTTTTGACAGTGAGGTGAAATGAAATTGTATTGCAGAAATATAGAATGCATATCCGTAAGCATCCGCTGCATCCGACAAAGACTTTGTCATCGTCGGATCAGCCCGGTGTGTTGTCAGAGAGAGAATCACAGAGCTTAATAAGTTTGTCGAGGTCGGATTCGCCACAAAGCCCACTTGTTGCAAGAGGGTTGTTCAGTAGTAATGTTGGTCATAGCTCAGAGGAAGATGAGGAGGAGGATGAAGAAGAGGAGGAGAAATCTGATGGACGTAGTAGCTGTAGAAATGATGAAACAAAGAAGAAGAGACAAGTGTTGGATCTTGAGCTTTGAAATTCGGCCTAGTGAATGATATAATCATACCAACTTATGTTATATATGCTCAAAACTTGAGTTTGTTCGGGAGTTTTTGTAGATGTAAACATGAGAGTTGAAATAAGGAAGAGGTTTTTTTTTTTTTGCAAGAGGAAATAGATAGAAGAGAGTGATCAAAATCCTCTGGTTTGTGTTTTTGTTTTTTTGTTACTTCATAAGAAAGGTAAACTCAAATATCAAAGATTTTGTTTTTTTACTTATTACAGTCTCTCTCAATCATGTGAATGAAGGAGTCATTTGATTAGTTTCACCAACTCGGTAAATGGAAGCTAAAAGTAGGATGAAGAAAATCACAATCTTTGTCTTTTCTCTATAAGACATCGTTTTCTTCAATCTAACCTAATCTATCTGAGAATAAAAATAAGAATTTTTTATTGCATAAAATCGTACGAAAAGATAAGATTTTTCGTCTTAAAACGACAAGATAACAATTTTCACTATTGAAGGAAATTGATATGTATATATAAAAATCAACTCCACTGATTTGATGTAGTTTTATTAATTCCACGAGATTTACATGTTTAGTGGAAATTAGAAAAGCTTCTTGTCAATCGAATATTTTGTTCAAATTGATTAGGTTCTAACCCCACCCGGTTTAGCCACCCGGTTATCTTTGGTTTTAAGGTCTGGGCCTCACGGGCCACATCACCGTCTTCATCAAAATTCACATTTGTTTTTTGTCATTGACAAAACCACTTTTCGAATCCAAGGCTCGACGACCTTTAAGGGTTTAAGCAATCACCGGAGCTCTTACGCCGTGAGCTAAGAACCGACCTCTTGTTAGTTTCTTTCTACTCTCCAATTAAAGAACCATGAGAGAAATTGTGACTATTCAAGTTGGAGAATTCGCAAACTTCGTCGGCTCTCACTTTTGGAATTTCCAGGTCTCTGCTCCGATTCAGTTTAAAATGGATTCTGGGTTTTGTTTGTCTCTGTTTTTCATTACAAAAGTGTTTGTCTTTTTGGCTATTAATCGTTGGGTTTGCTAAAGTTGAGGACTTTGACTTGAAATGTAGGATGAATTGCTCGGATTGGCTAGTGACCCAGAAAGCGATCCAATCTTTAGAAGCCATAATCTCGACATGGACGTTCTCTACCGCTCCGGTGAGACCCTGCAGGTGAGAGATGATTAAGATTTCGTTGACTTTGATCAATCTCACTTGTTTTGTAAATCTAAATGTTTGTGTGGTGGAACTTTATACAGGGGGTTGCTACATACACTCCTCGTCTTGTTTCAGTCAACTTGAAAGGTAAATAATCTTAGCTTGATTGGCATGTGTTCATTCGAATTTGGTTTTCTTAGTTTCTTATTGAACTCCAATGAACTTAGAACAAGCAAGATTCTGGATTTGATATATAGATGGTGGATATATGTTTCTTCTGTCAGGGTCACTAGGCACCATGAGCTCACGCGGTACCCTCTACAACGAGGGTTCTTCATCAAGATCAGATTCTTCAACAACCTGGTCAGAATTGCATATAAATTTAGTCTTAGTGCATATAAATTTTGAGTAAAAAGCTTGTTCTTTCACTAGGGTGATATGATAGAATTTCTAGTTTCGCATTAGTTGAATATCAGTTATGTGTCTTTGTAGGTTTGGAGATGTTGATACTCAGAGATCTGAACCTCGAAAGAGGAACTTGTTTCTGCAAAGTTTGTATGAGGAAGAACAGAAAGTGGGTAAAGAAAAGGCGAAAGAGATTGAGGACAAAGATATTGTTGGATGCTTAGATGAGGGAGTTGAATGTTGGACTGACTTCTCCAAATCCCATTATCATCCTCAAAGTTTATACGAATTGAACGGATTATGGATGGACTCTCAGGATTTTAACAATTATGGAATTGGTAAAGACGTTTTCTCTGAGGCTTCACGTGGAGAGGAAATATGTGACAGACTCCGTTTTTTCGTGGAAGAGTGTGATCATATTCAGGTTAAGCTTTTACCCCTTTTTTTTTTGTTTTCTTTTCTTTTCCAACTTGTTTTACTTTCTAACAAATAGTTTACATTAATGATCATTACAGGGTATTAAGTTCCTTGTGGATGATTCGGGAGGATTTTCCGCTGTAGCAGCGGATTTCCTTGAGAACATGGCAGATGAGTACACGAACGTACCTGTATTGCTATATTCCGTAAGGAGCCCAATGTCACAGATGAGCCCGAAAAAGACAGTTACAAACAAGCTTCACGATGCGATATCGTTTTCTCGACTCTCATCCTTTTGTAAACTCTTCACTCCGATCGGTTTACCATCCTTGACCGGAAGTACGCAACATCCTAACTCTCACTGAAACAAAAATCTTTTGATTTTCTCCCAATGCAACTGACGATTTGGTGTGTCTTGTTTATCATTTATGTTGACTTTTAAAGGTAAAGCATCAAAATTTCTTAATCTCGGTGATGAGAAACCTTATCGAAGCAGTGCAGTGTACGCCGCTGCTCTACATTCAAGCACAATCCCTTTCCGAATGCAACCCACTAGCTCAGATTCAAGTGAAGTGTCAAATTCTATGGATGTTAATACACTTGTACAGCTTTTAACGGGTCGTGGTAGACAAAACATAGTGTCGATTTTAGACTCTGCAATGCCAGCTCCTACATTAGCAGGGAAGCAATTAGAGAATACCCTTTTAACGAGTTTGCAAGCACTAACACCGGAAGTAACTGAAGATGTAGAAGACGATCAAGCGGTTGAGTCAATGTGTATACTTGGAGCCCTTAGATCAGAAGATAAAGAAGCATTGGTTTCAGAAGTGAAGAATGCGGTTGATGCATCTTACGAACAGGCAACAACCAAAGGGAAGCCGTTGATTTGCAATCTCTCGGTCTCGCGTTGTCCTCTTCCGGTACCATTACCGTTTCCTTCTATATTTGGAAACCTTGTTGGGAGGAAAGGTGAGATACTGAGCAGTCCGGTCTCGGATTCTCTGTTCAGAGGCTCACTGGATGTTCACTCCATACCAGTAGCAACAAGATGGAGATCTTCGAGTGCAGTTTTGCCATTTTTGGAAACTAGAATGGGCAATTTAGAGAAACTTGGGATCCAATGGGGAGCCATGGGATCAGATGTGGTTAGGGCATGGGGATTTGGGAGAGAAGAATTGCAAGAAATGAGGGAGAATCTGTCAAAAATGGTATCTGAGCTGAATCCTCAGTTTTTGGAATCTTCGGATTCAGATTAGTTATGTCTTAAAACTAATATGTTGTATCATCTCTAAAGATTTTCTCTGGTTTGGTTTGGAACTTTTTGGTCAAACCTGTTGTTGATTGACTTATGTTCTTCCTGTAAGTGCCTTGAGAGAAATTGAAGCAATTGAGTTGATTTGAAATTGGTGGCATAGGAGAGAAGCAATATCAAACCCGAATAAACCGATATCAACTCCAAACATATCAACATTTATAGTTCCAATGGGGGATTCTTTTGATCAATTTGAAACATTGCTGCTACTTCCTGTCTACTTTTTTGTGCACTATAGAGTTAGAAACAGCTTCTATCATCTGCCAGAACCATGATAGTGATGCCACTCCCTCTATCCATGGCTTAAAGGATCAGTAACCTGATGCACCTTACGAGACTCGGCGCTTGAGTACTGTCCCACAGCTCGGGCATGAGGAATTGATTGCTTCCCGGCTGCAAGCGCATTTACATTTTCAACTAAATACTGTCTCGGGAGCCTCCCGACCACATTACCTTCTTCGTTTCCTTCTCTATCGAGAAAGGCGAAATGAGGAATACCCTCAACACCAAACTCATCCAACTCTTGCTCCCATTTCGTGTTATCCACATTTAGCATCACAAAGTTAACTTTGTCCCTGCGAATCACAACACCACAAGTAAACTTCAACTTTAGGCTAAAAATTGTCAAATTAATGTCTAAAAAGCTCCATATTCCATTAAACTAACATGAGGTTAAATGGTTTGCCTCTGCAACTAAAATCTTCAAAGCTCAACCCTTTTCATTAGCATCTATCTACATAGCCAATCCAATCCTAAAGAAGTTCCCTAATCCATTAATGATCAAAACCAACACAAAATAAGATTTCTTCTGCAACTAGAATCTTCAAAGCTCTAGCTTGCTCATTAGCTTCTACATAATCAATCCATTTCTAAACAAGTTCCCTAACCAAATCAAACCAAAAACAAGAGTGGGTCTGTTCTGTAACCAGAATCTTAGCTTGTTCATTAGATTCTACATAGGCAAGACAAGATTAAGTTTCTTCTGCAACTAGAATCTTCAACGCTGTAGCTTTCTCATATATATATATAGAGGCTTCATTTTCAAGACCATTACTTACTTGTATTGCTGCTCGATTTTGTAAACATCAGGGGCTAGTTCTCGACAAACCTCACACCAATCTGCATAAAACTCTACCACTGTCGGCTTCCCATTCGACAAAGCCTAACAATCCATTTCATAAAACTCACTAAGCATTCGTATTAATTCATTCTATGAGTTCAAAAAACATAGATGAAGAAACCTCCTCGTAAGGCAACGCAGAAGCGGTTAAATCCTTCAAGGAAATCCCAAAATCGAGCCTTGTCGATACAAATAACGACAAAGCCGCAATTACAGTAACAGCCGCAACTCTTCTATTGATATCCTTATTGGGAGATTCAGGGAATCCAGAAGAAGAGGAAGAAGAATCAGCAACAGATGATTCCACTTCCTTCGACGCAGCTGAACTTTCACCAATATTATCTACTACCAATCTCTCCTGAATCAGTTAAAGGCTAGATCTTTAGCTAATTTGCCGTCGACCCATTTCAAAAAAATCGAAATTTTCACCTGTTTGGTTTCGGAAGATTCTGGGTTTGGTTTGCAACGAACAGCACGAAATCTTGGAGCTCCTGTTTGGGTAACGAATAAAGATTGATGATTTCGAGGACTGAGATTGAATCCATGACTAGATGGAAGGTTTAAAGAAAAGACTAAGCGAGCCATCGTCGCGAGAGAGAGAGAGAGAGATGACAAAACTGTTGAATTTACAGGTTACTTCATCAGATCGTCATTATCGTAGTGTTGTAGCTTCTTCGTCTAACCAAGCTATTCGAACCACACGTTTTTTGTTATTTCGCGGAAAAATAATAATAAAAAAAGATTTAACCTTTGAGACATAATATGAAATGAGGAACTCTTTATATTCAAAAATCATATTTTTATTAGAAACATAATCACATACTTTTTTGGTGGAGCAACATAATCACATACTTAATTGTTAAATGTATTGAAACATAATGGGTTTATAATAATGCTTTTATGGGATTAAATAAAATATGAAAACAGTAAAACAAGTATTTATCAAAACTTTAATATTTAGTTATAAATTCAAACATTAATATATAAAAAATAGTTATTTAAAAAAAAACAAAAAATATAGTCTTAAATTTACATTACGTGGAAACAGATTGAACTTATACCACTAACGGATAAAAGAAAATTCTCAGGATATAATATCAAGTTTAGTTTGTTTTCACATCTTTGAAATTCAACATTTAAATTTTTTAAATAAAAAGTATTATATATATTTAAAACTTTAGTTAAATCAACATATTTAAATTTAAAAACTTAACTTTGAAAACATTTTTTATAAGGGAAATTGTTAAAAATACCTCTTTTGGTGTGCTCCTTTTCAAAAATACCCCTTTTAGATGTCCATTTTAAAAAATGCCCCTTTTTAAATCTGAAATTTTTATAAAGTTTTATTAGGTTTATAAGGTACTTATGGATTGTAACTACTACTTGAAGACTCGATCCAAGTATTTATAAGGTTTTATAAGGTGTTTTTAAAGGTTTTACAAGTTATTTTAAAGGATTTTTAAGGTTTTTCAAAGGTTTTACAAGATATTTTATAGGTTCTTAAAGATATTTAAAATGCATTTATAAGGTATTTATAAGATTTTAGATACATATAAATATAGTTTGTGTATGTTTTAATAATATTACATACATATTTGGGTAAATCTTATATTTTTAAGAGCATTTTTTTATAAGGTTTTAAAAAAGGGTATTTTTGAAAAGTGGCATTGAAAAAGTGGCATTTTTGCAAAAGCCCCTTTTTATAATAAGCTTTTAGTTAAAAATTAAAACAATTTAAAAAAACAATTTTTTTAAAAAAAACATTAAAATTAAATTTAAGTGGAAAATTTAAATACGTGAAAACATGTTGAACTTATGACACCACAAGACTTAGGGACCAAAAGGACGAGATGCTAAGTCCGGTTAGTTTTCACGTATTTCAATTTAACGTTTTAGTTTGAAAATATTTTGCAAAAGAAAATATCAAAACGGTTTCAAAAACATTATTTTTGCAAAAAAACCTTTAAAACTAAATTTAAATAAATGAAAACATGTTGACCCTTTGACACCACAAGACTTACGGACCAAAAAGACGGGATGCTAAGTCTAACCGTTTTCACGTATTTAATTTTGAAAATATTTTGTATAATGAAAACTTTTAGCTAAAAATATATTAACGATTTACTTAAAACATTATTTTGAAAAAATCTTAAAATTAAATCTAAAGACGTGAAAACATGTTGAACTTATGACATTATAAGACTTACAGACCAAAATGACGGGATGCTAACTCTAACCGTTTTCACGTATTTAAACTTAACATTTGAGTTTGAAAATATTTTGTATGATAAAAAACTTTTAGCTAAAAAATATATAAACGATTTACTTAAAACATTATTTTTGAAAAAACCTTAAAATTAACCCTAAAAACGTGAAAACATGTTGAACTTATGACACCACAAGACTTATGGACCAAAAGGACGGGATGCTAAGTCTAACCATTTTAACGTATTTAAATTTAGCATTTAAGTTTGAAAATATTTTGTATAATAAAAAACTTTTAGCTAAAAAATATATAAACGATTTAATTAAAACATTATTTTAGAAAAAATCTTTAAATTAAATCTAAATACGTGATAACATGTTGAACTTATGACACCACAAGACTTACAGACCAAAAGGACGGGATGCTAAGTCTAACCGTTTTCACGTATTTAAATTTAACATTTATTTAACATTTAAGTTTGAAAATATTTTGTATAATAAAAAAACTTTTAGCTAAAATATATATAAACGATTTACTTAAAATATTACTTTGAAAAAACATTAAAATTAAATCTAAATTCCTGATAACTTGTTAAACTTATGACACCACAAGACTTACGGACCAAAAGGACGGGATGTTAAGCCTAACCGTTTTTACGTATTTAAATTTAACATTTAAGTTTGAAAATATTTTGTACAATAAAAAACATTTAGCTAAAATATATATAAACGATTTACTTAAAATATTATTTTGAAAAAACCTTAAAATTAAATCTAAAGACGTGAAAACATGTTGAACTTATGACACCACAAGACTTACGGACCAAAAGGACGGGATGCTAAGTCTAACCATTTTCACATATTTAATTTAATATTTAAGTTTGAAAATATTTTGTATAGTAAAAAACTTTTAGCTAAAAAAAATATATAAAGATTTACTTAAAACATTGTTTTAAAAAAACCCTTAAAATTAAATCTAAATACGTGATAACTTGTTAAACTTATGACACCACAAGACTTACGGACCAAAAGGACGGGATGCTAAGTCTAACCGTTTTCACGTATTTAAATTTTAACGTTTAAGTTTGAAAACATTTTTTAAAATAAAACCTGTTATTTTAAAATATTAGATGCGAAAAACCTTTTATTTTAGTTTGAAATCCGAAAATTTAAAATTGAAAAATATTGTTTTTACCAAATCAATTATTATCTATAACGTTAATTAATATAGAAATCAAAATCTTATTTAGAAAAAAAAAAGGAAATTAAGAAAGGAACAAACCTGGCTCTCGTGGATTGTTGTTTGCTAAAGCCCATACGCTGTTTTCCGAAGCCCGGCCCATATCATATTGGGCTGAGATCTGACGAAACTCAAAGTCATCATCTTCGTCTTCTCTCTTCAGGCGAGTCCTTAACGGTCTGAGCCATCGAGACTCTTCTTTGCCACTCAAGAGTTTCTTTGCGCTTTCCCGAAAGCAAAGACAGGTCCTCATAAGATCATGCATCCATGGTTGGCTAGAAATCGTGATCGATTGATCAAACACGAGAGAGTAGAGACCGCTTTGAAGTGGCGTTGGTATGGATGATCTCTAACCTTGTAGGATTTACATTGACTTCTAACGGTCTCGAGATTGGTGATCCTCTCTCTATAATATTCACAGAGCTGATTTTGCAGAGAAGAAAAGGATTTTTCTTTTCTTTTTCGTCTTTGGAATGAAAATTTTGATTTGCAAAAGAAGGAAGAAGATATGAGTATTTATAAGAAAATGTTTACGCAAAAAAAAAAGGAAACATACCTTTTTCATATTTGGGCTTCCAAAAAAAAAGGAAATTGATCACAATTACAACGGCCATATTTTTCCATATTAATGGAAATTATGTTTTGTTTTTTTTAAAATTGGAAATTATTAAGTGACTTGCGTATGCTTTAGTGAAACAAGAGCGGTGCAGGTTAGCTAGACTCCATCGTGTGTGGGATAACATACGCATTTTTATTGGTCTATTTTCCGTGAATTATTATTTAATTAAAAAATGAAAATTAATTTTCTCCCCAAATTCTTTAATTTTTGGGTTCCA
The DNA here is from genome assembly GCF_000004255.2 of Arabidopsis lyrata subsp. lyrata. NCBI lineage: Eukaryota > Viridiplantae > Streptophyta > Magnoliopsida > Brassicales > Brassicaceae > Arabidopsis > Arabidopsis lyrata. Next base: position 1,605,949 of record NW_003302549.1, read on the forward strand.
TTTTCTTAAGTCCGCCAAAAAAAGCGAAGAGAGGGTTTTACTTTTGCGACGATACAACAACTCTTGCCAACAAATTTGACGTTTTTGTTCTTCCAATTTCAAATTCACACAGAAAAATCGTAATCTACGATGGTTGATGAATCAGCTTCAGCATCGGAAGCTTCGGTGATACAAACCCTAACCGAGCCGGCGACGGAGATACCGCAAACCCTAGAACCTAACCTAGCCTCAATCGAAGCCACTGTCGAATCTGTTGTGCAAGGAGGCACTGAGTCGACTTGCAACAACGATGCTAATAACAATAACGCCGCCGATAGTGCCGCTACTGAGGTTTGTGATGAGGAGCGTGAGAAGACGCTTGAGTTCGCTGAGGAATTGACGGAGAAAGGCTCTGTGTTGTTGAAAGAGAATGATTTCGCTGAAGCTGTCGATTGCTTTAGCCGTGCCCTCGAGATCAGGTATCATTTCGAAATCAATCTAGGGTTTAGGGTTTCAAATGTTTCTGATTCACACCTTATGGGCTTTAGGTTATGCTCGAACGATCTAACCATGGTTCTGGGTTTTTGGTTGAGATTCAATTGTGTCTCCTTTTAGCAGAGGATCTAATGGAAACATTGCTTGTTTTTGATGACATGTTTAGGGTTGCACATTTTGGTGAACTTGATGCTGAGTGTGTAAACGCATACTATCGATATGGAAAAGCTCTCCTGGAGAAGGCTCAAGCTGAAGCTGATCCACTTGGTAACATGCCTAAGAAAGAAGGTGAAGTTCAGCAAGAGTGTAGCAATGGTGAATCTTTGGCTCCATCTGTTGTTTCTAGTAACACGGAGAGACAAGGGAGTTCAAGTGGGCAAGATGGTACGGAATTATTGTCCTAGTTTAAGCTTATGTGTGTGTAGATGCTTCTGCTTCTTTGTTTTGCTGACTTTTTTCTCCTTCATGCATAGGTTCTGGTGGTAAAGACCAAGGAGAGGATGGTGAAGATTGTCAAGATGATGAACTATCTGATGCTGATGGTGATGAAGATGAGTCTGATTTGGATATGGCCTGGAAAATGCTGGATATTGCAAGGGCTATTACTGACAAACAGTCTACTGAGACAATGGAAAAAGTGGATATACTCTGTTCGCTTGCTGAAATTTCCTTGGAAAGAGGTATCTCTTTTTCCTTTCACCTTTGCATTGTCTTATTTTCTCATTTCAGCTATTGGCTGGTTTTGAGTTGTGTTGTTTTACTATGCAGAGGACATTGAGTCTTCCCTGACTGACTACAAGAATGCATTGTCCATCTTGGAGCGATTGGTTGAGCCCGACAGTCGACACACAGCTGAATTGTATCCTTTTGATTTCTTGAATTGTATCTGATTTTTCGTTATGTCAATTGAGTTGTTGGATGATATAAACTTAACTTTAACGTTTCAGAAACTTCCGCATATGCATCTGTCTAGAAACTGGATGTCAGCCTAAGGAAGCAATACCGTATTGTCAAAAAGCTATGTTCATCTGCAAAGCACGGATGGAGAGGCTCAGTAATGAGATCAAAGGTGCATCTTGTTCAGCAACTTCCTCAACCGTCTCTGAAATAGATGAAGGCATCCAACAATCATCCAATGTTCCTTACATTGATAAATCTGCTTCAGACAAAGAAGCTGAGATTGGAGTCTTAGCTGGTCTCGCTGAAGATCTAGAAAAGAAGGCAAGAAAACTAAACCTATCAGTTCATTAAAATAACTCCAAACCCATATTAATGTCCAACATTTGTTTTCTGCAGCTTGAGGATTTGAAACAACAAGCAGAGAACCCAAAGCAAGTTCTTGCTGAGCTAATGGGCATGGTATCAGCTAAGGCCAATGCTAGTGACAAGGTTGTTCCTGCTGCTGCTGCTGAAATGAGCTCTTCTAGGATGGGAACTGTGAATACCAATTTGGGGAAAGAATTAGAGTCACCTACGGTCTCAACCGCGCATACCGGTGCAGCAGGAGGAGGAGGAGCATCAGGTGTTACTCATCTGGGTGTTGTTGGAAGAGGAGTGAAGAGAGTATTAATGAATGCAACCTCTGTCGAATCAAGTGCCTCAAAGAAACCAGCTCCTGATTTTTCAGACAAAGCAGATGGCAACTCCTCTTGAAAGCGGAAAAAGGTATAAAAATTTCTATTACTACTTAAGTTTTAACCGATGAAAACTGAGAAAAACATTTGGTATCATCCTCATGGATCTTCCAAGACTAGATTTTCAGGTTCTTGTATTGTAATGGGGTCCGTACTTACTGCTTTTTAATCGCTGAGATCTTTGGATTTTTTTGGCTTATTATTGTTGTCAATCAGTCTTATTTTTATGTGCTTTTTAGTTTAGTCACAAAACCAAAATCTTATTAGCACAATCTGATAATCATCTGCAGAGGATACTTTTTAGGGTATTAATTAATTTTATAATAAGTAAGGGATAAGAGGATATCCTTTATTAAAAATGTGGGTTGCTTGTAGAATTTAAATCTGGACTTTAATATGATTAGTATAATAAGGTTACGCTAAGTATCTGGAGATATGATAAGCTGTATATGAAAACGAGACCCTTGGGGAAGCCACGTGTCAAATCTGTTTCTGTCACCAGCGAAGCCTACGTGGCGAGCAGCTCCTAGATATATCGAAGTTCACAATTTTTTTTTTTTTCTTTTCCCTCTGATTCACAACAGTTGTCACAAACAGCCAAAGGTGTTTTGTGATTGGTTATAAATACTCTGCTATGTGAGAGAGTTTACTACATTCACAAATAAAATAAAACTTAAAAATGGGGAGGGTTGAGTTTTTGGCCATGAAGACTGAGGAGAACACGGCGAACCTGATCAATTCTGATCTGAATGAGTTCGTCGCAGCCGCGAAAAAGCTCGTGAAAGATGTAGGGATGCTCGGCGGGTTAGGCTTTGGCACGTCTTTCCTTCAATGGGCCGCTTCAATCTCGGCCATGTGAGCAAAAACATACCAAACCATATAAACTTTCTGGCTTTTGTTTGGATCATTGTGATGATCCGTATTGTTTGTTTTTACAGTTATCTGTTGATATTGGATCGCACCAACTGGAGAACCAAAATGTTGACTACCCTTTTAGTGCCATACATTTTTTTCACACTTCCTTCGGTTATCTTTCAGTTCTTTAGGTAATCAAGAAAACCTGTTCATTAACATGATGTTATGGAGTTCTTTTGAAAATATAATCGATATTCGATTTAATGTCACAGCGGAGATTTTGGGAAATGGATTGCTCTCATCGCGATCACAATCAGGCTTTTCTTCCCTAAAGAATTTCCAGGTCAGAACCCGCATTTTCATGACTAAACATTAGTTTAAATTTCGACTAAATAATGACGAAAGTTTGATCTTAAAAATCTTCTTTCTTTTTTTTTCCATATAAATGTTTAAAACATGTAGATTGGCTAGAGATTCCGGCAGGATTAATTCTTCTTATAGTGGTTGCACCGAGCCTCATAGCTTGGACACTAAGAGAAAGTTGGGTTGGGGCAGTAATATGTCTTGTAATAGCATGTTACCTTTTCCATGAACACATTAAAGCTTCTGGTGGATTCAAAAACTCATTTACTCAGAAGAATGGAATCTCCAATACCATTGGGATCGTTGCTCTCCTCGTTTATCCGGTCTGGACCATATTTTTTCACATCTTCTAAGTCAATACCATTGGCTTGTAGACTCTTTCAACATTTTGTGTCTTCAATTCATTTTCAAGGTTTGAATTGTTTATGGCTTTATAAAAAGCATTTGTGTTTGAGAAATCTTGAATATAAAAAAAGAAATTTCAATTGTACTGACTTGTAATATTGTTTTTTTCTTGTAATTGTGTGACTTGTAAGATTTATGAGTTTGTATATTGGTTGGTGTGTTGAATGAGATCTTGAATATTCTCGACTATTTTACTGATCATGACTAAGTAGTTGTTTTAAATTTTATGAAAAAAAAATTAAAAGAATTTTACTGGATATTTTTAGTAATTTCTATTTTTAATTTTTGTAACACAAATTTCTGGTATGACTCTTTTAAACTTTTAATAAAGCAACACAAATTTCTATCATCTCCTATAGCATTGAACTACGTGCCGTTGTTCGTATCCAAAAGTGTACTGCATGACGTCTTAGTAACGTATATTCTTGTATTACAATCAATCAAGATGCGGAATCTTTGACGACAAACAATCTGCTGCCACGTGGCATAAGACAGAACCTGATAATTTTGGACACTTCAAATCACTCAAAACAGAGAGCTTTTTGTCCGACAAGGAGGAACTCTGTGGCGGACTATGGCCGCTTTCTTACAAGCCGCCGTCACCACCGTGCAACCCGCCAGGGTGGATCCACCACCTCGGGCCGCCGCAAAGCTCCGGATGTGCGTCTCTAAATACTTTGGAGTTGAGCCGGTGGCGAGCCGCGTCTCCTGCTCCCTCCACGACGATCTCAAGAACTTAACTCTGAAATTCGTTGATACTACTAAGATCGCTGGTTTTTCACTCGCCGCCTCCGCTCTTGTTGTCTCGGTACGGTTTCTAGGTGTTCGACAAGCTACAATCTCAAACCTTTTACAGTCTAGTTCCTCCTATGATCGCTAAATTAGGGTTTACGAAAGTGAGCTATTTGCAGAGAAATTGAGTAACATGAACATTGAATTGAAAATTAAGATTTCTTTTTCTTCTTCACAATTTCAGTTTTTAATGCAAAAGATTCAGCCTTTTAGTGTACTTGATGTGATCTTGATAAACTAAAGGTTAGGTTTAAGAATCTGATCAATGCATAGATAAAGATAATGGTATTTTGATGATTCATGTAACATGTTTTTGTGTATTTAAGGGTGCAAATGCAGAAGGCGTGCCAAAGAGGCTAACTTTCGACGAGATACAGAGCAAGACTTACATGGAAGTGAAAGGAACAGGAACTGCGAATCAATGTCCAACCATTGAAGGTGGCTTGGAGTCATTCGCCATAAAGCCAGGCAAATACTACGCCAAGAAATTCTGCTTAGAGCCAACTTCATTCACCGTAAAAGCTGAAGGAGTTAGCAAGAACTCTACGCCCGATTTCCAAAACACAAAGCTCATGACTCGTCTTACCTACACACTCGATGAAATCGAAGGCCCTTTCGAAGTAAATCTCGCTGCTTAATACATTAGATCAGTCCATACAAAATCTTAACTTTGGTATTGATTCAATAGGTAGCTTCTGATGGAAAGGTGAAGTTTCTAGAGAAAGACGGTATTGATTACGCTGCAGTGACAGTACAACTTCCTGGTGGCGAGCGTGTACCGTTCTTGTTCACGATCAAGCAGCTTGTGGCATCGGGTAAACCAGAGAGCTTTGGAGGAGATTTCTTGGTGCCATCTTATAGAGGGTCGTCTTTCTTGGATCCTAAAGGCCGTGGTGGCTCTACGGGCTACGACAATGCGGTTGCATTACCTGCTAGAGGAGACGATGAGGAGCTAGCTAAAGAGAACAGCAAGAACACAGCTGCTTCACTTGGTAAGATCACACTTAGTGTCACAAAGAGTAATCCCGAGAGTCGTGAAGTGATCGGTGTTTTCGAGAGTATTCAGCCTTCGGATACTGATTTGGGTGCTAAGACTCCTAAGGATGTCAAGATCCAAGGAATCTGGTATGCCCAACTTGAGGAATAAAACATTGATTGTCTATAGAATCTCTTTGTTTTCTTTTTCTGTAAATGTTGTTATGATTAAAGAATATTGATTCCAGTTCATTGTACATGTGGAACTCCATTTGGTAATACTTTCCACTTTTGTCTTTAATCAGAAACTAATTATTGTGATAAAAAGACTAATTATTGCGGATTAAGATAATCATATTTGTAGATCTGGATAATTGCTTGTAACAGCAAAGATGATTTTTGAATAAGAAGTAAGAAGAGGTCCACAATTAAGCAAACCATTTGCCTTATAATACCATTGTTATCACATCCACTTTGTGTCTTTTCACCTCCCCTGTCTCAAAAACAGAGGACCATTTGCTCTGTTTCTTGATTCTGTGTTCTCTCCTAATCAAAAGTTCAAATCTTTTGGACAATCCACGAAATGGAAGATCGAAGCAGGTGAAAATGACGAGAAGGAGAGACGGTAACAAGGATTCCGTTCAAGGAGATGGTTAGAACGGCGTCGTTTGGAACCAGCTCAAGCTTTGTTCTTCGTCTCGGACAAACTCTGTTTTCCTCTGCTTCGCTTCTTTTCATGTGCTTTAACGATGACGAAGATTTCTACGCTTACACTGCCTTCTGGTAATCTTTCAAATATTTCGTTCAAAATTAGAACACAAGTTTCGAAACAAGAGACTTAATTATGAATGTTATGGAACAGTTATTTAGTCACAGTCATGGGTTTAGTGACACCTTGGAGCGTGACGTTAGCCCTAATGGAAGCTTACTCAATCATCCTCCAACAACTTCCTATGCAAGCAACAGTTATATCTGTCATCGTCGCTGGAGATTTTGTAAGTTATCTTTGTGCTTAAAACATTCATCTACTTTATTTTGTATACGTGTCAAAAACTCGAAACTAAATTGCTTTTTATCAAACAAAAGAAGATTAATTTGATAAGAAAACGTGTTTCTCTAAATGAACCAATTGTTAAGAAAATTAAAGGTGTTACCAAATGAACTGATTGTGACTAGTAATAGACATAGACATAGTGGATGGATATAGATTAGATTTTGATTGGTTCTTATCAAAATACAATCCAAGAACAATTCAAACTGTGATACATTCCACAACTTTATATTAGCTTTTCTGCAATATCCTTTGCCACTATAATATCTGTAGTGGACCATATCATATAAGAAAGATGGAGAGATATCCAAATCACATTAGCCATTAAAGGATAAAGATTTTAGGCTATACACCAACTTATAGTTATCTAATAATGGTAGCCACTGTATTGAGTGGTTCCGGTCCTATCAATATCGGGTCAACTAATCTTTACTATGCAAAAATTGTTGGTTCCTTATGTTTCTTGTTTAACTTGGACTCCACTTTTTATTTTAGTGTTGGTAATTGAGTGTGTGGTCGAATGTATCTCAAACTAATAAAGTTTATGTATAGAAGTTGTAGTAGGCCAAAACTTTGCAGCTGAGGGGAACCATGTTTTGGACTGGTCTCTATATTCAACTACAATTTAAACCGCAAAAACACTAGATCGTGTCGAATCTGAAAATGATCACGATTTATAATGAACCGACTCATGTAAAACGAGTCACATCAAAGCTAGAGTAAGCTGATGAGTGATGACCCATCCAACTCTACATCAACAGAACATAATCATCATCTGAAAATATCTGTTTGCAACAAGCAGAGGAATATGGATCACTTGTCTTGCTTTAATCAAGATGGCGAAATCTCTAGAGTACATCAACTTGTATATCTTTGTTGTTTGGTGGTAGACTCTGAAAATTTGATTTCTCTTTAAAGGACATCAATTCTATTTTTATTAATTATATAATAAACATTAAACAGGAAATTTCTTTTTGCAAAATGTAGCAAAATTGGAAGTTTGGAACTAGTTGTTATTTTTAGCGAAAAAAAAAATGTAAAATTGTTGATTAGCTAATTATAATTTCCTTTATATATTTGGATTTATTCAGGTTTTGTCGTTTTTGTCTTTGGGAGGTGCTTGCTCGACGGTGAGCGTGGCCGTACGTTTGATCGGCGCCGGAGAGAAGCAATGTGATCGGTATAAGTTATCGGCGACAATGGCGTTTTTGTCTTCGTTTCTTTCATTTGCTTCCACTTTATTTAATTTTCGTCTTCTTCCTTCTCTAATGTCTCAATAATTAGATTTCATTTCACCAGTCTATGGTTATATTCTTCCTTTTGTATTTGTTGCAGAATAATTTTCCTTTGCTTCGACCAATGCCACTTTCCTGACGGATTTTCGAATATTATTGTTTTTAGTAATCTATAATTTCAAATAGCAAATGTCATATCGAATGTCCCATTAGAAACACTGTATATAGAGGAAAATTTTGTAGTCTTTGAACTGTAAAACAATTTTGACCTTTCATAAAGTACATCTTGTAGTTTGCAAGGCAGTGTTATAGCATTGCACATGGGTCTATACAAAACTTTATGATTAAACTATGCTCTACAGCAAAATTACTAATCAAGGACTCAATCTATTATCTATATAGTAGGGGTAAAGTTTTAAAAATTGTGATGAATTATATAAAATTAAAATACTATTGTTTTGTAGGTTAATTTGTTTTTTTTTTTGTTTTTTTTTGAACAAAGTAGGTTAATTTGTTCATATTTTTGAAGAATGATATATATAATAATTTCATGTAATATATGGGAGACATGAAGATCTAAACTATATCCTAAGTGTCCAATCTCAAATCTCATTTCATTTGAAAATGTCTGGATTTAGATAAGTATTTATCTGTATTAGCATACTACATACAGATGAATCAAATTAATTAATTAAAATATTAATTGTAATGGATATTTATTTCATTGCTTCTAAATGAGAATCGACTTATGGATTTTAAAATGTTCGTCGTTATTCACTTGAAGGCACCGGCTTGTTCAAGTGCATGCACATACAAATTCATGTGTTCCGTACGTATAACTTTCTATAGATTTTCTTTGATACCCAAATGATCACATAAACAAAATTTTATATGTTTTTAGAAACAAAACTCAAATGGCCAAATCACACATAGAGAAATTTTCCCAACCTTACTTCTTGACTTTTTACTGGTTTTTATTTCCTTTAAAATCCCCAGTAGTATTTTATTGTTATTCGTTTTTTTCTCGTCAAACAATTACAAAAACTATTGTACTGCTTAAGTGTATATAATTAAGGTTTTTTTAATGTGCATACGTATATAGATTGTTCCACAAAATCAAGACCAACATAATAATAGTTGATACTTTTATGAACCATGATTAGGAGGAATTCTTAAGCGATCAGAAGTGATTGAAGATAAAGGGACCCAAGACAGCCTTGCATGATGATGAAACTTTTGATTCTAGATTTCTATAAAATTTAAAAGATGGGAAGTTTCATGGTAATGACAAGTGCGAGCTTTTTCATTGAATCTAAAGAACAAAATTACAAGAAATTATCGGACAAAAAAGAAGGAGTCCCACTATCGCATAAAAACAAACATATAAATAATACAAAACCATAAAAGTCAATATTCTATATCGAATGAATCATATCTTTTAACTTTAAACCATTGAAATTTTGCATATGGATATTTTCCCAAAGTACTAAGTCCATTTCGTTGGTCGCTTGATGTTTTTGCGTGTTCTGTCTTTTTTAACTAAGAAATTACTTTCATATTTAGAGAAAATCACGGACATCATTCTTCTAAGATTAGTATATATGTGTAAAAAGTGATGTTTAGAATGTATAATACGGAGGATGAAAAAAAAAAAAACACATGCATTGACGCGCCATGAGTGTTACTTAATTATTTATGACAAATTTCTTAAGATTAATTATTATGGTGTGAATACACATTGGAGAAATAATTTGTAATTTTCACAAATACATCCAAAGGAGTACAAATGCACATGTTAAACGGGAGCTTTCACCTCCTCAACTCACCAAAAAAAACAATCATGAATTCATGACTAAGAAACCTAATTAATTGAATTGTAAACAATTTTATAACAAATATTTGCACGTGACTTTTGTAAGCTAGGCTATTAAAACTCTTTTCGATTAAAATTTAACTGGTATATGGACGCAAAAAAAATATCAGATTATCTCAATAGTCAATTCAAAACTGATTGGTAAAAAATTTACAGCAAATTAAACATGATAACGTTTCTTTATTGGGGGATTGTGTATATATTATGGTCGGGTTTTTTTTCTTCTCAAACGGTCGGTTTAATTTACTGATGAAAAACAACATCAAACATAAAATGTTTGGAAGTCGAATAAAGCATTATTTTGTGGGAGTCAGAGAGGTATAAGAATTGGTTCAATCTTCTCATTTGTGGGCTGAGACCGTGAGAGGGAGCAGCATCCATGAAGCTTCATACAAAAGCATGGAGCATGTGACGTTCGCTTTCTTGTTCTACATACAAACCTTTCTAATAATATAATGTTAGTTATTTTCGCAAACTCATTTATTTACGATAAATTACAAAAAAAAAAACACGATTAAATAAAACAGTCACACGTTATTACGACACAAGTATCTATAACAGAGAAGAGGCATTATTTTGTACAAGAAAATTAAAACACAGATTATGAGTGTGTTACAACTAACAAGCATTACTTCGACAGTCCAGCTTAAACAATTCCCTAATCGTAACATATTTTTCAAACTCATCTATTATTATTCGCGTCCCTCTGTCGCAAAAAGCAGTAATCAGGATATCTCATATTATCCACCATAACGGTTTGGGATAAAAACATGATAGCTCAATAAAACAGAAAACTACCATAGTAAAGGGTAATTAATGTCAATATATAGTGAAACAGTGAGATAGTAGAATGGTATACGGTGGATTGGTCTCTTACTGTAAAATTAATGTGTTACGATAAGTATATGCTACTTCAACTTGTCCAATAACACATATTTGATGAATATAATGTTCTATATATACTTTTATACATCAATTGAGAGGGTTTAGATGATTGATTTTAGCGAGTAAGAGGATCGATTATTGGTCCATAATCAATTTGCAGTAATTAAAATTACTAATAGAGCGGTCGTTTGACCAAAGGACAATGAAAATAATAATAATACTATTAGCTAAACACCACTTCATTTCTGGTTGGCATCGTTGTGATAGTTGACAATGAACCGCATATTGACCTATCGTTCCATTCCAGAATTTGACTATTACATTATTATTCAGAACCACAGATAAAATAATAACAATTTCTATATCCGAAGAAGCATGAACAAATAACGAGATGTCACCGGGCAAGAAGGGACTTAACAAGTTTAAGCCATCACCAATAGAAATTGTCGGATTCTTGTAGGACCCATCGAAAGGTACGTGGCCTCTCCTGGCTCGAAAATACGATGCGTGGCTGCGTCAGTTTAGGCCACGTTGTTCCCCTGCCACTCCCTTCTCTTGCTATTCCTGCACTCTCGTTTTATCCCGTGGACTAAGGCCACGTCTCTGGTACGGTATTAAAAATATCAAGAGAGAGTAATATTACTATTAAAAAAAAAAACAAATCAGGACGTAGTTGTTTAACGTAACCTGGAAGGACATGAGATTTTGCGTAGTATATAGTATTCATGATCGAACGAAAGAGTTAATATTGTAATTTCTCGCAAATATACTATTACTCAGATTAAAACCGATCACTAACATTTATCAAAACAATCAAATCACAGTAAAACCTCAATAAATTAATATAGTTAAAAAAAAATTAATATAGTTAGAACTTCGATATTTTATTAATTTATCGAATTATTATTTTATCAATATACTAATTATTTCAAAAATTAAATTTGGAATAAAAAAAATGTATTGATTTATAAAGATATTAATTTATCGAGTATTAATTTATAGAGCTTATACTGCATTTAAATACAACTAATTACTTCCTACCAAAAAAATTTTACAACTACTTACATTATTCTCTCAATCTTAATTACTAAGTTATGCCAATTCTTTCCTTTTTCCCCCACCTTCCCTCTATAGATTGGGTAAATGTCTGTAGACAAGAAATTAGAAAGATAAAGTAGTAGCAACAAGTCCTTACGCAACTTGGTAAACCAAAACCGGAACAAATATACTTACTAAGGAGAAGTAAAACCATGGTCGCCAACAAATATGCTTACTCTATTAGTCTATTTAGCTTAAGTCATGATCACTTATTTTTATTCGTTATCACCAATCAAATTCATTGTGTTTTAGGATGTTCAATGTTTTTTTTTTTTTTTTTTTGATAAAATGTGAATTAGGATGTTCAATGTTGACATCAACGTAAGCAAACTCTGGCTTTTTTCCATGAGTCCGACTGGTAGATTTTAATAATTGTGATTAACAAACCTTTTGCTTGTCACTAACCAGACAAATAGTTGCAACAAGTATATTATAGATCAAAATATTGGAATAATAGACCATCGGAATTCATTATAAACACTGTGAAGCGTGAACAATATGAGCCGTTCATAATCTACCTGGAAATTACGTCTTTTACATTTTTTTTATATTACTTTTTTCATCAAATTATTTGTATATTTTAAATGGACAATCGATCGTTTAGTTAGGAATTGAAAATATAGATTTAGCTTAACAAATTACCACTAGTACTCGTTACTAAAAAGTAAAAATAAAACGGCTTTGTTTTCTAATAGATCGATTGAATTAATTTTAGGAAAAAAAATCTTTACAATTCATTCACCACTTCTTGTATAGTACTATAGATTATCAACAAAACCAAGTACTAATAATATTAATATATCTTTTTGTTCAAAATATTAAATTATTAATACTTTAAATATCATAAATGAAGCGTAAAAAATATATACGTACAGTAGAAAATAAACACAAGAGTACAAGACTGTAATTAAAGTAAATGTACATACACACCCAAAATAAAGGAGTAAATAACCAATGAATTAAAAGTACATTAAAGGATTCCGACAGCTTCTTGGCCAATCAAGATCACAGATTTAAAAGTGACAAGAAAGTTCATAAATTTCCATATACAAAAATGGGAACGAGTAATGCATTTAAAATTGTAACCTAGTCATAAAGGGCAGCAATAGTTATTTTAAATCGGGAAATTCAATTTTACCTTAAATTCGTAAACCCACCGCGCCAACCCCACGAGCATTATACTCAATTTATTAACTCATAATACACTCATAAAACAAAATGTGTTCATAATAACATTCACAAATGAACTCATAAAACAAGCTTATTCCACGCTTGTAGAGTGGGTTAGCAGTTAGCTTCATGTCTTTATATATAGGTTTTGTCTTATTTATACCTAACTTTTGTATACTTATCATTCAAAGCACATTTTTAAAAACGTAAATGAAAAAAGAAAAAAGAGAAATGGTAACAACAAATTCGAAATAAATAAAAAGGTCAGTCCCTGACATGGTAATTATATTTATAGGTAATAATAAAGGGTTAAAATATCTACGCAAACACAAAAGCTGTCTTCTTCCCCACCACTTATACAGCCTGTCATCACTCCTATTGGTCCATAAAACGACAAAATCCTACGTGGCATCCATTTTTTTTTCTTCTTCTACAAATTCTCCCTATTTATACACAAAGTCTCCTTCCCCATAATTATTCATTTCACCGGAATAAAACTGAGTCAACTCGGAGCGAGTTACCAAGAATCACTTTACTGAATATTATTATACAAATGGGTATATGCAGCTCGAGCGAGTCGACTCAAGTAGCGACGGCGAAGCTGATCTTACAAGATGGGAGGATGATGGAGTTTGCGAATCCCGTTAAAGTTGGATACGTTTTGCTCAAGTATCCGATGTGTTTTATCTGTAACTCCGACGATATGGACTTTGACGACGCCGTTGCCGCCATTAGCGCCGATGAAGAGCTTCAGCTTGGTCAGATATACTTTGCTCTTCCTCTTTGTTGGCTTCGTCAGCCACTTAAAGCGGAGGAGATGGCTGCATTGGCCGTTAAAGCTAGCTCTGCGCTCATGCGAGGAGGAGGAGGAGGAGGTTGTCGCCGGAAATGTGTCGATCCTATTGTTTCTGATAAGCTTCGAATGAGAGTAGGCTCCGGTGATGATACGGTGGGTTCCGGCTCCGGGAGGAGGAAAGGGAGGAACGGTGACGGTGGTGGTAGTGTTAGTAGTAGCCGGAGGAGGAAATGTTACGCGGCGGAGTTGAGTACGATAGATGAGTGAAGGGTAGTTTTGGAATTTTGATTGAATTTGGGGGTTTAATTGTGGATAGTGTAATTATGTTGGGGGCCTATTAGTCATTTAATGAAGAAGCAATTTGCATATTGGCAAAAAGTTCTTATTTGGGATTTTATTACTTAGCATCATATCTCAAATAATTCGTCCAATTATAATTACACCCTTACATTTTTTTTCTCTCCAAGGAAATCAAAATGTCCATCGTGCGACAAAATTCTTATGTTTCTATAGAATTAGTTAGATTAGATTTCACCTTTCAAATATATAGAGAGGAATATATAACTAAAATTATTTCATTAATAATACAAGGATAAGAAAGGAACATGTGACTAGTTCTAAAGATCTCGTAACGCGGTATTTGGTTTGATTGCATGATAAATTAAAATACAAGGTTATGCAAAAATAGTCAAATAAATAGATACATATACACGTTTGACACCAACAAAAAAAAACACACTCGAACGTTATTGAATGTTGGAGGAAATGTGCTCACATGTTTAAATGTTCGTTTCTGTGTAAGCTGAGTTTATTTTTAGCTTTCTTGATAAATTTGTCAACTAGATGTCCTTAGCATAAAAAAAAAAAAAACCCTTAGCGTAACATTTATTGAATAACATTCATCTTTTAGTATCAGTTAAGAACTATATTGTCGTAGATAAGATCAAATAAAATTTAGATATACTTTTTTGAACATCATTTTTTAATATGAATAGAAAATGGAGTTAAATGTTCACATGACATAATAGAGTTTGGGACCAGTTTATTCGCCTTTTGCCTCCCTTAATAATTGATACTGAGTAGTAGTAATAGATAAATCATATGTGTATAGTTCTTACAACTAAATTGTTAACACTACTTCATAAGTTTTTGACAAATAATACTCTCTCCGTTTCATATTAAATGTCGTTTTAGTTTTTGAATTTTGTTTTAAAATAAATGTCGTTTTGTGTTCTCAATGCAGATGTTTGGTAAAATTTCCAGTTTTGTCTCTACTAATTTAATGCATTGACCAATGAAAAAATAACAAAATACTATCTCCGTCCCACAAAGATAGATTTTTAAAAAATTTCACATTCTTTAACAAATAATGTATAATGACAATTTTAACCTTTTAACATATTTTAAAGAGTATATTTTTAGGTAAACTGTTTAAAATTTGATATTGGAAACACAAAACTTTTATCTTTGTGGGATAAATTTTTTTCTTAATAAATTCATCTTTATAGGACGGAGAGAGTAAATTGATAATGAATAAAACAGAAAATTTAATTATTTTTTTAATATATGTGTAAAAAACTTAAACGACACCTATTATGAAATAGAATAAGTAATTTATGAGGTTGAATTTATTGTCAATCTATATAGGTAAATAGCAATCAATTTTAAAGGTGACCTTGATATAAGAGATTTTACGGAAATTATACCAAGAAAATATTAGGCCCAGCTGTTTGATTAAGCTTCCAGTCATCAACGATGTAGCCATTGGCCAATTCATTTATGATTTATATGAAAGTTTTTGTTAATTAAATGCGACTGTCCTTAACATTAATTACTAACTATACATACTTTTTAGGTTGCAAAACAAAAATACTCTTCCTTCTAAAAGCCCAGCTGTTTGAATGACTATTGTTTCTGGATGTTCGTCATTTATCGTTTTCTTTATTTAAGATTCTTTAGCTCAAGCATTTCCCCAACTCGAGAAAATGAAGCTTTTCTCTCTCTTCTCTCTCTCAAAACTTTCAGAGAGGGAAAGCTTTTGGTCTCTGCATGCCGACCGGAATTTTTCCGGTAATAGCCGTCCCGAGTGACTCGGGCTTTTGCCCGGTATCTTCCAGCTCCTTTAATGGAGATGACCGGTTCCTGTTCGGCAAATCCTGCTCCCATGAGAGGTTTTGGCCGCTTGTATCCTTGCTCGTAGTCGATCAGTTTTATACTGATTGCTTTGTTTTTTTAGTTTTCAATAAATTTCAATAGATTTGAGATGGTAATTAGTTTTAGGTGCTGGTTGCTTAAAATTAATTTCTGTCCTGTGTCTTTAGAAACTTCGATTTGCAGAAAATCTTTTAAGAGATTATGTCTTGGGGTTGAAAGATTGAAGAATATTCCGATGCTTATTATGATTCCCTTATGCCGTGTCTTTTAATTGGAGCACCGTTCAGATTTATTTCGGTGGTAACAAGGATACTTCGTGCCATGTTTTGGCGATGTTTTCCTCACCGGATTTGGTATTCTTCGGCGGCGAAGGTTGATGTCGGTACACTTCCGATGACTCTTCATCATGTGTTGCAGTTGTAATCTCATGTCGACACCTGTATTGGATAGAGTCCAATGTCAAACATCTTTATGCCGTAGATGTTAATCTAGTAGGCTATGTTGGGCCTCACTTTTATTTCTGCACAAGTCGTTGTAGGCTTTAAGGCCTTGTTTCCCCTTTGGTGGGTTAATAAAGTGAAATACTTATGAGAAAAAAAAAAAAAAAAAAGCTCAAGCATTTCCCAAGACCTATAACTAGTTTTAAATTAATGTTTTACTACATTTAGTATATTCACAAATATTAAATCATTATTCCAAATATAGTGCTAAACTCCTCAAATTAAAGATCCGACATAACTGATGCACTTGATTTCAGTCGGTTCAACCAACTATATGTCGATATAGTTTTCATTCATTGTTTTAATGATTAATTTGTTGATATTTCATGTTGTAAAATCAAATTTGTCATTCTATTTTTCTTTATAATTATAATATATATATATCTCAATAATATAGCGAAGATAATGAAACCATTACTATTTCATGAGTTACTTACCAGACTCTACATACATATATGCATGCATAACAAATTTTCGAAGCCTCTGTTACATTGCCACATTGGTCCAATTTGAAAAATAGTAGGGTTGTAACCAAAATATTCCTCCACGAGCCCTCGACACAATCATTTTGCTTTGCTAATATCTCTACACTAAACCACATAAAAACAAAACAAGAAAAAGGCCAAAAAAAACAGAGAAGAAAAAGAAAAAGAGAAGAAGAAATTAATATATATCTATAAAGTTTTCTACCAAACTTCCATTAAAAAAATGTGTATATAAATATCCCACATTTAAGAAATCTTTTTAGCAAATTGTGTATGTAAATATCCAACATTTAAGAAATCTGCTTAGCAAAAAAAGAAAATTTTTCGTAATATAGTGTGTTTATGTACTCTTACTATTTTCCTCTAATATATTTGTGTTAATTCACTGTTTTATTTATGAATACATCCAACCAAATTTTCATAGGATGGATTACCAATAATATTCTTCTCGAGGACAGTGATTGTTACATTCTTCTTGTCCACACATCTCGTTAGGAACGGTGGCTACACAGACATAAAGTTGATTATTGATCAAACGAGTTTATTTTTGCGTTTCTCATAACGTCTAACTCAAAAACTTCAACAGTGAAGTTGAATTAACCCTACTTTTAAATTTTTTATACCGGTTGAGTTAAATGCATTTGATTTAGTGATTGTTATCTTTAACTATAATGATTGATATTCATATATTATTTCATCGATATTCATTTTGAATACTAATATTACCCTATTAAAAACTTTTACTAGTCACTATATTCTACAACAAAAAAAAAAAAAAATCACAAAGCCAAAAACATCATCCGGGTATAAGGATGAAAAAATGGCATGCAGTTTTGATCATATTGGACAAAAAGCAACGTCTTATCTATTCAGTAAATTTGGGCCTTCCAATGGCGGAAAATGTTTGGGCCTCACTAGGAAGAATGTTAATCAAAGGAGCACATATGAGTCTGCGCTTCCTCGTGTTTCTCCTTCCATTGCTGAGACTCTCTCTAACCTTGGAGCCTCGAGCTCTGTTTCCGCAACCACAAGCCTCTCTTCCATTCAACTATATATCAATATATCAAACAGAGTTAACAGACACAGACAGTGAGTGTTTATGCAATCTTGTTTCCAAAAAAGACTTAAAAGCAAGCAACGCAAAGACAGAGAAAGAGACTTGTTGTCATGAAAATGCTCAAACTTTGTTTCCAAAAATCTACACAAGCTCGCAGAATCTTACGATTTACATCACAAATCGTATCCTGAACCTATTAAGAAAAAAGGAAACAAACACAAAACAGTTAAGAGAAAAATCAACACAAAAGACTCACAAAAAAAAAAGGAAATTTTGAAAAGAGTAAAAAAAAGGAAACTTTGAATTCCAAAAAAAATGGAAACTTTGATTACAAGAAAATCTATATATACATCACAAACGTTTTAAATATCATCACAATTCACAAACCCAGAGAAACAAAGAGAGAGAGAGAGAGAGAGAGAGAGAGAGAGAGAGAAAGAGAGAGAGTTATAGATTCTATTCTTCGATTTCATGCCCAATTTGCTTACGATGATTCTATTCTTCAATTTCTACTTCGTTTACCTCTTTTATCTCTTCGAATTTCATGAGTTGTTTGATCCATCTTTGACTCCAAATTGTTCGACGTTTTCTTTGTCGCTGCTCTTCGACAACCAAAGAACAGAAGATCGTGATTGAAGATGATGTCGATTTCAGGCGAGGAATCATGATATTGGAGCGTCTATCCAGCGACGACGGAGATGGCGATAGAGGGAGCAGAAGATTGAGGACGTGGCTTTGCTTTTACAGAGAAGTTGTGTTTTTCATTGAAGCTTCTCTCCGGCGAGCAGCAGCCATCGACGACGGTGATGGCTTGCGTTTCCGGTGGAGATTAAAGGGGTTGGATTGATGATATCATCAAAGCCCTTTTGCACAACTAAAGAAAAATTAATTTCAGCCCATAAGAAAGGTCAATTTCTAACCCTTTTTAATTTTTTTTCTTGTGTTTGTTTTTTTTTTAATTTTTTTTTTAACGATACTAAATTTAAATAATGATACGAAAACTAACCGGATTTTGGATCCAGCATTATGTCGTTAGCGATTCCAAACATTCAACTTGTTTTTCCTATTATTATGTAGATTTAGCATTCAAGTTTTTAATTAGGATTTTTTAAAATAGTTTTTAAAAATTTTGAGTTTGTTTCTTTTCGGATTTTTAATTTTTTTTTTCTTGTATTTGTTTTTTAAAAGTTTTTTCGGATTTTTAATTTTTTTTTATTGATACTAAATTTAAATAATGATACGAAAACTAACCGGATTTTGGATCCAGCATTATGTCGTTAGCGATTCCAAA
This sequence comes from Arabidopsis lyrata subsp. lyrata, assembly GCF_000004255.2. Lineage (NCBI taxonomy): Eukaryota > Viridiplantae > Streptophyta > Magnoliopsida > Brassicales > Brassicaceae > Arabidopsis > Arabidopsis lyrata. The sequence goes on from NW_003302549.1 coordinate 1,625,042, forward strand.
CATTCAACTTGTTTTTCCTATTATTATGTAGATTTAGCATTCAAGTTTTTAATTAGGATTTTTTAAAATAGTTTTTAAAAATTTTGAGTTTGTTTCTTTTCGGATTTTTTAATTTTTTTTTTCTTGTATTTGTTTTTTAAAAGTTTTTTCGGATTTTTAATTTTTTTTTATTGATACTAAATTTAAATAATGATACGAAAACTAACCGGATTTTGGATCCAGCATTATGTCGTTAGCGATTCCAAACATTCAACTTGTTTTTCCTATTATTATGTAGATTTAGCATTCAAGTTTTTAAATCGGATTCTTAAAAGTAGTTTTAAAAATTTTGAGTTTGTTTCTTTTCGGATTTTTAATTTTTTTCTTGTTTTTGTTTTTAAAATTTTTTTGATTGATACTAAATTTACATAATGATATGAAAACTCACCGGATCTTGGATCCCAGCATTATGTCGTTAGCGATTCCAAACATTCAACTTGTTTTTCCTATTATTATGTAGATTTAGCATTCAAGTTTTAAATCGGATTTTTAAAAATAGTTTTTTTAAATTTTGATTTTGTTTCTTTTCGGATTTTTTAAAACTTTTCTCTTGTGTTTGTTTTTAAAATTTTTTTTATTGATACTAAATTTACATAATGATATGAAAACTAATCGGATTTTGGATCCAACATTAGTCGTTAGAGATTCTAAGCATTCAGATTGTTTTTTTTTTCTATCATTACGTAGATTTAGTATTCAACTTTTTAAATTGGATTTTTAAATTTTCTTTTTGTGTTTTTTTTTTCAATTTTATTGTTTGATATTAAAATATATTATGATATATGAAAACTAACCGGATTTTGGATCTCGCATTAGTCATTGGAGATTCCAAATATTCAATTTGTTTTTCGTATCATTATGTAGATTTAGTATCCAAGTTTTTTAAATAGTGATTTCTTTTTCTTTTCGGACTTTGAAAACTTTTTTTTGTGTTTGTTTGTTTTAATTCTATTGTTTGATACTATATATATATAATGATATATGAAACTAACCGGATTTTGGATCCCGCATTAGTCGTTAGAGATCAACAAATTCAACTTGTTTTCACATCATTGTTATGTAGATTTTAGTATTCAAGTTTTTAATTCGAAATTTTAAAATAGTTTTTAAAATTTTGATATTTTCTATTCGGATGTTTAAAAGCTTTTTTCTTGTGTTTGTTTTATTAATTTTATTGTTTTGATACTAAATCTACATAATGATAAAAAAAAACTAACCGGATCAAAGTCATTGATTATTAGTGATTCCAAAAATTCAACTCGTTATATGTAGATTTTGCATTCAAACTTTTTTTTTTTAAATAGTTTTGTAACTAAATTTATATAATGATATATGAAAATTAACCAGATTTTGGATCATTCATTCTTGTGATCATTAGCGATTCCACAAAATAAATTTGTTTTCTTAAGATCAAAATAAAATAAAACAAAATTTAGATATACTTTTTGGAGCATCAATATAAAATCTGACTAGGAAATGGAGTTACATGTGCAGTATTTTCTAACAAATCAGATATCTTTAAAGAAGAAGCTTTGCAGCCATGTGAGACACTCTCCTCTCCTTGGTTGATTCCATCTCAATCTTCATAGGCTCAATATCAAAATCCTGAATAGTACTACCTTCTTCTTCGGTCGCATCTTGGCTATGTAAGATTTATCTATCAAAATCCTGAACAGACTTTCCTGCAAATACCGGTAAACTTCTTCATTTGATGAGTTCTTTAGCTATCAGATACCGGAAACCGAAATTGTGTGGGATCCATTCTATGATACTCTTTCGGGATCTCCCCATATTGAGTTTCTTGATTGTTTTCCTCATGGGTTCCGGGAGACATTCTTGGATCTTCTCCATCAATGCAACTTGATTCAAACCCAAGTCTTTGCTGAAAGACTCTATGATCTTTGGTAAGATGGTTTATGGTTATTTCTGAACCCAATTGTTGTGCGAATGTTTTCTTCTTTTGCGGTTTCCAGCTCTAGGTATACACTCTCTGGCGTATATACTCGAATCTATGACGCAGAAGATGTAGAATTAGTCCAGTAAGGGTCTAATAAATGTACTTATATTTGTGTGTGGTGGTGCATAGATATATGTAGAGAGGATGAGATGAAGTACCGGGGGATCAGAGTAATTTCCGGAACAGAGAGCAAAGTACAACAAAGGCTCAGGATGCTCGAGAGTGATTATGCTCCGTACTCATATCCGGTTCTAAGCTTTTTTGAGGTGAGTAACAACCGCAACCACTGTAAGCAGGGAGAGAGCTTTTTTTTAATAGGTTTCTTCACAAAACAAATCACATTGTGACAAATTTGTTAGGATTGTGGTAACAAATTTGAGGTGAGTAACAACCGCAACCACTGTTAGGATCAGCTCAAAGTCATGTCCTTGCATTCGGCTGAGAAGAATAGAATTTTGCAATATTTCTATGCTCATCACACGACCTCCTATGTTGTAAGCTGGCTGCAAAATTTAGGCATTGAATCAGAAAATTCAAGAGCATTTTCTCAGGTTTTGTTTAGGTTTCTGTTTTTTGAATTGTTCTTTTGTTACCTTAGAGAGTAGCAAGAATCTCTTCCCGTTGTTCTTTGGAATCCCATTAACCAGAAATGTCTGGCAGAAACACAAAAAGCAGTCTTAAGTTCAGAGAAATTCACAAATCACAAGTTAGAAAGATTAAAAAGAAGAAGAAAGGCCAAAAAAAAAAAGCCCTTACGTGCATCACAAGTGAGTTATGTATATTAATCCAAAACGCAAGTTTCTCTTGATCGGTCAACTTGCTCTGATCAACATCTTCTAATTGTTTAACAAGCAATCTGTGTAAATTGTAAACCAATGTCCATAAACAGGACACAAAGTAAGCAAAGCAAATCTGTGTGTTTTTTACTAGTTGCTGACCTGAAATGTCGAAGCATCAGCTCAAAGTCATGTCCTTGCCTTTTAATATGTGACACTTTGATCATCAAGCTGTATGGTCCACTTGATTCGAATTGGTCATCAAAAACAGAGTATTTCCTGAAGCTTGGACTCCACAACTTGCTTATCGAAGAAAGTAACGGAGTGTCTGCAAGTTTGATGTACATAGTCGACGCATACTTGATCATCTCCTCTGATAATTTGTTTGGAGTCATTATAGGTATGTGATGGGATATCCGAATACCGATACTTGATCTGTTCTTTATGTACTGCTTGGTGAAGTAACCAAAACAATAAAGTTAAAAACTTGGTAAACGACAATGCCATTACAAAAGAGAGAAACCATACTTACTTCCTTTATGGACTCTTCTGGTGGAGAAAGTCTGTTACTGATGAAAATGGACCGTTGATTAAGCAAAGATTGGCATCGGCGAACACTAGAACCTATGTCACTCTCGGTTGAATCTGGATCGTTGAATCTGTTGTCGAAGGAGAAACACCGATATTCGATTCCTTGATCCTCATGTTTAGGCAGTTCATCATATCTTCTTGAGAAGTCTAGACATTTACTTCTAAGAGTTGCTTTTGGTGAAATTAAGCTCTGCTTTTTTGATGATGGAGATACATATACTGATGCTTGTTGATCAAAAGCTTTTCAATATAGCGATAAAAGGTACTGTTCCAAATTCGAAACTTCTAACTCGAGTATCGCAGTTTCCTTGATTAATTCTGTTGCAGGCTGCATATATAACATCCAACATTAAGTTATCATCAAAACGAATATAACTGATAAAAACCATCATCTCAGATTCTCAAAGAGACGTGTTAGGAATGACACATCGAAAGTGAAAAAGAGCCAAAATCAACTTTTTGCACATAAGAACTGAGTAGTAGTAAGTACCTTGGGAGTGAAGATATTGTCGTCTTGAAAAGTTTCTCTATAACCCAACGCATTTTCTAAATCGTTACGAACATCAAACTGACTCTGTAATCTTTCCTCAAGTTCTATGATCTGCATAACCAAAAAGGACGACCAAAGTGAGTGAATCATGTGATCTGAAAACGGTTGCAGAGAGAAGTATAGCTATCCAACCTCTTGTTTAAGAGAGCTTTGGACTTTTATAATATTAGGTGATAGTTTCTTCTCCGGTTTGACAAAACCATTACTGAGAGATAAACAACTTATGTGATCATCCTCAACTCTTTTGTTTCCTGGATAACTGCAGCCAAAGAATCAATTAGCACATTTAAGAACAGAACATTGATAAGAAATTTAATCAGAATCAATAAACAGAAAAATCAAATATCCTATTTAATTTAAAACTCATTTTTCTACAAAGTCTCAATCCTTTTTTCCTAAACCCTAAAAGCTAAAACATTTTGATAGCCTACTTTAAGTCAAAATGAAACAGAAGAAAATGGCAACCTCTTCGAACGTTTGTGACTTTGTCTCTGCATTGTTTTTGTCTTTGAATCCTATCTCCCTGTAACTAAATTATTAATTTTTGGTTCCCGCTCAAACCTAAGATAAAGCATGCATGGAGCTTCGAGACTAAAATGTTTTTTGTATTTAGAGCTAAGTAGCTAAGCTTACGTGTTGTGCTGCTAATCTAAAAACATTCGAACCAGAATCTCAAGGGTGGTTTTGTTTAGAGGAAGACTCAAAGTTTGTACACAGAACTTATATATAGCAGAATAACTACACTCCTTTTTTGACAGCACACCAACTCCTTTTTTTTTTTTTTTTTTTTTTTTCACCACCACTTTATCTTCTTCAATTATTCAACCACCATTTTTTTTTTTGGGTTTGATTCTCCAACTACCAGTGAAGCAAATCGAAATTTTCTGAAAGTGATCGTTTCTTTCTGCTATAGAAGAACAAGAAACATAAATACAGGATACAGCCAAGACAAGGTACATTTGTTCTTCTTTAAGTGCATAAAACATATTAGAAACTATTCATGGAGTAAGACTGTACGAGTTTTTTATATACAATGTATATTTATTTATTTATTCTAGAGATGGACAAGAACTTTCAGTGATTTTATGAATCATTTTGCTAATTAGTAGGGCTCATATATGAAAGTGAACTCATAATACGTACATACCCTCTACATATTAGAAGTGTTTTTGACATGTCGCTACAACTTTTGATTCTCAGTTATTTCTGACTATATCAGTTATATGGTGCTTTGGTCGACTAGAGTTATTAGTAGTTGTTTAGTGAGGACTACTAAACCACTAACCAGTATCAACAGAACTATTATAGAAATGTTTGAACAAAAAAAACTATTATACAAATGTTATGAGTTATATAACTTATAACTCATTCTTCAAATTATTCATGCAACATAATAGATTCAACTTTTCTGAGTGATTACACGACTTTTGTACCTAGTTAGATAGTCTAAGCAATTCAAATTTTCTGCCCTTCTATCCAAAGGATGGGGGCAGAGGCCTTTGGTGTCTACTCCAGTCAAGAATTGGAGCCTCACAATCACTAGCCAATATGCTTTTCTCGCATGCCTTTAATTTCTTCGTTCATGGTTCGATATTCTGGTGTCCTAGGCGTAGAGGAACAACACCAATCCATCCCGAACTTGGTGGTTAAACTCTACTGCGGTGTTCGATAATGTTTAAGCCGCATGTACATAAATTTATTTTAGTCCTATCTAGAAATATCAGTGAGAACTTCATAAAAACTTGCATGAACATAGTCATATACCATGATATTTTACAAAATTAAGGTCGAATAATGCCACATACAAAAAATACGAACCATATTGGCCGGATGTGTAAATTTATGAATGAATTTATAAAGAAAAATAATAACTAGAATGATAGTAATAATGTTTAGTTTTGTGTTCTTTCCAATATAAAAATAAAAGGATTATGTGAATAGGAGGACAAATGTTCTCATTAATTACCTGTATTCTTAATAATGATCTGTTACTATTTTTTTTTTATAATCTTCATAATGACCTGTTACTTACTATAAGAGATTAATATATTGTTTGTATTTATGATCCTTAGTTGAATTCCCACATATCTAACTTTTTTTTCTTAATATATAGAGAATTCTCCTATAAGCATATGTATTATTATCTCGTAATGAGATTCTCATTGATAGAAACTTGTATATATAGAATATAAAACAGATATGCCGAAGTGTCAGGCCTATTACTTTTCTTATTAATGGCCCAAAACTTGCGGCAACTCTACAAGCTTGTATATAAGTGAATTATGTGATTAATTGTACTTTTTTTTTGTGATTAATCTATATTATTAATTGGGAATCACTCAAACATAAGTAACCTTATTTTGGTAGATTAATTACGAAAAATGCCATTGCAAAGATTTTTTTTAGATCTGTATTTTTTTAAAAAATTTCAGACATCAATTGTTCAAACAACCATTATCTGTTCAGATAATGCAAATAAATTTTATCTATACTACTAAAAACAAAACAACAAAATCTATAAGAAAATCAATTTCGGTCCATGTCAATATGTTGGGTGACCCATAACAAAATATTTCTGTTTCAGGTAATGGCCCACGAAATTAAACTTTGACTTTAGTATTAAACACCTTATGCTAAGTGTATATTACTTTTAAACATTTCAAATTAATTTTTAATATATGTATATTAATTTTAAACATTTTAAATATAGTATTCTATATTTTGAAATTTTACCTTTCTATTGTTAGTAACTTAGTATTAAACACCTCAATTATGTTACAAACAAAAAAGAAAAATAAAATTCATTTAAAATAATACTGTTCAAATTATTTGTTTTGCACTAAAACAAACTATTTATTTTATTGTATAACACTTTTCTATTATGATAAGTGTTACATCTTTTAGTAAATACACTTTTAATTTCTGCAAAATGTATAATTAATCAAACTGAAAATCAATGTGTGTAACAAAGTTTATTTTAAAGATTGATATTTTCACTATTAATTACATAAAACAAAACAATACATTTAAATTACAACTTTATGTAAATCTTATTGATTCAAAATCACAACCCGCACGTATGTGCGGGTCTGGATCTAGTTGTATTGTAAATCAGTGATTTCGAACGATGTTTGGGCGTATATGTATCAGTACAGTATAAGACAAATAATCAACTAAAGTGAAGGTTTTGAACAAATAAAGAAATCTTGAGAAAATAAATAACCAAGAATACAGATAATATATGAAAACAATAAGTTGTACAATGTACATTAATTGGAGAGGGCTAAACTTTAAAGTTTAAAGTTTAATGTATTGTTTTTGACTTTTAAGAGACTAAATAGATTTTCAATGTTTTTTTTAAAAAAGTAAAAATGGAAACTATAATTAATTAATTAATTAAATGGAGTGACAAAAGCAAACTAAAAACCCCCAAACTCTCTAACGCAAAAAGAAGCGTCCTTGTCAGGCATGTTTCCAGCGTGGCGTAAACCAAGCGTGAGTGACACGTCACCAGTAGGGTTTGTCCCAAACCTTATAACATTAACCCCATCCATGTCAGCATCATCGAACCCGCCAACACCTTGTTGACACGTGGCAACGGCGGAAAACGCGGCTGAGCCACCGTAACGAGAATTCAAGTCGTCAGAAACAGCGGCAGAAGCGGCGGCGTTGGAATAAGAGGAAGGGAGTAGAATTGATGAAGGGTCGCTTTCGTAAGCATTAATGTCGGATCTTAGACGGTGGCCTGTCGCTACTGCTGCGTCTGGTGCGGTTGTCGTTGGAGTTTGTGAAGTGGTCCGAGCGGCAGTGAAGTTGCTTTCATCGTTGTTGGATTTTGTGCTCTTGTCGTTGTTGCTGTTTTTTGTTTCTTGATCTTCTTCGTTCTCTTCTAATTCCTCTTCTCTTTCTCTTTCTCTTTCTTTTGATTCTTGTTGATACATTTCTTCCACCATGGGTTTCCATAAACGAACCCTAGCATTTATGAACCAATTTGACACCTGAATAAAAAAAAAAAAGTCAATTTTTCACCGGCCAATTGAATAATAATAATATCGAAAGAAATTGATGGCTTTTTTTGTTTATTTGTCATTTGGTTATTAAATGTAGGGATACAAGAAAATAAGGGTTTCTTCGGGATAAATGAAAGCTGCAAACTTTGATGTACTTGAGGGAAAATGGACCCTTTTGAGTCTTTAATGTCGATCTCTTTCCCTCTCTCCTATGTTTGTGTATATAAAAATATGCTATAATAATTTAAAGACGAATCCCAAGAAAAGCTAATGGTGAGTGGAAAGCAAAACACATGGTGTTCCTCTGTCATATCAAACCAAACAAAGGAAAGAAACAAAAACCATAACCATCTCAGGCTAGTTACTAGTGTACTCGTCCATGGTGTCAAATAATTTTGGCTAGGGTGAAAAATTTGATGTTAAATATATCAAGCTTATGTTTATGAAAATTATCAAATAATGCTACATGGATTTGGTTGATAAATTACTATTGTATTTCTATAAATGTGTACTATTAAGGAGTTTGTTTATAAACATAGAATCATGGGTTTAAACAAAAATCTTTAAAACACAAGGTTAAGAATTCGTAATCCAGACTGTGATCATTAGATTGACTGATTAATAGTATACTCAGCTAACACAACTTGGTTAAAGAGAGACATGTATTTGATTCATGGAGATACTTTATTGTATTTAAATGTATATATGTATAGACTGACCTGATTTCTGGATAAACCAGTCTGTCGAGCCAAGAGGTGTTTATCTGCATCACTTGGATACCTGAGAAAGAGACCAGAAAATGACATCACTCTCTATCTTTGCCCTAATAAACTCAATCTAATTTCTTTTCTTTATCTTTTCACTATATACAATACAATCAAGTAGACGCAAGAAAAAGTACAGACTTTTTCTTAACAAGGGCGTGAGAATCTAACAGACAAAAGAAAAGCTGATGATTACATATCATAGATCCAGTTTTTTTTTTTTTTACTTAGCTTTTTTTTGTTTTGTTTTACTCTTAAAGCAATTGTCAGAGAGGTGAAAAATAGTACAAAAACACTACTCTTTTGCTTTATTTCCATTTTTTCGTTAACTCTCGTTAACAATAAAATAGCAAAATTCTAGAGACATAGTACTAAAGAAAGTAGTGGTGAAATAACGAGAAAAGAAGTATTTTTTCTCAGCTTTTTTTCAAAATTCAATTTCTTTATTCATAATGAATAATGAGAAAGAAAAAATATGACTTACGGGTGAAGGAAATGCTCGAAGAGCCAAGCTCTAAGTATATTAACGGAGCGTTCAGGCAAACCGCGTTGTGGCCGCCACGCTTCTTGTTCCATCATACCCATTTGATGAAACGCACGTTGCTGACGCAAACTCTGTTCTAACAAACGCAACCACGGAGTTTCGCCTTTAGTTAATCCGGAAGAAGATATCCCGGCTGCATCTTTGTCCCCAAGAAGTTCGCAACTCTGCTTAAGCTGAGCCGCAACAGCATCTTTAAGGCATCGAAAATGCCTTGACATAGCTTTTTGAGCCAATGCGGTGTACGGTAACGCCGCACCGTGGCCCATTACTATGTCGAAAGAATTCACAACCATCTGCATTTGCTCGCAGTAATGGTTGTACCGTCGGTCCACCTGCCAACGAAAGAAAAACTAAACATTATACAATCCATTAATATTCAATATTTGCTTTTTTCTTTTAAATTTATGTTCGTGTGTTATATATTCACGTGATTAATATTGGTGTAGAGATTTTATCACGGGGACGTATGCTTGTGTACGAGTAATAAATAAACAAATGAGAGTAATTAGTAATTAGTAATACGTTCGAACGAGCCAATAAGAAAATAAGATATTATAGACAAATTAAGGACCAGAGAATATACTAATGTTTTCGTAATCCTACCAACAGAACATTTTATCATATCCTCGAGGACAAAATAAAATATTTATTTTTGGTGAGGAAAAAAGCAAGTCAACTAAAAAATAGAATAATTCAATTATGGGTAAACAAGTAACGTCAAGGGTTAGCTTTAGGACGTAAGGAGAGTAGCTTATATGGAGAAGGAAACGCCAATTACATAATTAATCGTAATTATTTAATTCATTTTTCTTTGATTAATCGATTCCACCAAACGCTAAGCATCAAAATATTCAATATACTTTCTAATGCGACCGCCACACGAGCAAAATGATTAAAATTTTAAATTTTAATTTTAAATAAATGATGGTAGGATTGCGTAATCAAACTCTACCAAACTAATCAAAAATAACTAGCTAATCGAGAAAACAAAACACCAATTCAGTCATATCAGGTTTCTTGTTTCTTTGTCATAACTTTTGGATCAATTCATGAATCTTATCTAAATGTCACGAAAACAATTTTACGTAAAATGTATGAACGAATATCACTATAGACAAAATCAATATTAAAAGTGAAAAATTAATACGAACATACCTCTTCAAGCATGGTGAGTAGTTTCACTTTCCTTCTTTGATGCTCAATCCGATCAGACGCCGATAAAGGAGGATGATCCTTTACTGCTCCGGCTGACGGAGGAGAGCTGCCACCACCGCCATCGCCACCGCTAGTATTAGGGTTTGAGCTGTTCCCATGTTTGTTCTTCTTTAAAAATTCTCTTCCAACACTACAAAATTCTTCCAACAACTCTTGTGCGGCCGTTGTGTACCTCGAGTTTCTTAAGATATTGACCGCTCCGATGGAAGAGGAAGAAGCCGCCGGAGATGATCGGAATTGGTTTAATACTTGATGTTGATGTTGAGAAGAATTAGCAAGAAGAGTCTTGAAATGATTGTATTGATGATGAGGTGATGCGTTAGAAGAATTGGCTCCGTAGTAAATGTTTCTATACTCTTCCGCTTTTGCTGCAGCCTCTAAAGACGATGAGAGAGATAAGGACAAGCCTTGTCCTCCGCTGTTTTCCACGTGGACGGTCCCGATTTCGGTTTGGCTGTTGTTGTGATGATGATGATCGGAGGAGGAAGAGTACTGCCACGTCATCTGTTGGTGATGCTGATGTGGAAGCTGATGCATAGACATATGATTAGTGTAGCCTTGATGGTGAGTTGTGTTGGTGGATGGATTTGGAAGTAACATGTGAAGCGTTGAAGAATTGGGATGGCTCCTTGTGGTGGTGGTGGATGAAGGAGACGGTGGTTGTTGCGGTGGCGGTGGATTCATCAAGAATAACTGCATGGCGGCCGCGGTGGCGGTGGCCGAATCCGTAGCATTCATGGCCGGAATATTCTGATGTTGCTCCTCAAGCAACTGCCTATTTGACCGGAAAGATTGGCCATGGTCGAGATCTCTTCCTCCACCACTGCTTCCGGGGAAATTAAACATCTCGGATAACATTCCGGCAGATTCGTAGACCGGAATCCTACCTCCGGCCACTGAGGGTTCCTCGTCCATCTCTACCCTTTGATGCTCTTGCTTCTGCTGAGTTGTTAAATTGGGAGAATCTGATCGGTCGAATCCATTAGAGAAGTTGAAGATTCCTCCTTGGTGATAATCTTGGGACATAGAATTATTGTGAAGAGTCTTCAAGAGAGTTGTAGTAGTAGGAGAAGTTTTAGCTATTCCCATATCAATACTTCAATCTTCTTCTTCATGATATATTTATACATATCTTTCCAGAGCTCACTCTCTCTCTCGGATCCTGTAATGATTCAGATAAAGAATTTTAAACATAACTCAGAAAGAGAGTCAACTAGGTCTTACGCTGTTTTTTTACATCATCTATAACTGATGAACAACCCCATATAGAGATGTAGGTATCTATATATATGTATGTATGCAAGAGAAAGCAGAAGAAGAGAGAATACCTTCGGAGTTTGTTGCAGAGAAGATAATTGAGCTTAGGTATCGTTTTCTCTCTCTCTCGCTTTCTTTTTCTGGACTCTCCTTTTCATTTGTTACTAAGAGTTTATTCAGGATTTCACAAATATAATAAAAGATATATATATATATATATATATATATATATATATATATATATATATATATATATATTGGAAAGAAAAATATGAAAGAGAGAGAGATCACTCTTCTTTCTTCTTCGCCACCCTTTTTAGCCCACCAATCTTCTTTATTAAAAAAAAAGAAGCTGTTCGTGCAAAAACAAAATCCGGTGATTTTTCTTCTTTTTAACTATGGTTTCTATGAAATATTTTTATAGTAAAAAAGGATAAGTAGGATAGGAATTTTAAGATGCTGTCTTTTTTCACGTAAATGTCGGTCATAATTATATTTCCCTGATTAAAAAAAAAAAAAAAGTGAGTACAAGGTCATATCTCAATGATACGAACCACCACTCCCACCAAAAAAAAAAAATGATACGAACCACCACCATAAATATTAGTAATACTATCGTGACCAACAAAAAAATAAAAACTAAAATACTACCATAATTCTATTCCCATAATACCCTCATCTGTCATTTTCTGATAACACTGAACTAACTCGCAGATAGGGTCAATTAAGTCATATACACGTAACTGGTCTGTTGGTGCGTAGTTCCCCCAGTCCTCATAATTTTATACTACATAGGACTTAAGACCTTAGTATCAATCAGCATAATTTAAAGTAATTTATTTTAAATGTAGCTTATGATAGTATGATCTTTACTTGGAATACCATAAAATTTCTTCGCAAAACAGTCATAATGAATCAGTAAATATTTCTGTTTGTTAAAGATTTTTTACGGCTATATCAAGATTAAATTTACTTTCCTTATAACGACAATATGTCTCTCTAAAGGTCACCTCGACTGTCGTAATCACTTCACCACATCAAATTAGTGTCATATAATCAACTGATTTTAAGTTCTAACCACAAGCTAATCACTTACAATCGACTTTTCAATGAAATGACAAATTAGTTACGTATAATCACTGTATAGTGATCACATAATATCCAACGTACATATACTAATACAATGTTAACAAAATGTAAGATGTATTTTGAAAAATTAGCCTGGCCGAATTAATACGATGCAAAAAATGCAAAGGCTAGAACATATATATATATATCCAAACTATTTTTTCCGACCATCGATCTTGTAAGCATAACTTAAATTTTACTACTTGAGGCTCGAGTACGATGTAACTATGAATGGTTTGGAGGATAATGTAATGAAATTCGGTGTGCATTTTTTGTTTGGTGTATCAAATAAACAATAAAAGATGAGAGTTCGCACGAGTGGGACTTGTGGTTTGGAACGTGTGAAAGGTAGGAGGAAGGTTCAGAAGTCAAGTGCTCAGAATGTTAATTAGGTTTGTGTGTGTGGGGATAATCTAGAAAACCGATGAAATCGACACGACACATAACCGTTTTTTGGTTCAACAGCTTTGAGATCGAGTACTTGAGCTTCTTTTTTTGGTATTGCTCTTAGTAGTCTCTAATATTAATTCCATAGTTAATATATAGATATCGGGATTTCTTTCTTAAAGTGACGACATATTTCGTATCACGTATGTCTTACTAAAAAATAGCATTCCCAAATTCGAGTTTTGGTGCATATCCCACAAACGGTTAGAGAAAACATTAGTTATCGCACCGTAGGTGTAAGTCCATAATTGGATAAATAATTAATGGAAATGTCGAAAGCAAAAGTGTAACTCCACTTATATAATAACATTGAATTCTGTTTATTGTGTGACACCATCTGGGAATCTATCATGTCAAAATCATATCAGCACGTAAATTATGTTTTTTTTTTACTCTGTTTTTTACAATTCCCTTGAAACGGGGAAATTAAAGAAAGAAGAAACGTAAAATTTCATAAAAATACGTTTATAGTTTTATTGAAAATGGTAACTACAAAACCTGGAATGACAATTGACAGCTCAACCTTCTACCTTCCTACCGATATTTCTCTCGTTTTTTAATTTTCCTTTGTGAAACAGAAATGGTTCGATTTCTTAAAAATATAAATGTTTGATCGGGTGAATCTCTCACGTGAATCCCACCCTCCCTTCACACGTATGCACAACCAGCCGTTACGTGCCGAACCTTCCTTTTTGTTCGTACGTGTGGAGAGGATCTTCTTCTTTAGGCATTTATACTCTTTACCCACCAAAGCCAACTTGTAATGGATCCTTTTTGCTCTGCTTTATAATATCTCCAATGGTGTCAATTGTCTAACCTTCAACATATTTATTAGTTTCTCCATTTTATTTTGACACGTTTCTCGTTTCTCGACCTCGTAAACACTCATGATCATAGTATCGAATATTTTTGATTGATTTTTTGTTTTCGCATCTTAAAACCAAAGACTTATCTATGTAGTGTGTTTATTATGAGCTGAAAGGAGTATTTTGGAAAGCTCTTGGAGAAAGCATGATCATGTTTTGGGTTTGAGTCATTTCGGAGCCACAAAAGAGACTAATTTACATTTTTTTAGAGACTAATTTACTTGCTATGAATGATCAGTTGCAAAAATAAATGTTTACACAATTGTTTTTGACGAAAACCAATATATATATATGATTAGATACAAACTCGTGGTAATAAAATACAAATTATTATTTTTTGCAATGATCTGTTATATCTGTCGTAATAGGTTTCAGTTTCATATTGTACCTGACTATAACAACGTTATTTTCCAGATTCTGTTTTCATACAAAAGTATCAAAATTTCATTTATTACTGAAAAAAGCTTTCATCGGGTTTGGTCTCTAATTTAAGTACGTGATATACTGATATATGAAAAATCATGAGTAATCATCCAGATTCGATAAAATAAGAGTTAGGTTTGATTTGATTTATATGTAGTGCAATTGCAAATTGTTAGAGCAACCTCAATGATGTTTCTAAACATAATTCTTAATAAATAATAGAAAATATATATTATTTAAATATTAGATGGGTATCTTAAATTTGGAGAAACTTAGTCCAATTTAAGAAACAATTGGACTAAGTTTCTCCAAATTTAAAGTATCCATAATTAAAAAATATTATTTATCTATACTTACATTTTAATTTTATTTAAGAAACCTATGTTTAGAAACCCCCATTGAAAGAGATAAAAGTCACCACTTTGTTTAAAGGAGAGAAAAAAGCTTTGATTAGCCAAAAGCTATTACAAGGACTCATAATATAGGCTCATAGCCACGTAGGTTTGATCTATTGTCTTATCAATATACCATATGGTTTCATATCCATCAATCCTCGTCGTATGAAATTCTGCACACCATTATGCCTCATGAGTTTTTAAAAGTTGCCGGAATTACATTTTTTTTTTACTGATTCTTTTTTTCTGTAGTGACTAATTAGTGGTTTAAGATAATAAAATGAAAAACTTTTTCATTCAGCCAATAAATATCGTTAGCATTAACGTCCGTCTTCGTACTGCTATCCACGATAATTTTTTTTAAAAAGAAAGTTAAATCACTCACAAATTTTTTTAATTAAATTTTAGACAAGAGCCAGACTCTAAAATCGGAAACTAGCAGTATTAGCCTTACTTACTCTTATTTTTCAGTTGCGTTGCTCCGATTTAGACGAATGTCAGCATTTTACATTAGCATGAAAACGAAAATTAGCATAAATAAAAGAATAAGTTTCATAGTTAGAACATAGAGTATCTGTTCTTGTTGGTCATGTTTCGTTTTAAATTGGTAATTAAAACCATGTCATGATTGGGAACGGACAGGATAAAATGAGGAAACTAGATGAAAGTTTTGTTCATTCTTAACTCTATATTTGTTATGATGCTTCTATTTGTTATGAAGTTTTAAAGAATAAAGTCGATGAGAAAGAAACAAATAAATTTGATTGTTTGTCATGAGTAATGGGAGAGTGAGACCACAAAGGGAGTTGTGAAAATGGCAGTGATGGTCCCTTCTTATTCCATTTCTTGTCCTTTTGGTGTCAATCAAATTGTTCCTTTAGTCTTTATTTTATTAATGTATTTTTTCTTATCTTCTCTTTTAGATTTTATGAGTAATAGTTTTCAACTCTTTTACTCTGTTTTTTTTGTCGCTCTTTTACCACTGTTATTTTGCAACCTAATACTACATTGTTTTTGTTTGATGGTGTGACCAACAAGCTCACTATTCTTTTAAGGTTTGCCTTTGAGAATTGCGGAATTATTTGTGTTTTTAATACAAACATACAACACACACATATGTAACCTATGCGTGTGCATGAAAACTGTCAAAATCTAGGCACAACGACATGTTTCTCTTAATTTGTCCACTACTATATGTCAGTGTATTTGTCTTCTCAAGGTTCGTATAACGTTACTTCCCATGAAGTATTTGCGAAAACTTCTGTGTATATATCACCATGAAGATCACAATGAATCTGAATTAAGGTCACTGTTTTTTTTTTGCTTAAAAATTAGGTCACTTGTAAACGTTGAGTCTTAAAAGAGATCGACTACAGTTATGCACTAATTAATTCAATTTAAGTTTGGGCAATCCTCACCTAGAATGATGTTAACTTCTAACCGATCATATTTTCCCCTCGAGCAGCCACAAATACTCGTATATCCAAATCCTCACGCGTTAGTAATTAATGGGAAAAAAATAGGGCAAATGATTGAAGATGATTTTTTGTCTATACATTCTGATTATATATAAAAGAATCCCAACATCTCAGCGAGTTAATTGATGTGCCACAAGTTAATTGATGTGCCACACACGACTATGACTCAGTAGTACATGTAACTGTAACTATGTAAGACTGTATAGAAAATGACCATTGACTTGTCCAGAAAGAATAAACTAAGTATATTATATCAAACGAAATTAATTAACTAAAATTGATGATTCGTATGAGATCTGAAATCACATATTAATTCAAGAATAGCAGCGCTTTATCTTTAGAGGTTTAAGCTCAAAGTTGACTCAACGAATTAATCTCCAAGTTTTAACAATATATAGGTAAATAGTATCAACTATAGATAATATATATGAACCCATATTAGAAGTTACCTTTGTAGTTGGTTAAATAAAGCAAAAAATGGCATCAAATGAAGAAAAACAAAAGAAGCAAAATGTTTTTATGTGTGAAGGTCCAAGGGACCAACATTCTCATGGTCTACTGTCTGTCACCACATTTTCAATATTATATATCCCATTAATTTTTATTTTTATTTTTGCATCTAAAGAGTGTAATTTAAACCTTAATACTAATACAACAACCTCTACGAATTCATATCATTTATTTCATTGTCTAGATTCATATAACACCAGTAACTAGCTAGGACCATTTGTTATATACTCCCTCCGTTTCGTTTTAGTTGTCGTTTTAGGATTTAAATTTTGTTTCGTTTTAGTTGTCGTTTTAGGTTTTCAATGCAAATGTTTGGTAAAAATTCCAGTATTATCCCTATTGTTTTAATGTTGTGGCCAATGAAATTTTTTATAAATTATATTAATAAAGGGTAAAACAGAAAATTTAATGTTTTTCTTAATTTGTGTGAAAAAACCTTAAACGACAACTAAAACGAAACGGAGGGAGTAACATTTTGGATATCTTGACCATTTTGTTATAATTTTTTTGTATATATAAAAGACTAAAAGTACATAGGAAAATATTATACTAAACACTTAATTTAGTTCTTTATGTAGGGACCGTAGGGTTATATCTCTAATATTTATATAAATTGTATAAATCGGATGGCTGAACACGGAGTAACATTTTCTTCATAAACATCTTTAGGATATATCTATACTTTGCAATTCATTTACGATTGAATGTTTTATTGGTAGTGAAGGTTTAATTTTCTAACTAAACTATAGAAGTCCCCCATGGAAAAAAAAGAAAGAAAAAAGCGAAGCAGTCACACGGTCGTTGTAATCTACAGCTAAAATATGATTGATTTATTTTTCTTTATCAATATTTTTTCAAAATGAAAACGTGTAATATATATATTTTTTTTTGGGGCAAAGAAAACGTGTAATATATAAATGACTAAACACTAAATGCTTCAGTCTTCACAATATCACATATAAAATGGTCCTAAGGAACGCAAAAGACATATTAATTGATTGGTCCACCTGGAAAACCGGCAAGGGATGGCCATGGCCACGTGAGATTTGTGGTCCATGCTGGGATCAACGTGTCTCAATGTGCCACGTGTTTTGATCATCAAGCGTGACAGCCTGTGTTTCATCACCAAGCTTCAAAATCTTTTTTACTCCAATTTTTTTTTTTATGCTTAAAATTAGTTTAGGAAAATGATAAGTATGGTCGATGAGAGGAGTAATAATAATTTTTCTTGTAAAAAGGGAGTAATTATAATATGAAAAAGGATATTTGTCTATACATCATTTTTTGTTTTTCTAAACTAAGAATGCTTCTCTGTTTTGTTTTCTAACAACATGATTTCTCTGTTTTCTATTTGATTCAAAGGCGCAATTTTTTATAATGAACATTTTTATAGCTTTTTTTTTTGGTAAGCTGAATATTGTTTGTAGCTCAATATTAAAGATATTATATATAACGTCAAAAATTGTTAAAGTCTCTCTCATCATACAAAAAAAAAAAATTCCAGCCCACAATAATCTGTAATGCTCAAAAATTATTTTCTACAATATGGGTTTGATTCGTCGGCCCAATTTTACCATATGGGCCTTAAGAAGCCTGGTTAAAAAAAAATCGTAGCATGGTAAGTGTCTAAGTGACATCAAAATTACAATATGGCCACTGATACAAACTATCTTAGTTGTTGCATGCATCAGTATATAAATGTCAACGATTTATAGATGTGAATAAAGTGAAATTGTTTGGAAAAGTTATTGATAACTTTGATGACCAATATATAACAAATAAGTTTGTCTGTTGCAGTACTTTTATTCATTGCTTACGTAAGAAGTGAGTGGGATCACAATTTAAAGAACGTCACTTGGTTCAACTACTACTAAAATAAAACAATCAGAAAAAAAATTAACAGAACAAAATAAAATCTTTATAACCAATCCTGGAGTAGTTGAATCCTCTTGCTAAGTAAGCACCTATTTTTTTATTAAAACTGCGGTGGAATAGTAATTTTGGGCACCTAAACAACTCGTTGATTGGCTAATCACAATGATATATACGTTTTTCTCACATATGATTTTTGATTGAAAACCTACCGAATTCTCTTGACCCTTCTAACAAAATTAAATCTCAACCACAAAATTAAATAAGAATATAGGAAACTGAAATTGTCTATATAATATTGTCTGTATTTTTCCGATTCATTTGGTCGTATGTAACTAATAATAATGCATTAGGTTGAGCTAAATAAAGTATTAGATAACCTTACCTACTCACAATTTCAACTTGATAAAAATTTTTTCATCATTTTCTAAGTTTCGGCTTTTTTTTGTTTGTGTAAAATTAATTTTTTAGACCAACGATTTCGAACGGAGTAGTTATAGAAAGTAAAATTAAAACGATATATATTGTGAAGAGTAAAAAAAGTCATGAGCAAAATCAACTTGGAGCGTTGAAAAAAGGTTAATGAAGAGGAAAGTAAATTAGAGAGTCAAAGATTGTGTGTCACACTCACACACTAGTGGCTAATGTTAGTAAGCATCAACTCTTTTTTTTTTTCTCTTCTCTCTTAATTTTTCAAACTCATTATTGTTTTCTTCCGCAAAATAATGTGATTAGTTTTTTTTTTTTTTTTTTAATTTTTGTAAACAAGTGCCCACTTGCTTGACCTTCCCAACCAAAAAACGTAATTTGTAACAATGTTCCATCATCTTCTCCATAAAGTTGTTACCTTTAAGTTGAGTTCTAATGGAGATTTATTCTCTAGTACTCATCTTTCTCTCTCTCTTTATCTATCTATCATCTTCATTTATTAAGCTTTCTTCACGCTTTTTAAGATAATTAACAGTCACGGGTCTTAAAAGCTAAAGGTTTTTGCTTCCAGTTCAAGTGTCCCCTTTCACTTTCTCTCTCTCTCTAATTCTCCTCTGTTTTTGCTGTCAATTCTTAAGAAAGTCCTGATTTTTAGGGTGCTCGAGAGAAGTTGAAGAATCATGATTATTGGGTTTCCTTTTTTGATCCAAAGGGTCATCTAGTTTTGCTAATTTTATTTGTCATCTCTTTCAGGTAATTTGCGATTATCTCTTTACTCTGTTTATGACTTGTACTTAGATTCCTTTTTCTTTAACAGTGATATAAGCTAAGGTCGAAACTTCATAAAGATTCTATTTTTCTCTTCTTCTGGGTATTTAGAATGATGAATGTAGATTAGGTTGATTGTTTTGAGGATGATTAGGATGAGAACCAAGCTTAATTCTATCATCCTTTTTCTGGAAACTATTAGAATTTGGAGTCTTGAGATTCTTTGTAATAAGCTCCTATTTTTGGGTTCCTTATTTTTAATTTATGATTTGGTATATTTGATGCAATCCCTCTATAATACCTTTCTTCAATTGCTGTGTTTGGCTTGGCATATTATTTAACTTTCTTTGTTGGATCATTTATCTCAGTTTGATTCTTTCTTACCAATTATGTCTTAATCCTTTGATTAAAGAAAAATAAAACAAAGTCATGCAGTTTCTTCTCTTCCTTAAAACAGTGTTTCTCTTTGCAGGTAAGGGATTGTTGTTGCCAATGGGGTGGCTAACTAAAATCCTTAAAGGTTCTAGCCATAAGTTTTCGGATGGACAATGTAATGGAAGATATAGAGAGGATAGAAACTTGGAAGGTCCTCGTTATTCTGCGGTAAGCGAATGTTTTTTTTTTTTTAATGTTCTTGGTTCATTATGAATTGAAGATAAAAGGTTTTCTTGAATTTCGGATTCAGGAAGGATCTGATTTTGACAAAGAAGAGATTGAATGTGCTATTGCACTCTCTCTTTCTGAACAAGAACATGTAATTCCACAAGATGACAAAGGAAAGAAAGTAATCGGTAAGGTTATTTAATTCGCCGTTGGTACTTGGTAATGCATAGAGAGAAACAACACAAAGAGAAGAAACAAAGTTGTGTGTGAAACTGTAACTTGCTAAGCTTGTTTTCTTAACCTCATATTTTGTAGAGTACAAATCTGAAACCGAAGAAGATGATGACGATGAGGATGAGGATGAAGATGAAGAATACATGAGAGCTCAGCTTGAGGCAGCAGAAGAAGAGGAAAGACGGGTAGCTCAAGCTCAAATCAAGGAAGAAGAGAAAAGGAGAGCCGAAGCTCAACTAGAAGAAATAGAGAAACAGCTTGCAAAAGCTCGATTAGAAGAGGAAGAAATGAGGCGTGCTAAAGCCCAATTGGAGGAAGATGAGCAACTCGCCAAGGCCATTCAAGAAAGTATGAATGTGGGATCTCCTCCTCGATATGATCTAGGAAATATACTTCAACCATATCCCTTCCTCATTCCATCTAGTCACAGGTAAAGGGTTCAAAAATAGTGATATGATTTATGATCACATTTGCTGCAATGAGTCAGTTTTTGTTTCTTTGTTTATTTTCTTGGAGGATATGCGCTGGTTGCCAAGCTGAGATTGGACATGGAAGGTTTCTGAGTTGCATGGGTGGCGTTTGGCATCCTGAATGTTTCTGTTGCCATGCATGTGATAAGCCCATCATAGATTATGAGGTGCCGATACATTTTATTTAAGTACTATTATTGTGTTCTGATTCTTGTGAAGCTTAACCTGTTAAGCTTTGTTTTACAGTTCTCAATGTCGGGAAATCGGCCTTATCACAAACTATGTTACAAGGAGCAGCATCATCCTAAATGTGACGTTTGCCATAACTTTGTGAGTGATAGCCAACTTCTCTTGATCTCTATATTTCGATTATATTTTACCCAAAGTTTGTTCCCAGGTTGTACTAAGCTTCATGTGTATGCGTAATTTAACTCCTCTAGATTCCGACAAATCCAGCTGGTCTTATTGAGTATAGGGCACATCCCTTTTGGATGCAAAAGTATTGTCCTTCACATGAGCGTGATGGAACTCCTCGGTGCTGCAGTTGTGAGCGAATGGAGGTCAGTTGTTCGATAGATTATTTCTACTAATAAGAAAACAAATTTAAGAATCTGATTTTAAAATCTTATGTTGTTCTGTTTTTTGCTCATGGTTTCAGCCAAAAGATACAAAATATCTCATTCTTGATGATGGTCGAAAACTGTGTCTTGAATGTCTCGACTCAGCCATTATGGACACTCATGAATGCCAACCATTGTACCTTGAGATACGTGAATTTTACGAAGGCTTACATATGAAAGTGGAACAGCAAATTCCTATGCTCTTGGTGGAGAGATCAGCTCTAAATGAAGCTATGGAAGGAGAGAAACACGTAAAACCTCTATCTTATTGATACTATGTTTGTACTCTCTCTTTCTCTCTCGCTTTCAACCTACTTCTATCCAAATTGCTGCAGGGACATCATCATTTACCTGAAACTAGAGGACTTTGTTTGTCTGAAGAACAAACTGTCACCACGGTATTCACTCTTCCACTTTTATAAAATCGTGTTTAATTGCTATCCACCGCAAATTCCGTTTAAATCAGAAAGATCCTGATGTAGGTGTTAAGGAGACCGAGAATTGGGGCAGGCTACAAGTTAATAGACATGATCACAGAGCCTTGCAGGCTGATACGCCGTTGTGAAGTCACTGCGATTCTCATTTTATATGGACTTCCTCGGTAAAAAAAAAAAACACTTCTCAACACACTCCTAACCCGAAATTTTGTCTTTATGAGATTTCTAAAATATTCGTATTACACTTGTACAGTTTGTTAACTGGGTCAATCCTTGCTCATGAAATGATGCATGCGTGGCTTCGACTAAATGGTAATCTGAAGAACACTCCCTTCTTATATTGTTGAGCAATTGAACCTAGGGAAATATCGAAAAAATGACAGATTATTGTATTTTTAATTTTTTGTTGCTCTGTATATATATGTGTAGGGTATCCAAATCTTAGACCAGAAGTGGAAGAAGGAATCTGTCAGGTTTTAGCTCACATGTGGTTGGAATCTGAGACTTATGCTGGCTCTACATTAGTAGATATCGCATCGTCTTCTTCTTCATCATCATCATCCGCTGTGGTGTCAGCATCGTCGAAGAAAGGTGAGAGGTCTGATTTTGAGAAGAAACTTGGTGAGTTTTTCAAGCATCAAATCGAGTCGGATTCTTCATCGGCATATGGGGATGGGTTCAGGCAAGGTAACCAAGCAGTTCTTAAGCATGGTCTGAGGCGAACCCTCGACCATATTCGCTTGACCGGTACATTTCCTTAAATGGAATTCAAACTATAAAAGGAGAGAAAAAAAAGCTTTGTTATAGTTTTTAGAGTATAGACTGAGAAAAAAAAACCAAAAACCAAACTGTATAGGTTACAAAATACACACATTTAAGAGTCATAAAGTTTCCACTTTTTAAGTATAATTGAAGAAGAGTCAAGAAGCAAGACCAAAGGTTCTTGGCATGGTTTTTTTTTTAATCTTTTTTTGCCAAACATTTTGCTTGTTATTTCTTAGATATATAGCAAATCTATACGACATATATATATATATATATATATGCATATATACTTGCTATATATCTAAGAAATAACAAGCAAAATGTTTGGCAAAAAAAGATTATGGATGTTTTCAAAATCTAAATTTCTACAATCACTAGTTTGACTTTATCAGGACCAATGGATAAAGTCTGGAAGAAAAAGAAAATGGATAGACTTGTATATCCACATTATATATATATATATATATATATATACATATATATACATAATTCTGCATATTATTATGGCTCTTCTATTCGCTGAGAGGACGAAGGTCAAATATGTAGAATGTAGAAATATCCTCATATTGACCTCGTCTACTAGATTATTATAGTATGCATGATTGCCATCTGTTAATTAAAATACAGATTACTTTGTGAAATAAATCTAAACGCCATTCTCTATCTTTCTATCGTTTGTAAATGATCTTTGTTGATACAAACTTCGTAGTTCAAAAATCAAACTATATCCTAAAATACGGTTTTAAAAGTGTTTTACGTTTTTTTGTTATAGAACTTCGAAAACGTCTCTCGTCAATTCTCAATCATTAATTCCAAATATAAATATTATCAACAAACGATAAAGACCAAAACAATGTAAAGATGTGTATATGATGAGGATAGACATAAGAGATAGGATTATATGATCACACGTGTTTCCCACTTCCTCCTCCAAATTGTCGCGGCGCCTCGTCGCCGTTTAATTCTTTTTCTCTCTTTTTTTGCTAAACATTTCTCTATCAAGCGTTTATGTTTCAACAAATTTTATTAAAGCTAATAATGTTTTTACTATATTACCAGATCAAATTTATTCATCTGAAGAGTAAATGATTTCTTAAAAAATCTAAGGATACTCATGTTGTAGACCAAACGGATTCTTGATGTTTTTTTACCTATCGATTAAACTGAACAAGTTTTAGTGGACATACTTCTTTGGCATGATATACATATTAATTTTTCAAAAATCGCTGTCTAGAATTCAAATTTTCTAAATATTTTCGTTTTAACATTATATCGTATGATGTTAACAAAATCAATGGTTGGGAGAGTACTCGTCATTTTTAATGATTGCTAATGAATTGATCGTTCACAATTTCTTGTCGAGGAAAAAAACGACGTAACGTGGCAACGTATTAAACTTTGTTAGTTTTACTTCTTTTTTTGACGGCAAACTTTCTATTTGCTATTTCTTTGTAAGTGTTAAACTTTTACTAATCCACTTGCTATTTCTTTCTTCTAGTTCTTATAAACATGGAAATTTCTTTCCAACTTTCCTTTAAATTATTTTTTTTCTTTTGTCGGCCAAGACTTTCATTTAGATTTGATAGTCGCTTTTCAACCGTTTGAGCTAAACTACATCTAGATGATATTAGTCTAATTTTAATTAATTAATTAATTTTTTTTTCGCCTAGTCTAATTAAATTAGACTTTGGATGGTTGTAAAATTTTAGTTTTTGGTTTTTAGTGTTCATAAGTTGTCACTAAAAAAAAAAAAAAGTTGTCTTTAAATTCGAAAGTCGGTTCATGAAAGATGTCATCATCATCGTAACATGATGCCACGACGCAGTTTATTTGGTTTGGCACCTTCAATTTTTTTTAATAATCTTTTTTTTTCTGGTTCAGTAAAAAATGTGGACCGTTGTTTTGGGGCAGCCAATCGCACGAATGCCTACGCCACAAAATTACAAATTTACAACCTTGTCGGACATTTCCAAATACCAATAGGCAAGTAGTAATTATTTGGATTTAACGTTTGCTTTGTGAATAAGCCAATAAGGGGGATATATAATTATATGAAAATATCTAAAGTTTTAATAGTAATATAGACTACAAACTGCAACTTGCTTAATTAATAATTTAGTAAAAAAAATTACAGCAGGTATTACACTAATACAATGTCAACATCATGGAGTTTAGTCCAATTCATTTATCGTAAACTTTGTTTTGAATAATCAGTACAAGGAATAGACAAAACATAACCAAACCGGATTAGATTTGGTTTAACTCAATTTGAGTTTTTCAACCGAACTAATGCGTACGTTTTCAATAATCTACCTAATAAACCGTACAGAAATATATACCAAATGTTGGAGAATCGTGAAAAAGAATATACCTAATAAACCGTACTAAAAAGGCTGAACATCAGAGATTCAGCAGAGCATCAAAAGATAAAAGAGAATATGCTTATTAATCATACATCGAACCGTTTTCTTCACCCTCCAACTTTAATTTTTGAAATCTCTTGTTTTGATGTGCCCTTGACATTATGATCTTTCCTTTTTATCTTACCAAGTATGGATTATCTCTCTACATTCCGCTTCAAAATGTTAATTACAGATTTACAGTAACATAAGCAACTTGCCAATGCATCTTAATCCACTAGTAAAGCAATCAAAGAATGATAATATAAAAGATTAATATTGTAATGATTCGAAAACATTTTAATAAAGTAAAATGTAACAAGCTTAGATTAATTTGGTGGCTAATATACCAAGTAAAATAAATGGTCCCAAGTATATGAATACATGTATTTACTGATATATCTCTCTCCTATCTCCTTATGATTTGTCATTTTCCTCACCCATAATCCTATAAAATAATCAAGACCCTCCGAGAGAGGAGACATACACACACACATATACACATAGAGAGAAAGACCTAAACAGAGAAAGAGAGATGGTGTCTTTAGGTTACTGCTTGAAGGAGAAGAAGACATGCGTGAGATGGGTAGAGAGATACTTCGACGACTGTCTATGTAACCTAAACGATGACGTTTCGTTCGCACTTGGAATTGCTAGCCTCCTCTGTTGGGGCGTCGCAGAGATTCCTCAGATCATCACTAACTTCCGTACAAAGTCAAGTCACGGTGTCTCTCTCTCCTTCCTCCTCGCTTGGGTCGCCGGGTCCGTACACTCATCTCAAGTTCTTCTTATTATAATAAACTATCTCTCTATAACGTTATTTATATGAATTTTATCAATCGGTGCAGTGATATCTTCAATCTCGTCGGTTGTCTTCTTGAACCAGCTACTGTAAGTTACACAAACATCTAAACTATAATAAATACAGAATTATTGTTTTCTTAATGTTTTGTCTTATTTTGAATTGTAGTTGCCGACTCAGTTCTACACAGCCTTGGTAACATCGCCGTCCTCTCGCCGCATAAATAAACATATGTCGCCACAGAGCCTACGTGTCGTTTTCATTAAAATAAGCGTCTATTTTTCAGATTTGTTTATTGTGATTAGACCGCGTAATTTTATGCTATTTACAATTCAGCCCCGTAACTTTTTTTTTTTTTTTTTACTCTTTCGTTATAGCTTTACACAGTGAGCACTGTGGTATTGGTGATCCAAACTATTTACTACGATTACATCTACAAACTTTGTAGACATGGACGTACCAAGATTTGTCCAAAGGTAATAATAATGTTAATTATAAAATTAAGTGTTGATTACATTATTCTGGTGTTGATTATCATAATTAGGGTGTGAAATTTTGTTAAGGAGGAGGAAGATGAAGAGAAGAGACCATTGAAACCACCAAAGACGATGGGATCTGCTATTTCTATCCCAGGAGGATCTTACAAAGATTCTCCTCGGAGAGAGTTCTATTACACGTACGGTTTATTAAACATAATCATATTTAATTTATTTTAATTTGACTACGAATAGGTTAAAGTTTGTGACAAAAGCTTCATATAATTTTATTTGACAAAAAAAAAAAAGTTTATATTATTATATTATATTATATTATGCTCCCCTGCCTACTCTGTTTTATCTTGTCGTTTTCACAAGATTTAGAAGAAACAGAGGATAAAATCTGAAATCTCGAACCTAGACTTTAGCTTTCTCAATTTTCTTATATCTCTGCTCTGTATATTCAATTATGACAAGTGGTTTTGCGGGCGACTATTTGTACAGGTCGGCGAGATCGTTGGCCGGAAGTGGCACACCTCCCTTAAGAACATCGTATTTTCGAGTGGCTAAGAGTGGCCCTTCGGCTCTAGCAATAGATAATGGTTCGTCATCGGAAGAAGATGAGGCAATGTCGACGTGTCCTGTGATAACGGCTATAACCATTACCCAACCAAGGCCAATACCTAGAACGGTTTGTGATTTCTTTTTAACTTAGCCAACTAAAAACCACTTTAAGCTAAGAGAACAAATATTGACCCATTTTGGACTTCTTTTTCTCAGGCAGGTTTTGGAACGTTTTTGGCTGCATCAGCTAGTCTTCCGCTTCAGGCAAAGAGCTTAGCGGAAAATTACTGGCATGCTTCAAGCAGACGGCTTCTAAATGTGTGATATATATAGCATTTTGTTGTTTTTAATGTATGAGTGAAAGGCGAGAAAATGATTTCAAAACATTGTTGTCTGTGTGCAGGAGAGAAGAGTAGAGCACAGCGCGTTGGGACAATGGTTGGGATGGCTAATGGCCGCCATTTACATGGGCGGTCGCATCCCTCAGATTTGGCTCAACGTAAGCCATTTTTAGCGAATCTTGATACCTCTTTTATTATTTCTTTGCTTTTTGTTTATATGATATTGAGGGACTAATCTGATTTTGACGATGTCTCTACAACTAGATCAAAAGAGGAAGCGTTGAGGTAAAAAACTAAAACTACAAGTCAACCAACACATTAAATATAACTAATTATTATTGTAGTATGCCATCTAATTAACAATATCTTTTGATAATTGGCGCGCAGGGTTTGAATCCACTGATGTTCATTTTCGCTCTAGTAGCCAATGCAACATATGTTGGTAGTATTCTTGTCCGAACAACTGAATGGGACAACATCAAACCAAACCTTCCTTGGTTGCTTGATGCTATTGTCTGCGTCGTACTCGATCTATTCGTATCCTTTCTACCTGTTTTCACAATCTCAAAATGAAAACTGAATTATCACATTCTCGTTAGGTTTTATTTTGTTACCTTAATTAAAAAAATCAAAACAGATAATACTGCAGTATATCTACTACAAGTATTGCAGGATGCAGAGCTTAGAAAGGAAAGAAGAAGACGTCTATGGAGACTATGTGGAAGCAAGCAAAACTTTTGTTTCGTGAATCACTATTTACTTTACAACGATCATTTGATTTTCTTTTGGCCTTATCCTTATGTATTGATTTCAGAGTGTATGTAAATGAACCTACTTATTATATATGTTATTAGAACATCACAGACGGACAGAAGCAGAAAATAAGACCTTAACGCTATATGAGTTTGAGAGAGGATCAAGTTTGAAGACAGCATTGGACCACTCAATCTTCCCCCAAATCTCACCTCCCTCACGCCTCTCCATTGAAATCTCGGCAGACCAAAGATCCATACTCTCAGAATCTCCAATATGTGCGCTCCAGAAGATGACAATATTCCCAGAAGAGTTACTACAGAGTTTGCTAATATCATATTTGACTTGGATCTTTGATGGCCGTTTATCCGAGGTACGTCTGAAGATGTATCTCGTACAAGAGAGATACAACTGTAGCTCTTCCAAACCTTTAACCTCCTTCCAATCCAACTCATCTGGTTGACACCAAAGTATTCTACCGCGAGTACCACCACGACAGTATAACAATTTCCCAATGACACACCAATCGTTTCTACTTCCTAGCTTTGAATCTTTTTTTCCTCTTTTCCATAATCTACCTTCACTTGGCAAGAAGTTGAAGCTTTGATCATCCTCATCCACGGAATAAACCTTCTTCTCCTCTATTACTACACTTTGGTTGATATTATGGGCCATCTTCGGCGTATTAAATTTACCCCAAGTTTGGTAAATTGGATCGAATACCTCCGCCCAGTTTGAGGAATCAGCGTCCTCTCGGCACCCTCCAAAAACATAGATCTTCCCGTCTACAAAGCTTGCCGATGCGGAAGCACGAGCCATCTTCATGGACGGAACGCGGTGCCATGTCTGAGAAAAACAGTTGAGGAACAAGACATCGGAAGTGGGATTGCCGTTTATGATTCCACCGATTACATAGATCCCCCAATTCACTACCACGAAAGAGGATGATTCCGGAGCCTGATAGGGGTGCGATGGGATCGGCCTCAGTCGACGATTACGGGTAAGGACGAAACAGCGAGGGGTTGGGTCAGGTAAGATGCGCAAGCACACGTAGAAAGATGACTCGGTGCAACCAATCAGCGATCGCGTGCTGCAGAGCTCAGGGGAAGCTACGAGAGAGCGGTATCTCTTGGAGACGAGAGATAAGGCTGTTTGGTCCAATCTCGAGACGCGAGCTATACAGCTTAGAGCCAAAGCTTCCGGCAACGACGATAAACCAGCAGAACACGAGGGAGATGATTTCTTCGCCTTCTTCCTCATTTTATTGCACATTGGCACTTCGACGACGTCATTGGACATTGTCAATATGCAAGAACCGGAAATCTTAGATCTCCCTTTGATTGATCGATCTTTCGTGAGATAGATTCTCATTCAAGTTTTGAGAGAGAAGACGACGAGCTTTTTTTTTTTTTAAGTAGATTTATGTAGAAACTAGAGAAAGTTTGGGGGGGGGGGGGAACCAGTGTTTTTAAACCCGACCCGGACGGTGAACCGGATTACCTTCTGGGTCACCGGGTCATTGGGTCAATCGGGTTCGACCACGGGTCAATTGATTAAAATTTAATTAATATATTTAATATTTATAGAGAATATATAGTGTTTATAAATATAAAAATAAAAATATTCATATTATATTTACAAAATATGAAGTCTAACAATAATAATAAAGTAATTCAAATTAAAATTTTAAATCCAAAAAAATCGTAACAAATATTAAAATAGTAGGAGATCGCTAATAACAGAAATAAACTAATAAAACATCGCGAATTCAAAACAACTAATATCGGTTATTTTTCTCACCATTTCATTCATTCTCCTTAGACGGTACTGTCATGTTTCATTAAAATCTAAAACATCAAATGAGTCTAAGAACTACAAAAGACTTCTAAAAATAATTGAATAGAGTCTAAAACTTTAAATTTTATTCCAAAATCAAATGATATTTTTAAAACCCATACCCAGCCGGTTCAACCGGTTCACTGGGTCGCGGGTTAATGGCGGGTTTTTGTGGGTTTTTCCGGTTTTGAAATTGGCGGGTATTAGCACTAAACCCAAACCGGAAAAGTATCCGGGTCGTGGGTTAACCGGTCGGACCGGGCGGTCCGGGTCGGGCGTGAAAACATTGGGGGAAACTCTTTATTCTGTCTTATTGATCTCAAGAGACTTGATACAATATATATAGAGACTAATTTAGGTTTAACCTAAGTAGATTAGGAAATAGATAAACATGAATAAGTAAATATTCTAAATTTCTTAATCCTTATCACAATAGGATATCTAGAATATTATTTGACTTCGGCTTCACGGGCTTCATGGGCTTCACGGGCTTGGTCCGCTGTCTTGCTTCCCAAGTTACCTCAATATGTTAAGTTTCATGGGCTTCCAACTCAAAACCAACTGGCAATGAGTGGATTGGCCAAAGTCCCTTATATACTACTCAAGTCCCTTCCCATCTTTCCAATGTGGGATCTTTTCTCCACATGCCCCCTCGAGATAATGGCTCTTCTAGCCATTAATCTCGCCAGAATCCATCACGCCCCATCGACATAATGCTCTTCTAGCTATCTCGACAGAATTGAGCCTTCCTTTGGACCATCAATTAGTGGGGGTGATCGGGCCACTTTCCGGGCCCGACAGTGAGAAAAAATCATTAGTAAATGGTATCCACTTTCCAATGGATCGGGCTCTGATACCATTTACTAATGATTTTTTTCTTTTGTATATCTCTAACGACTAATGTTTTATCCAAAAATCGGTTAGTTTTTTTATATCATTATGTAAATTTAGTATAAAACAAGAAAATTAAAGAAAAACAAACCCAGGAAAAAAAAAGCTTTTAAAAATCGGGAAAAGAAAACAAAATCAAAAATTTCAAAACTATTTTAAAAATTGAATTAAAAACTTGAATATCTAAATAATAATAGGAAAACAAGTTGAATGTTTGGAATCGCTAACGACTAATGTTGGATCCAAAATTCGGTTTGTTTTCATATCATTATGTAAATTTAGTTTCATACAAAAAAAAAAAAAAAAAAACTAAAAAAAAACTTTTAAAATTCGAAAAGAAACAAAATCAAAAATATTAAAAACTATTTTTAAATATCCAAATTAAGTTTGAATGCTAAATCTACATAAGAATAAGAAAAACAAGTTGAATGTTTGGAATCGCTAAATACCTTATACTGGATCCAAAATCCGGTTAGTTTTTCATATCATTATGTAAATTTAGTATCCAAACAAAGAAATTTTTTTTAAAAACAAACGTAAGAAAGAAAAGATTTTTAAAATCCCAAAAGAAACAAAATCAAAATTGTAAAAACTATTTTTAAAAATCTGAACTAAAAACTTGAACGCTAATATACATAATAATAAGAAAAATAAGTTCAATGTTTGGAATCGCTAACGACTAATGCTGGATCTGAAATCCGGTTAGTTTTTCATATCATTATGTAAATTTAGTATAAAACAAATAAATAAAAAAACACCAAAAAATAAGTTTTTGAAAAATAAACAAAATCAAATATTTAGAAACAATTTTTTAAAATCCGAATTAAAAACTTGAATGCTAAATCTACATAATAATAGGAAAAACAAATTGAATATTTGGAATCGCTAACGACATAATGTTGGATCCAAAATCTGGTTAGTTTTCATATCATTATATAAATTTAGTATCAATAAAAAAAATTTTAAAAACAAACGCAAGAAAAAAGTTTTAAAAATCCAAAAAGAAACAAAATCAAAATTTTAAAAACTATTTTTAAAAATCCGAATTAAAAACTTGAATGCTAAATTTACATAAAAATAGGAAAAACAAGTTGAATGTTTGGAATCACTAACGACATAATGCTGGATCCAAGATCCGGTGAGTTTTCATATCATTATGTAAATTTAGTATGAGTCAAAAAAATTTAAAAGAACAAAAACAAGAAAAAAGTTTTAAAACATCCGAAAAGAAACAAAATCAAAAATTTTAAAACTACTTTTAAGAAGCCGATTTAAAAACTTGAATGCTAAATCTACATAATAATAGGAAAAACAACTTGAATATTTGGAATCGCTAACGACATCATACTGGATCCAAAATCCGGTTAGTTTTCATATCATTATGTAAATTTAGCATCAATAAAAAAAAATTTTAAAAAACAAACACAAGATTGGGAGATGTGCCTTTAGTCAAGTGGTTAAGTCCATTTGACTCCGCCTTCCCCACCGGAGTTCGACTCCAGTAAGTCGCGTTACCCCGCGTAGTAGGGATTGGCTATGGATCGGGCCTTGTCGATCCAAAGATGTCAAAAAAAAATTAAAAAAAACAAACAAACACAAGATTTTTTTTTTAAAAAAAATCCGAAAAGAGACAAAATCAAAATTTTAAAAACTATTTTTAAAAATCAGAATTAAAAACTTGAATGCTAAATCTACATAATAATAGGAAAAACAAGTTGAATGTTTGGAATCGCTAACGACATCATGCTGGATCCAAAATCCGGTTAGTTTTCATATCATTATGTAAATTTAGAATCAATCAAAAAAAAAAAAATTAAAAAACAAACACAAGAATTTTTTAAAAAAAAATCCGAAAAGAAACAAAATCAAAATTTTTAAAAACTATTTTAAAAAATCCTAATTAAAAACTTGAATGCTAAATCTACATAATAATAGGAAAAACAAGTTGAATGTTTGGAATCGCTAACGACATAATGCTGGATCCAAAATCCGGTTAGTTTTCGTATCATTATTTAAATTTAGTATCAATAAAAAAAAATTAAAAATCCGAAAAAACTTTTAAAAAACAAATACAAGAAAAAAAAAATTAAAAATCCGAAAAGAAACCAACTCAAAATTTTTAAAAACTATTTTAAAAAATCCTAATTAAAAACTTGAATGCTAAATCTACATAATAATAGGAAAAACAAGTTGAATATTTGGAATCGCTAACGACATAATGCTGGATCCAAAATCCGGTTAGTTTTCGTATCATTATTTAAATTTAGTATCAATAAAAAAAAATTAAAAAAAACAAACACAAGAAAAAAATTAAAAAGGGTTAGAAATTGACCTTTCTTATGGGCTGAAATTAATTTTTCTTTAGTTGGGCTTTGTTGTGCAAAAGGGCTTTGATGATATCATCAATCCAACCCCTTTAATCTCCACCGGAAACGCAAGCCATCACCGTCGTCGATGGCTGCTGCTCGCCGGAGAGAAGCTTCAATGAAAAACACAACTTCTCTGTAAAAGCAAAGCCACGTCCTCAATCTTCTGCTCCCTCTATCGCCATCTCCGTCGTCGCTGGATAGACGCTCCAATATCATGATTCCTCGCCTGAAATCGACATCATCTTCAATCACGATCTTCTCTTCTTTGGTTGTCGAAGAGCAGCGACAAAGAAAACGTCGAACAATTTGGAGTCAAAGATGGATCAAACAACTCATGAAATTCGAAGAGATAAAAGAGGTAAACGAAGTAGAAATTGAAAAATAGAATCATCGTAAGCAAATTGGGCATGAAATCGAAGAATAGAATCTATAACTCTCTCTCTCTCTCTCTCTCTCTCTCTCTCTCTTTGTTTCTCTGGGTTTGTGAATTGTGATGATATTTAAAACGTTTGTGATGTATATATAGATTTTCTTGTAATCAAAGTTTCCATTTTTTTTGGAATTCAAAGTTTCCTTTTTTTTACTCTTTTCAAAATTTCCTTTTTTTTTTGTGAGTCTTTTGTGTTGATTTTTCTCTTAACTGTTTTGTGTTTGTTTCCTTTTTTCTTAATAGGTTCAGGATACGATTTGTGATGTAAATCGTAAGATTCTGCGAGCTTGTGTAGATTTTTGGAAACAAAGTTTGAGCATTTTCATGACAACAAGTCTCTTTCTCTGTCTTTGCGTTGCTTGCTTTGTTATCATCTTCTAAATCTGCAGGAAAGTCTCTTCATGATTTTGATAGATAAATCTTACATAGCCGAGATTCTCGAGCCAAGAAGAAGAAGAAGAAGAAGATACTTGTGTTCAGGATTTGGTTGAGATGGAATCAACCAATGCACAGGCTCATGAGGCTGCACAAGCTTCTTCTTTATAGATATCTGATTTGTTAGAAGAGCTAAATCAGCTTTAAAGTTTAAAGATATCTGATGATTTGGCATTGGTTTTGAAAGAGGTGGCTATGGATTGTAGTTAAATGGAAGAGAGGCTTGTTGTCGCGGAAACAGAGCTCGAGGCTCCAAGGTTCTCAGCAATGGAAGGAGAAACACGAGGAAGCGCAGACTCATATCTCACAGTGAGATAATTCGTTTTTTTTTTAAATAATTTTTTACAAATAATCTAAGATTTTTTTTCCGATTTTGCATAATAACCCATGCTTAACACTAGGAAAAAAAAGAGTAGCTTATTAGCAATTAACAGTACTATAGGTGTACACACTACACATATGACATAACTAGAGTTACGATTTAAAAAAAAAAAACATAAAACACATTGAGAAGAATGAAATAATTGGATTTAAGTTTTCAGTTTTACTCCAATCTGGTTTATTGAGTTAATTCTTTAGCGTTACGTTGGCTTGTAGATCAAGCTCCGGCGAAGTGTTACTAATACGGCGTCGCATTGGAGAATGCATTCTCACATAAAAGTTAAGGAAAAGCAACAAAATCGCACCGTTGAGAACGGAGTTTAAACCCCACGCGCCGATCCCATTGCATCCTCCTTTAAAGAGGTGCATCGTAAGAACCCCAGCGTGAGACACGAGATTACAACCCACGAGAACCAACTGACAATTCACCACAAACGAAGGGAAAGCCGAACCTGGTAAACCAAACCCGGTCCAAAATCTGTAACCATAAACCACAGAGTAAACCAGCGTCGTCGATAGAATCGCTAGAATCTGGTACGACTGCGAGAATTCAAGCCAGAGGAACGACGTGAATGCCATGACGGAGTTACAGAAGAGCTGAGACACGGCGAGTCTCCGGCGACGTAAAACGGCGAAGATCGTACGGAACATGTGGAGAAAGCGCGTGAGGTAAAACGCGTATGACCAAAAGAAGACACGACCAGAGGGACGAGTCCCGAGAGGGAAACAGAGAAGCCATTGGAGAGGAGTGGAGGTTTTGCTCCGACGCCATAACCACCGTGTGTCACGGATCTCTGCGGCGGCGGAGAGGAGGATCCCGGCGAAAATGGTGGCGGAGAGGATTGACATGAGAAGGCTGTGGATTTCGGGGATGTGGCCTAAAGGAACGGAACGGTTACGGCGGAGTACGGCGGAGAGGAGGATGTGGAGGGAGGATGAGACGGCGATGTAAAGGGAGATTGAGGTGAAGAGGAAAGACCACGTGGAGCCCCATGATTGGCTGTTGCTCCAACGGAATCCGACGATGTATGGATGTTCGGAGAGGTAGTAGGTGAGAGAGTTGATCAGAGCCGTTGACATAGTTTGGTTTTGATCCGACGGTGGTGGTGGTCACGGTGATTCTTCTTCTTCTTCTTGCCTCGAGTGTCTTTATATGTGTGCGTGTGACTTTTTCACATATGTGAAGCTCTGTTTCTGTTTTTTTTTTTTTTTTTTTTTTTGGGAGTTGTTTTAATTTTCATTTTCCAATAATTGTTGTAGAACATAGGTCACTAAATGGCCGGTCTTGTCATGAAAGCAAAATGATGTGGACCAATAATAATTGTCACATTTACGTGACAAATTAAATTAGGCTATATGAATAAATCTTGTAAAACGGTTGTGAAAAATTCAAGATTTATGGTCTTAATGGGATTTTACTGTTATTGTCGAATAGCAAACCATATTTGAAAATATCTTCGAATCTAAAAGGAATCAGAAACTTGGTACGCGTCAAGTTGGCATTACCATATTAGAAAAGCAGGTGGGAAAACCAAAGAACCTCTACACACGAAAGAGAGTTTGGGGTTGAGAAATTCAGACAAGCGTCCATGTAGAACCTTATGCCTTTCATGGTGAAGAGTTTAAAGTTTACTCAAGGAAATATAGATGGAAAGAGAGCATTACTTAAAACAAATGTAAATATTGGAATATGCGTCGGGCGATTGTTACGAAGATGAATCATCACAGTAACGAGTTATTAAATTACTATTTCACACAATTTGATGACCAGCTAAGACAGAAGATATTTGATTCGTATAAAAAAAAGATAGTAAAAATCAATTGTCCTAATCGTTATTTTGGCGATAAGCGTTCTTAGATACGTACCAAACAAATGCGGCAGGCACTGTGTAATATATATCTTTTTCACTATGAGGAATTTGGTTTTGTCCACTTGATATTATTTTCCACAAGTGACTCTTTTCTTTTGTCTCATTTTCCACAAGTGATTCTTGACCTACCAAACTCAGATTTTTATTTACACGGTCGTAGTTGATTTCTCGTGAATTAATTAAAAGGAAACTTGGACGGTGAACTTACAAGTTACAACAACTACTCCCACGCATAACATGTTGTATCAATCATTTATGTAAGTCCGACGAAATAATTATTAAGCATATGTTATACATGTTTTATTTTAGAACTAAAAATCATTTATAAGCTAGCTTTACGGAAAACTTAAAATCATTTCAGAATTACCTCAATGAGATTTAGGCCTCAAATGGCAAAATGAGTTTTTGGTATATATAATCGTATCGTATAGTATAACTTAAAGTAAAAATAATAAGACTCTTAATGACCGTATCAATAAATATTCAGAAATTCACACTTGACAAACGAAATCCCGTATGCATTGAGATATTCTCAGAAAGTCAGACTTGAAATTTAGAAATAAAATATGGTAATAGTTTTTAGTTTTTATTAAATATACATCACAATCGATTCTTTTATCTACTCTTGCAAATTACATAAGCCGCACTATTAGAACCTCTCTTTTTTTTTTTTGGTCTTTTCCTCCTAGAAAGATTATGTAAATTTCAAAATTATTGTTTGACACAATTTTGGGGTCAATTTATCTTTCTGAGGTTAGTAGGACAACGAGCCACCAATGATCAATTCCATAGAGTTCCAAGAATCTTGGAAACAGCACCTGAAGGCTTGGGATTAAACAGCTTCTTCAGCTCATCGTACCTCCCAACATCAAAATCCTCAGATTCCATCAGTTTCCTCTGTTTAGCCTCAAACCTGCTTTGGTAAAACCCTTCAAAGGAAGGCTCTCTAGATGTCTTGAGGAAAAAAGCATAACCCGCCATGAAATATACCGATGTGACATAGAAACAGATCGGTTCCATAACATCCCATGTGAGTTCCCAAAACGTTAGCCTCATGAACCCTGCGGTTTGGATGATCAAGTAACCCAAACCAGCCCAAAGCTCTCTTCTCACCAAAGAATGTGCTTTCTGATCGATGACCGTCTTTATAGCTTCAAGCTCTCTTAGCTCTTTTCTTCTTGGGTCATTTGGGCTATGAATCTGTGGTAAAGGAAGCAGCCCCTCGATGGATTTGGTTACCTAATCATCACACAATACCTTATCAGTTTTTTGGTAGCTTCCAAATCAAATCAAACAAACAAAGAAACAAAAAAAAACTTTGTAGGAACAGAGAGGAAGAAGAAATTACCTGATCAGGTCTTAAACAAACAGAGTTTCCCAAAACGATAACGTTTCCTGAATCATCAAGCATCTTAGCGATCAAAGGTCCTTGAGAAGGATCCAAAGAAGAATCACTACAAACACGAACGAAATCGGAGTAACGAATCCAGATTTTTCCCGTCTCCAACAGTTTTGTTTTAACAACTTCGATCTCTGACGCTCTTAGCAACTTCTTCACGTCTTGCAAAGTAAGCCCCAACGTCTCCTCCTTCGGATGAGAAAGACCGTCTAATCGAATCCTATCCTTGTTCACATCCATTTCTTTAAGCTTCCCCATCAAACTCTCCCCCATCGACATCTTTGAAGTCGTATCAATCCCATTCATGGAAAATTTATGCAAAAACCTTTGAGAAATCGTCAAATCCCCAGGCTCTGGATCAATCGTGGCTTCTCCTATATCTTTAGGAACCCTAGTTCGCACGGCTAACGAAGAAGACGAAGTACGACAGTTCATGAGACTTTGCGACGCCATTTTTGACATATTGAACAAACGTTGCGACAAAAGCTTCTTCATCATCACCATGAAGAACAAAAAAAAAACAGAGAGAAAAAAATGAAATCGATTTCAGTTACTAGTTGAAAAATGGAACAGCAAGAGCGAGCTTTATATAGGTAACCAAAGTTCTCTGTTACAATTTAATTTATTAACCTTGTGGGGTTCATATCATACACGTCAGCAGATATATATCACGAGAAATTCAATAAACGCTGCCTTTTTGTGAATATATTGATAGGTGACTACCGTCCACGTGGTTGGATTTATGTTGGTGGTAGCTTGCGGTGCCTCCATAACCGTCCGATTAAAATTTTAAAAGGTAAATAATATCTTAATAACTTATTTGACTATGAGTAACTCAACAGATTAAAAAAGAAAGCCAAAAACGTGTCGCCACATTTTCTGTTTTATCTTGTTACATCTAGTAACTGATGAGGTTAAAAGAGATAATTTTTATCTATTTGCATCTAGTAGGAAATGGTAATGTTAAAGAGATGATTTTTTGTGATGTAATAATGTCTATATATAAGGAAAACTCAGTAAATATTTGAAACAATGACGTGTTGCCACTTTTTTCGTTTTTATCCAATTTGCACCTAATGAAGAGAAAACAAATGTGATGTAATGTGTGTATGAAATTACTAAGTATGGTAATTCAGTAAATTTGAACATACGGACGTGTCGCCACATTTTCTGTTTTATCTTCTACATAGTATGTTAGAAAATATATGATTTTGGGATGTAATGTATAATAATACTATATAAGAGAATATTTTTCACTGTTTTGTGACTAGAAACATTAATGAACGGTTTAATATAAATTTTTGAGACTTTATTTTATTTGGTTTAAAGTATGGTTTAGTAATTAATGAGATCTTGAATTCTTTGCACCAAATGAGTAGGATAACCTTTATTTTTTGTTTAATCCTAAAATATTAATTAGTCTTATCTCCAAACAATATTCATGATTCTAATTTAAAAGTAATCTATATAATAGTGTAGGATAGAACTATATATATATTTCCCTTCGCTTTAGAAAAACAACAAAAAGAAACATATCCTACAAAATTTGTTTTTTCAAAATAGCATCACCGGATATAAAACATGTTGGAAAAAATAGATAAAAATTTCTAATATTATATATTTTTCTCTATAATTTATATACATTTAGAACGAAAATGAGAAACCTGATGTTTACGTTTAAATCCAAATAAATGTTATCGTGGTTGACTGGTTGTACTGCTGATTCAAATTTGATGGTGATGGAGACAATATAAATTTATTGTGTGTTTAAATCAAGATCATGTAAACCCTGCTTAAATATGCTTGCTATGTGAACAAACTTATTTTATACATAGTCCGACTCAACTAGTATATCGGTCTAATTAAGACATGAGACATCACAAACCATTTTGTTACATTATTTTTCACGTAAGAATATTTTTTAATAATGTGATTTTCTTATTAGACGAATGGATAGAAAATAAACTGAAAACATAGATTCATCAAAGAAAACATGAAAGATATTATCGAGAAAGTGAGAATAAAAATCCTAAATTTTGTTCACGCTACCTGTACGGCTGTACCCAACACCACAAGACACGGATATTCCGAAAAGAATGGAAGCCATTACACATTGATTATAGACCATAAAATTTTATTACTTATATGAGTATGTGATTTTAAATAAATAAATAAAACGGCAAGTTGAGTACGGAGCAAATGTAGCAAATCCTTTTTAGAAGTCAATCGTACAATAAGATTCGGGTCGAATATATAAACATGATTCCAATAAAAGTGTTGGCAATTCGATGTACATCAGTTTGGTGTTGAATTGAACACGAGGCTTACCAATACTGAAATTAAGAACTCTTGCATCCCATCAAACATCTTCCTTATGTAAAACTACATCTTCAAATTAAAAAAACCTTAAAACTTTGAAGGGAGATTCACAAAAATGTTCCTTTTTCAATATCTCTTTTCAAAAATGCATCATTTGGCTGTCCATTTTCAAAAATACTTCTTTTTATGTACAAAATGACTAAATTACCATTCTTTTAATAAAAGATATCACAAATATATAAGGAAAACATGAGAATGTGCACACATCAAATTTACAAATTTGATTTTGTAAAAACTTGTAAAACCTTTAAAATACCTTGTAAAATTTTTCCGTAAAAATTTTTTCCGCCAAATTTTTTTTTTTGCGGGAAAAGTGATTCCGCAATTTTTTTGGCGGGAAAAATTTACAAAGTATTTTAAAGGTTTTTTACAGGGTATTTATAAGGTTTTACAATGTATTTTAAAAGGTTTTACAACGTATTTATAAAGTATTTATAAGATATTATAAGATTTTACAAGCTATTTTATAAGGTTTTACAAGTTATAAGGTTTTAGAAGTTTTTTATAAGGTTTTACAAGTTATAAATACCTTATAAAACCTTATAAGTACCTTGTAAAATATTTTAAAATACATTGTAAAATCTTACAAAACACTTGTAAATACTCTGTAAAATCTTTAAAATACCTTGTAAAATTTTCCCGCCAAAAAAATTGCAGAATCACTTTTCCCGAAAAAAAAAAATTTTGGCGGGAAAATTGCGGGATCACGTTTCCCGCCAAAAATTTGCGGGATCACTTTTCCCGCCAAAAAAATATTTTGTATTTTGTGGACCTAATTTTGTTTCAAATAAGTGTAAAATGGTCATTAAAAATTAAAAGAGGGCAAACTTAAAAATGTACTCTCAAAAAAGGCATTTTCGAAAAAGGGTATTGAAAAAGGGGCATTTTTAACAATTTCTCAACTTTTAATAGTAATTTAAAATATAAATTTAAAAAACATTTTTCAATAAACAAAAATAAATGTTAAAAATTTTATTATATGTAAACTATCTTAAATATAGAACACCTCTTAGGGGTTTGGATGTTGTATCCAATTAGTTTACACAAAATTTAAAAATTTAACACTTAAAAAAAAAAAAAGGAAAAAAACAAAACCTTTAAAAAAAAAACATAAGTGTTAAAAATATAATTATGTGTAAACCATATTGAACCTAGAACACCTCTTAGGGGTTTGGATGTTGTATCCAATTAGTTTACACAAAATTAAAAAACTTACACTTATCAAAAAAAACAAAAACAAAAAAACAAAACATTTTTTTAAGAAAAACATAATTATTAAAAATTTAATTATGCGTAAATCATATTGAACCTAGAACACCTCTTAGAGGTTTGGATGTTGTATCCAATTAGTTTACACAAAGTTAAAAAATTTAACACTTATCAAAAAAACAAAAACAAAAAAATAAAACATTTTTTTTTAAAAAACATAAGTATTAAAAATTTAATCATGTGTAAATCATATTGAACCTAGAACACCTCTTAGAAGTTTGGATGTTGTATCCAATTAGTTTACACAAAATTAAAAAATTTAACACTTATTGAAACAAAAAAAAAGCAAAACTAGATTTGAAAAAAACTTT
The DNA here is from genome assembly GCF_000004255.2 of Arabidopsis lyrata subsp. lyrata. Classification (NCBI taxonomy): domain Eukaryota; kingdom Viridiplantae; phylum Streptophyta; class Magnoliopsida; order Brassicales; family Brassicaceae; genus Arabidopsis; species Arabidopsis lyrata. Next base: position 1,667,096 of record NW_003302549.1, read on the forward strand.
TAAAACCTCGAAAACCCGTAAAAAAACCAAAAAAAAAAAACATAAGAAAACATTTGGTACTTTTGGGCAATTAAGCCACCAGTCGGGCCTTCGTGGAAAGCCCATTACTGTTTATCTGTTTACAATGCATATGGATAGCTTTATTTATAGGGTCATAAGTTAGTAACTGTTTATTCGTTTTTCGATGTGGGACTCAATTGTTTCTGAAAACGTATTGGGCTTTTCGGCGGAAAGATATGATTGGCCCTGTCGAAAGCCCAAAAGTTAAAAAGACATTTGATTATTAGTTACTAATATACCTTTGAAGAAAGAAACTCTAATAGCTGTGGCTCGAGCTCATCATCTCTGAATCTCTCAACCAGCTTTGAAATCGAATCAACAGATTGAATCGCGACTCTGATTCTTGAATGAAGATCTTTAGAAGCTGATCTTGTTTTACTTGGCAATCCGTCTAATCGAATCCTATCCTTGTTCACATCCATTTCTCGAAGCTTCTGCATCAAACTCTTCGAAGTCATATCAATCCCATTCATGGAGATTTTATGCAAAAACCTCCGAGAAGTCGTCAAATCCCCAGGCTCTGGATCAATCGTGGCTTCTCCTATATCTTTAGGAACCCTAGTTCGCAGGGCTAACGAAGAAGACGAAGTACGACAGTTCATCAGACTTTGCGACGCCATTTCTGACATATTGAACAAACGTTGCGACAAAAGCTTCTTCATCATCACTATGACGACCAAAAAAAAAACAGAAAGAAAAAAATGAAATCGATTTCAGTTACTAGTTGAAAAATGGAACAGCAAGAGCGAGCTTTATATAGGCAACCAAAGTTCTCTGTTACAATTTAATTTATTACCGTAAACTTAAATCTTGTGGGGTTCATATCATACACGTCAGCAGATATATATCCTGAGAAATTCAATAAACGCATTTTCGTGAATATTTACATCTAGTAGTAAATGGTAATGTTAAAGAGATGAATTTTTGTGATGTAATAATGTCTATATAAGGAAAACTCAGTAAATATTTGAAACAATGACGTGTTGCCACATTTTTTGTTTTTATCTTCTTATCTCCAAATAATAACCATGGTTCTAATTTTAAAGTAAAAATAATATTAGGGGTGGGCATTTAAACCGAACCGAACCGAACCGATCCAACCCAACCGAACTCAAACCGACCTAAACCGAACTCTAGCTTAGACTCAAACCATTCGGTTGGGTTTATTCTCAACCCAAATAGGTCGGTTCGGTTCGGTTTAAAACCAAACCGAACCGATAACCCAATGTGTTTATTTGATTAATTAGTTAATTATATTAATATTATTATAAATAACTAAATATGTATTTATTCTTAATTTTATAATAATTTGAATAAATGTAAATTAGATTTAATTGTCTCTAAAACTCTAACCCTAAAAAACTTAGGGTTCTCCTTCTAACTTAAAAAGAGTAAAACTCAAAAGACTTTCATATTTCATTCTATGTTCTTTCATATTTTTGTTTTGTTATATTAATTAATTTTTTGAACCGAGCTCAAACCGAACCGAAGTAAAACCGAACCTAACCAAACCGAACCAAACATAAACTAACCCAAACACAAACCGAATCAAACTAACTTCGGTTGAGTTTGGTTAGAGTTTTACGAAACCCAAATAAACCGAACCGAACCGAACCCAAACCGAACCCGAAGTTAAACCGAAATTCCCACCCCTAAAAAATATACTCCTTCCGTCCCACAAAAATAAATTTTTTAGAAATTTCACATTCTTTAAGAAATAATGTATAATGACAATTTTAACCTTTTAATCTTTTAACATATTTTTAAAGAGTATATTATTTATTGTTGTTTAATAAGGGTAAAATAGGTAAACTGTTTTAAATTTGACATTAGAAATACAAAACTTCTATCTTTGTGGGACAAATTTTTTTCTAAAAAATTCATCTTTGTGGGACGGAAGGAGTATAATTGTGTAGGATAGGACTACATATTTTTCTGCGCTTTAAAAAATCAACAAAATAAACACATGCTACAAAATTTGTTTTTTTTCAAAAAGAGCATCACCGAAAAAGACATGTTTGAAAAGAGAAGCAGATACAAAAAACTATACTTTTTTTTTTTATATATATATATATATATATATATATATTTTTTTTTTCTCTATGATTTATTTTCATTTCGAATTAAATGATAAATCTGATGTTTACATTCAAATCCAAATACATGTTATAGTGGTTGTACTGCTGATTCAAATTGATGGAGATAATATGGATTTATTGTGTGTTTAGATAAAGATCATGTAAATCCTATTTAAATATCCTTTGCTAAGTGAACAAACTTATTGTATATATAGTCCGACTCAACGATCATCTCGGTCTAATTAAGAGCTTGATTGGTTCTCCCGCTAGCACCCTCCTAGCGGTTGCTAGCGGTTGGTTGCGGTTGTTAGCGGTTGGTACCAATTATAGAAACCGCTCCATACCGCTTCTAACCGCTCGAAATCGCTGAATTTCAAAAGCTCCTTCCCGCAAGCGTTTGCGGCTGCGGGCGGTAGCGGTTGAATTTTTTTTTTAAAATCAAACGTTTACTTATAATTATTATAATATATATTAATCATATATATATCTTTCATCTTTGTATCACGTTCTCATCAGAAACCCTAATAATATTCTGAATCCCTATTCTCTCAATGTCTTCCACCCAAACTGATGAAAATCAAGAACCAAACGTAAGTATCATATATCCTTTTATTCATTTATCACCTCATGTGTAATTTTTTGAATATTTTTCATGGCATCGTTTTTTTTCTTTTCATTACGTATTGCTTTGCTTTTTGATTGAATATATGTTTCGATTTGTTTTCTCGAATAGAGACTCACTTGATTTTTGATTGAATTCAACGTTATTTACAGTTTGTCCCATTACTTGATGCAATTTTTGATGTTAAACCAGATGCATAAAATACTATCTTGTTACTAAATTTCTTTATTTGTGAATAAATATATTGTACTTTATTTATTCAAACAAAAACCAGAATCATGTTCAATTTTCCTAATATTATCATAAAAATATATTGGTCTTTTTATTTTATTTTTTTGTAATATTTTTTATTTATCTTGGTCATTTTTTATTTAACTGCTACCACACCCGCTGGTTTACCAGTCATAAAATTCCCGCAAACGCACCCATTTTCAAACGCTAAACCAGTCGTTCAAAACGCTTGGTAACACTTGAAACCGCAACCACCCGCTTCCGCAATCTCCCGCAACCGCAACCGCAATTGCTGCGTTTAAACCAGTCAGGCCCTAAGACATCACATCAACCATTTTGTTACATTTAATTTTGATTAATTTTCACGTAAGAATATGTTTTCTAATGGGGAAAAATATCATTTAATCCCCTAACTTTCAAATTGTGGCTATTTGAGACATCAACTTCATAGGTGACTATTTAAAACATGAACTAAACGTTGACTAACGTTTGAGACATGAGAATTCGTTGACCATGCCAAAATAGACATGCTGTCATAAGTCGCTAAAAAAACCTATAACATCTTTAGCTTAACCACTTAACTAACAGTAATTCGGTAATCAATAAGTGATTTTCACGATGGAAAAAACATAAAACCATAAAAAAAATGCTGGTGCCAGCTAGAGTTAAATGGGCTTTTGGAACTCAGCATTTAGATTGGGCTTTTAAATTTGGGAACTAATTCGAATACATGAGGTTGGCCCATTCAAGAGTTGTCTCGGTCCATCTTTAAACTCTGTTTTGCTCGTGGACTTGATTGGTTTTCACTTTTAGTTTTACGCCAAGAGCAACGTCGTATTAGTTGTCATGCATTCAATAACTAATCTGATGACCAAAGAACTAGCGAATCTATCAGATCCAATCAGTGTTCCTGTACTAAAAGTCTAAAACCACATCGTTCATCATAACAAAACAGATCCAAAAGAAGAGAGACTTACATATTCAAAAAAGACTTTAAAATCCAAACAGGGACTCTATTACAAACACATGAACCTCTTAATATTGCATCCATTACTATCCAGTTTTACTATCCAAATTTTTTTTAGTACATGGAAACATAGAGATGATTACACCAACAAACTCTAGAACCAGTCCGAGATTTCTACAATTTCAGTCTAATGATTCCCGACAAAAGGAATCGGAACACAATCAGTTCTGTCTATAGGCAATGTAATTAGCCAAAGCCAACAAAGGAGCAGCCTTAGCAGAATCAAACCCTAAAAGCTGATCACGAGCCTCTCTATTCAACTTGTCAGCAAACTCTCTCGATTTCTCCAAACCCATAATCTTCGGATACGTCAATTTATCAGCAATCAAATCTTTCCCAGCAGTTTTCCCTAACTCTTTCGACGATTTCGTCACATCCAAGATATCATCAACCACCTGAAACAACAAACCAATACATCTCGCAAACTTTCTTAACCTCTCGATCTCATCATCACTTCCTCCACCAACGATCGCTCCCAAAACCGCAGAAGCTTCAAGCAACGCCGCCGTTTTATGCAAATGGATAAACTCCAAATGCTCTAAACCGACGTCGTTTAAATCTAACCCTTCACTGCTAATGTCAACGACTTGACCCGCCACTAATCCTTCTGTTCCGATTGCTTTAGCCAATTCTCCAATGGCTCGAACCACTCTCACCGGAGATACAACATCGGAAGAAGTCGCCGACGCTAAATGCTCGAACGCGAACGAGAGAAGCGCGTCTCCGGCTAAAACAGCTACGTCTTCACCAAACACTTTGTGGTTCGTCGGTTTTCCACGGCGGAGATCGTCGTTATCCATACAAGGTAGATCGTCGTGGATCAACGACATGGTGTGGATCATCTCGACGGCGCAAGCCGCAGGCATAGCGGTTGATTCTTCGCCGCCGACGAGTTCACAAGCGGCGATGCATAGAACTGGTCTAACTCTTTTTCCACCGGCGAGGAGAGAGTAACGCATGGCTTCGTGGATCTTGAGTGGCTCACGGAGAGGAACAGCTGAATCTAAAGCTTTGTTGACTGATTCGGCTTTGGTAATGATGTAAGACATGAAATCGAAAGAGGATGGTTCAGATTTGTGGAGATTGTCTTCTTTTGTAACAACGGAAGAAGAAGTCTCGATTGAAGAAGATGAAACGGTGCGTTTTGAACGAAGAGAGATGGGTTTAGTATGAGTTATGGGAGAAGAAGAAGAAGAAGATCTGGATCTGGATTTGGTTAAGATTGAACAAGGAAGATGATGATGATGATGATGATGATTGTGGTGAACAACAATCCATGAACCCAGTGTCACTGAAGCCATGGCGATTTCTGAAATCTGCGGTTTTAGATTTGAGATTTGAGTTGTGTGTTTTTTTTTTTCTTATATTAGTTGTTTTTTTTGGAAATTGGAGTCAAAATCAATAGAGAATTGGATTGGCCATTAGTGAAGCTAGAAGTAACAACAGATAGGGTTGTGTGACGGAATGGGCCTTCTTAGTGGTGGAGATGACGATGTTTTCTTTTATTGAAAAGCATCTTTTCTCTTTCTTTTTTTCACAGTTTTTTATTTTATTATTTTCTAAGTCCATGGAAAATGTTTTTATAGCACAAAGATGATATTTTTCTGGCTTATTATAGATAATTACTTGTCAGTTTTGTAGATTTTCTCTATTTATTTTCAATTCTATACCACAAATATATGGTTGTTTTGGTAAAATATCAAAATCTTTGATTCATAATCTCATCTGTTATTTTTATTTATATACACCACATATTGAATTTAGATGATTACGTAACGATTATCGTGTTTTGTTGATTTGTTACACGAAATTAGTAAAAATGGCATAAAAAATGCAAACGGGTCACAAATCCCCTTGTGACGTTGATTTCTGACATCTGCTTGGTTAAATCCATTAAAAGCGCGCAAACTACCAAAATTTATTGTTGAAGATAGATAATCGAATGGGCCTAACGGGCTTAATGGGCCTAGCTGAAACTCGAGAAAAAACCAGCAACGAGTTTTGATTCTCTGAATCAGCGTCGAGAAAAAGCTACGATTGTGTGTTATTGCAACATTTCTCTTCTGCTTCTTCGTCGTTTAGCTTCAGAGGACGACAATCCGGTGGGCGAGAGAGAATCGGCGACCTTTTTAATTCGCTCGTAATTTGTTTCGATTTTCGCAACGAATTTAATCAACTTGTAAGCTTCTTCTTCCTCCATTTTCTTTGTTTGATTGTCTTTGGTGTTTTAACTTTTCGATGTTTCGACCTAGTCGTTGTTTTTAGCTTTCTGATTCTAATTATGTGGAAAGTCTCCGATCTTGAAACCTGTTAAGTAGATTAGCTTGTCTTGTAAAAAACGCGTTTTTATTTCTGAGATTTTGGTTATAGCTTTGGTTTAGGGATCTTCGGATTTGGGCTTTGTTACCATAATTAATTTAAAGTTTGTATATGAGTTTAGTTGCAGTTGTGGTTTTATATATCGAAAGGATAGATTTTTAAAGGCCTTCTTGATTTCTTAAGTGATGAATCAAGAATCGTAAAAATTATGACTTTGCAGATGTTAAATTTGTTTTAATCATTGACATAGATTTTAATCATTCATTCTTTGATTTTGTCACAGTTGTGTGTGAGTTTCTTAAGAAGTGAGAAGCAATGATTGGGTTATTTAAAGTTAAGGAAAAGCAAAGAGAACAAGCTCAAAATGCTACTAGAGGAGGAGCTTCTGTTAAGAAGCAATCTGCTGGCGAACTTCGTCTTCACAAAGGTATTTTTATATATATACTCCATTGATGTCTTCTTCTCTGTTTCACAATTGTTGTTTCATTTGGTCATTGTTGGTGTTTTTTTCACGATCTTGAACTGTGCAGATATATCAGAGTTGAACCTTCCTAGCTCTTGTTCGATATCTTTCCCAAATGGAAAAGATGATTTGATGAACTTTGAAGTGTCCATTAAACCTGATGATGGATATTACCAGTTAAGTAGAGTTTTTTTTTTTACTGAAATCTGCGTTTTTGTTTCATACTTTCGCGCTTAAAACTTTTTTGGAAACTCATTTGTTTTTTCCTTCTTACCAATTAAACAGCAATGGTACGTTTGTTTTCACATTCCAAGTTTCTCCTGTGTATCCACATGAAGCTCCAAAAGTTAAATGCAAAACCAAGGTAGGCTCCTCCTTTTACATTCCTTATTTAGTTTACATTTCTACTTAAAAATTACTTGTGTTGTATATTCTTTGTTTGTTTTCTTGTTTAGGTTTATCATCCCAATATCGATTTGGAAGGAAACGTTTGCCTGAACATCTTGCGTGAAGATTGGAAACCGGTTCTTAACATAAACACAGTTATCTACGGACTCTTCCATCTGTTCACGGTAATTAGCCAGACAGTTTGATCAAACTAGGTTTTGTGTTATTTGGTTTCTGAACTGAGTGTTTGTTTTCACACAGGAACCCAATTCTGAAGATCCCTTGAACCATGATGCAGCAGCAGTTTTAAGGGATAACCCAAAGCTGTTTGAGACCAATGTTCGCAGGGCCATGACCGGGGGATATGTTGGTCAAACCTTTTTCCCGCGCTGTATCTAACAAAGCTCTGGTTTGTCTTCTTCAAGCAAAAAGATAAGAACCAAACCCTTTATCCGCCATTGTATTTCTTCTCTTTCTCGAGGACCCTTGTTTGTTTGTTTGATCTTGTAAAATTACATTCCGCGTAAAAGAAACCCTTTCCTTAGCTCGAAATCTTGTGAACTTTAGTTCGTGAGAATTCGATAAAGGAGACTGAAAGGAATTGTGTAACATGTTTGATCTTTGTCATTTCTTGGTTTCCTTATAAATTATTTGTTTGAATTTCATTCAAAATACTGTTGGAAATATATAACCTTCATAACTGGAATTTTTTTTTGTTTGGTTCGGTTTGCTAAACCAAAATTTTGGTATCGGGTTTAGATTAAAATGTAAACCATATGTACACAAGTTTTGATTTATTCGGTTTGATCAGCAGTAAAACGAAAAAATAAAATGTTTCAACTTTAAATTCTGTTAGTCTCGGTTAAAACTTTTGCTATGGATTTGGTTTCTTATGTTTCGGTTTATCCACCTCTGCTTCACTAAGCTGTTTCACAATTTATAAAAGACCACATTGAAAGATATTTTACTGAGAAATAAATTCGTTACACATTCGTTAAATTTTAACACTTAGTTTAGTTCTTAAAACAAAAACATTTTGTAAAATCAAAACAATTTACTTAAAACATTATTTGTGAAAAACTTAAAACTTAGCCAAAACGTTCAAATTACAGACCACAAAAGGCGGAATGCTAAGTCCGCTTAGTTTCCACGTATTTAAATTAAATACTTAAGCTTGAAAATATTTTATCTATAAAAATATTTTGTACAGAAAAAAATTTTGGTTTAAAAAAAAAAAAACTTAAAACATCATTTGTAAAAAACGTTTAATTGTTAAATTTAAATACGTGAAAACATGTTGAATTTGTGACACCACAAGACTTACAGACCAATGGACATGATGCTAAATCCGGTTAGTTTTCACGTATTTAAATTTAATACTTAACTTTGAAAATATTTATCTATAATAATATTTAGTATAGTAAAAACCTTTTGGTTAAAAATCAAAACAAATTACATAAACCATTTTTTGTGAAAAACATGTAAGTGTTACATTTAAATACGTGAAAACATGTTGAATTTATGACACCACAAGTCACAAGACTTACGGACCAAAGGACAGAATGCTATAAATCCGGTTAGTTTTCACTTTTCACGTATTTAAATTTAATACTTTAAGTTTTAAAATATTTTATACAGAAAAAAAATTTAAATACGTGAAAATATGTTGAATTTATGACACCACAAAACTTACGGACCAAAGGACGGGATGCTAAGTCTAACTGTTTCCACATATTTAAATTTTAACATTTAAGTTTGAAAACATTTTGTTAATAAAAATATTTTGTATAATAAAAAGCTTTTAAGCTAAAAAATATCTAAACGGTTTACTTAAAAATTATTTTTTTAAAAACCACTTAAAATTAAATTTAAATACTTGAAAACATGTTGAACTTATGACACCACAAGATTTACGGACCAAAGGACGGGAAGCTAAGTGTAACCGTATTCACGTATTTAAGTTTAACATTTAAGTTTGAAAATATATCGTACACTAAAAAACTAATAGCCAAAAAATATCTAAACGATTTACATAAAACATTAATTTTGAAAAAAAACCATAAAATTAAATCTAAATACGTGAAAACATGTTGAACTTATGACACCACAAGACTTACGGATCAAAAGGACGAGATTCTAAGTCTAACTGTTTTCATATATTTAAGTTTAACATTTAAGTTTGAAAATATTTTGTATAATAAAAAACTAATAGCTAAAAAATATTTAGACGATTTACTTAAAAACATTAATTTTGAAAAAACCTTAAAATTAAATCGAAATACGTAAAAACATATTGAACTTATGATACCACAAGACTTACGGACCAAAAGGACGGGATGCTAAGTCTAACCGTTTTCACGTATTTAAATTTAATATTTAAGTTTGAAAATATTTTATATAATAAGAAACTTATAGCTAAAAAAATACAAGCGATTTACTTAAAACGTTATTTTTGAAAAAACCTTAAATTAAATTTAAATACGTGAAAACATGTTGAACTTATGACACCGCAAGACTTACGGACCAAAAGGACGGGATGCTAAGTCTAACCGTTTTCACGTATTCTAAGGGAAATTGTTAAAAATACCTCTTTTGGTGTGCCCTTTTTCAAAAATGCCCCTTTTAGATGTCCATTTTCAAAAATGTCCCTTTTTAAATCTGAAAATTTTATAAAGTTTTATTAGGTTTATAAGGTATTTATGGATTGTAACTACTACTTGAAGACTCGATCCAAGTATTTATAAGGTTTTATAAGGTGTTTTTAAAGGTTTTACAAGTTATTTTAAAGGATTTTAAGATTTTTCAAAGGTTTTACAATATATTTTAAAGGTTTTTAAAGGTATTTAAAATGCATTTATAAGGTATTTATAAAGTATTTATAAGATTTTAGATACATAGAAATGTTGTTTGTGTATGTTTTAATAATGTTACATACATATTTGGGTAAATCTTATATTTTTAAGAGCATTTTTTATAAGGTTTTTAAAAAAGGACATTTTTGAAAAGTGGCATTGAAAAAGGGGCATTTTTGCAAAAAAAAACCCCTTCTCTTAAATTTAATATTTAAGTTTGAAAATATTTTGTATACTAAAAACACTTTTAGGTAAAAAATATCTAAACGATTTACTTAAAACATTATTTTTGAAAAAACCTTAAAATTAAATTTAAATTCGTGAAAACATGTTGAACTTATGACACCACAAGACTTACGGACCAAAAGGACGGGATGCTAAGTCTAACCGTTTTTACGTATTTAAATTTAATATTTAAGTTTGAAAATATTTTATATAACAAATAACTTATAGCTAAAAAAATACAAGCGATTTACTGAAAACGTTATTTTTGAAAAAACCTTAAATCAAAATTTAAATACGTGAAAACATGTTGAACTTATGACACCGCAAAATTTACGGATCAAAAAGACGGGATGCTAAGTCTAACCTTTTTCACGTATTTAAATTTAACATTTAAGTTTGAATATAATAAAAAACTTTTAGCTAAAAAAATACAAGCGATTTACTTAAAACATTATTTTTGAAAAAACCTTAAAATTAAATCCAAATACGTGAAAACATGTTGAACTTATGACACCGCAAGACTTACGGACCAAAAGGACGGGATGATAAGTCTAACCGTTTTCACGTATTTAAATTTGACACTTAAATTTGAAAATATTTTGTATAGTAAAAAAACTTTTAGGTAAAAAATATCTAAACAATTTACTTAAAACATTATTTTTGAAAAAACCTTAAAATTAAATATAAATACATGAAAACATGTTGAACTTGTGACACCACAAGACTTACGGACCAAAAGGACGGGATGCTAAGTCTAACCGTTTTCACGTATTTAAATTTAACATTTAAGTTTGAAAATATCTTATATAATAAAAAAAATTTACTTAAAAAATATATAAACGATTTACTTAAAACATTATTTTTGAAAAAACCTTAAAATTAAATTTAAATACGTGAAAACATGTTGAACTTATGACACCACAAGACTTACGGACCAAAAGGACGGGATGCTAAGTCTAACCGTTTTCACATATTTAAATTTAATATTTAAGTTTGAAAATAGTTTTTAAAAATAAAATATTTTATTTAACAATATTAGTTAAGAAAAAGCTTTTATTTTTGTTTGAAATCCGAAAATCTATAATTTAAAATATTGTTTTCACCAATTCGATTATTATCTATAATGTGAATTAATAAAGAAATCAAAATCTTAATATATATATAAAAAAAAAGGAAATTAAGAAAGATTAAGAAACCTGATACGATATCGGAATAGCCTTGGAGCCGTTGGCTTCTAAAGCCAGGGAAATCGTCTCTGTGGTAGCAGGATACGAAACCATTGTGGGTTTTGTTGAAGCTCTAATCCCTGCAACGTTAAAGCCATAGATGTGTTAATGCAATGTTCAAATATTTCTGTTTTCAAACTTATTCCTACTCTTTAGGTTCACTCATCACTACAAAACCAAATCCACTGTTGATACAATGACAAGGTAATCAGATAAAAGTATAGAAAGAATGAAAATTTATCACTGTAATCCATCTTCTGTATCTAATGATCAAGACAAGTTTAGAGATCTATCACATAGTAGCACATGAACTTAATTACAAAGCTTATGGAACTAAATTTAAAGTAATACGATGAATCACAGAGACATAGTTCAGTAGTTACTAACAATTCAGTTCGAATTCTTCTCATGTATCTAAACCCTAGAACTATCGAGAGAAGGAACCAGATTTGGTGATCCATGAAGAATTAAACAGATTTCGAAAGAATAAGACTTACCGATGAATCCGCAGTGAGAGCTTTCGACGACGATAGGGAAGAAATAGAAGATGCATCCGTAATTTGCGTCGTCACCTCGAACTCGTTGCCGGAACTCGGATTAATCCTCCATAATCAAACACGAGAGACCTCTCTCGCAGAGACTTGGCGTTGGTACAGTTCGGCGATATATATGGATCATCAATTTCACGGTCTCTCGTGCTAGACGATTATTGTCTTTGTAAAAACAATAGCAGAGAAAAGAAGAGTTTTTTTTAGAAGAAGAATTATGATTTCTCAAGAAGGAAGAGAGATGAATATTTATAAGGAAAGGTTCACGCAAAAAAAAATGGAAACATTAGATTGTTTTCCTTTTTTCATATTTGGAAAAAAAGGCAATTGATCACAATTAATGACCGTTTACAACGGTCTTATTTTTCTAATCGCAATTTGCAAATTCCGTTAAAAGGTCACGTGTTCGAATTTTATTCAGGTTTAGATTAAAATTTAAATCATATATACATAAGTTTGATTTATTAGGTTTCATCAGAACTAAAACGCAAAAACAAAAAAAAGGTGTTTTCAACTTTCAAATTCTGTTGGTCTCGGTTAAAAGTTTTGCTATGAATTTGGTTTCTTCTGTTTCGGTTTATAAGTCCAATTCTGCTTCACATTGTGGTTTCAAAATCGTTTGTGGTATTAAAAAGAATCACAACATGAGCAATCTAAGTCTCTCAAATCATTTCAGTTTCTTTAGAGCTCGCGATTTTCGCGTTTTCCCGATCTTTCTGGAAAACAAAATGCAAAGGAGTGTAACAGAGACAACAGAGCCCAAACGGAACAGCCATCATCGACAGAAGCCCCTTTGATAGGGCATCAGCCTCACGAACAGAGGAACCTTTCAAAGGATCAATACCTCTCGAGTCATACCCAAACATTTTCTCAGACAAAATTCCAACCAAAGGCGCAGCAAAAGACGAGAATGACCCTTCAAAAGCACGGTCAAACGCGTAGATCATCGTACGGTGTCTAGGAGGAACGACTTCTGCAAACATCGGTGCATTAACCGCTGATCCGCACCAAGTTATGGTAAGACCCATCAAGAAGAGAGTTATTGAGAAGATTGTGTAGCTGCTTGTGTTTTGTGGGATTACTTTCAGAAGAATGATTGAGAATGGGATTCCCATGAATGCACTGAATTGCGCACACATCACTCTTCCAGAATTTGGATATATCCGTGACATTTTATCCGCGATTATCCCTCCCATTAATGTTCCTATCGCACCTCCCGTAGCAAATACCCCAAGCAAAGCTGCAGTCTGGTTATGATCGAAACCTAAAACAAACAAAGAAAAGACGGGTTTACATTCAAGATCTCAGTTCTTGACCAATAATGGATGTTCAAAGTTTTTGCAGGAATTGCCATTTACCAATAAGCTCAAACCACATCGTAAAGAAAACCATTGCGGTCCATGGAAACGAACCAATGATTCCTTGTGCGACGATTATCTGAAAGGTACTTACTTTGACGACAGATTTTGCAGCCGCCCATGAATCATTCCAAACCGAGGTCGAATTCATCTTATGAACCATTAGTTCCTCTCTACATTACAAGCCCAAAACCTCATCAAACTTTTGGTCTTAGTCTTAAAAATCAGGGACAATTTTTGAGTGTTTTTTACCGTTCAATGTTCTTTCTGGGGTCAACAACGAAGAGAAAGACGAGTAATCCGATCACTGCACTGAGCGTTGCCATCATTATGAAAGCACAGCGCCAGCCCGGTATGCCCCAAAACTCTGAACCAGCCATAACCGTCGCTACAACACCTCCTCCTATACCACCAATCGTACCAATGAGGTTCAACAAACCAAAACCAGCTCCTCTGGCACCATCCCTGTAACTATCTGCGATAAACGACTGAAGCGCCGGTATAACAATTGCCAATCCAAACCCATTCACTGCTCTCCATAAAGCAACCTAAATCACAAGAAACCCAAAAGATCAGTTCAAAAACTTATCACTTCAAAATCAAAATCCTTAAAGAAACAGATCAAAAATACCTGAATAAAGTAACTGCTGGCTCCAACTGCAGCAGTTGATAAAGCCCAACAGAAAGTACCAATTGCAAGAACAATGGGACGATCATAAGTAATGACAAGAACTCCTGCTAATGGAGAAGCAAGTCCTTGAACAAAGTTTCTAACGAACGTTAAGTAGCCTAAATCTGATGGTCCTGCGTTAAATGCTTCACTCACTTCTTTATAAACCGACGGTAATAGATTCTCGTCTGCTCGTTCCATGATCGCAGCTAAGTTTATAAGAATCAATGAAATCGAAACACCCAAAAACGTTCCTGTTCTGTTCAAAAAACAGATAAAACAAAAGAAAAGTTTTGAGTTTTGTAAGATTCAGAACCAGAGACAATAAAACAGTTAAACATTTTTTTGTGATGACTACTAAATTCAAAGATAAGTAATCGATTAAACAAATCTAAAGAGCCAAGCTAAGAACCCTAAAGTATATACAGATTCTGAATCGAATAAGATAAAACCCAAAAGGAGAAAAGTCAAAAATGAGCTAACTTTATCTTCATGCTATTAGTACGGTGGTTGCGAGGGAACAGAGACCGGATGAATTTAAAAGCGACGGAGATGAAACCGGTACGAGTTCGAGCACGGCCCATCAAAATCCCAAAACTTGAACTCCCGATTAACCGGACCCGGAGTTTGGTTGCTTTCTATAATATCGGATCTAAAGTTCCGACACCGATAGCATTCTCGTACGATTAAAGACCCGCCGAATATACTATTAATTATTAGATTTTGGATATTCTTTTTGTTATTGACGTCATATTTTTTGGATGATTCTGATAAGTCTTGAAGTGGTTATTAATTATGTAGATTAACGTATTTATTGGATTTAAACCATCATTAGGCACGTAACGTAGCTTGGTGGGTGGATCGTTACAGGGTTAGTGTCAGAGAACATGAATTACATATATCTTTATCCATTTTTTGGATGTGAATAGAGATGGTAACGTATAATTTAAGTTATATGTTAATCTTGGTAATTAAATCATGGCCAATACATTTGAATTAAGGGCCCATGGGCCTCAGACTTGGTGTTGACAAATCATGTTCTTTTTTAGTATTTCTTTTTTCTTTAAATCATGTTTCATTCAATTTATTAATTTAATAACGAAATGCCCAAATTCGTTAAAAAATAAATCCCGAGATTTTCGGTTGTCTGACAATTTCATAATGTCTACATGCAGAAATCTGCTACTGATAAATATTATTTTGATTTAAGAATAATGTTAAAATGTAGCCAACAAATCGAAACGTTTACAAACGCACAAATAATTTAAAAACGCAATACTAACCAATATTGACCGATGCATTGAACAATAGTGATTAGTGAATGATAGTTGGATTAGGACTTAATGGACGCCGCACGATTAATTAGATTAATCAACGATTAAAATAAAAAGCAAATAGATTAAATGTACGTGACCACGCCGTACAAATTGAAATTATGTTAAAGATTCCCCCCACGTGAATGATCTGATCCAAAGTCACTCTGCCAGATTGGAATTTTGCGCATCACCGATTTTATCTATATACTTTAGTTTTTGCATTTGTAGTTTTTGGATTTGTGAATATGAATGAGAAGACGTGGTTTGTTAGAATAAAGTAATAAACACAATTATTAGAAATGTTTTTGTTTCATTTGATTGGTTTGCAATGAAAACAAATGACATTTTAGGATTTTTTAAAAATTAATTTAAGATTGTGAAAATTTAACAAAATAGTATGTAAATAGGATTTGATTAATTATTAATAGGTTGGCTAAAAATAATAATGGCATGAGTCCAGCTGGGTGATTCTGCTTCCTGTCTTTTGCTCACGCCTAACTGGAGCCGCACGTGCTCCGACCACGATAGGCAAATTGGTGTTTGTTTTCTTATTTCTATTTTTAATTAAGTTTTAGTTTCCCTAAATATGTGGATACATTTTTTATTTATTAACATCAATCAAGTTATCCAATATGACCGTTTTAAACCATTTAGATGCCTATATATAATTTCAAGTTAAATTTATATTTTAGAGAATATATTATATTAGGAAAATGAGATCAGTTTGGAATTTACGGTTTTACAATTCGAAGAAAATACAAAATAAGGATGACAAGAAGTTTTGTGTGAAACTTTTATGAGTCCCCTTGTATTAATTGCGTTACAATATGCCGTTTTAATGCGTTACAATATGCAATTATGTCGTCATTTTAAAAACTATAAAACCAATGCAACTTATTAGAATCTTGTTATATTTATTCTACCAAAAAGCAAAAAAAAAAATTAAAAAAAAGAAAAAAAGAAATACTCAATATAATTAAAAAAAGAGAAATAAAAAAAGAAGATACGAATTCATTGAACAGGGGAAGGAAGGGAAGCAACGGGAGGGGACCACAGCTCGTGCGTTACATAAATAGGACACGTGTAAGCTGACTTCCAAAATATCGATCACACGTGTAGACAGAGATCGCACGTGCGGAGACAAATGAATATTTGAATTTATTTATACTTACTAGATGTTAACCCGCGGTACACCGCGGGTCTATATTTTTATTAGAAAAATTTATTAAGTTTTGTTTTAAGATACTCTATAGATATATATTATTGTTTTGTTTAATTTAAATGTATAAAATACCGTGAGACGAAATTTTATTACAAAAATCGAAATTTTATAGATAGACGTAGTATAAAAACAATAGATTCAATTGTATGATTTTGAATAAGATGCTGATTTAAACCGTTTTATACTGATTTTACTCGCGGTATACCGTATGCTAAATTTTAAATAATAAAATGAGGATTTAATATGTGTTATAGCAATGTATTAGTGATATTTTAAATTTACATTAATATCAATCCTAACCAAACCCGTATCATACAATTCGTCCCGTAATATTTAAAATATTTTATAAAAACTCAAAAACCATAGCTAAATGGGCAAACAAAAGCCAAAAAATTTAACTATATCAATTAGAAATATTTGAATTATAAATTTTTGAATTAGAAATTTTTGAATTTAATTAGAAAAGATTGCTCCATAATTTTAAATCTTACGTATTTAATGTATTTATGAAGATTTGATATTTGAATTTATTTGAGAACATTACTTATTTTTAGCAATTTCAGAAAAAGACATGGGTTAAAGCTTGAACTGATCCGATAATTAAGGTCTGAATTAATAGTTTTGCACCGGCCTTGTTATTTTATTTGTATTTTCTAATTATTTTATCACTATTCAAACCTTAGTGATCCATGTAATTAACACTAACCTATTATTGTTATATAATCACAAATATTAAAAATAATATGTTTAGAACTGCCATGAAAAAAAATTTAAGTATGCAACTTTCATTAGTTCACATAATGAAAAAATAAACACATAGAGTATTAGAACCCAATAACAAAGAATCATGTCTACCAATTTTGTAAAGACCTACAGAACCCAATTTGTTTTTATTCAACTCTCTCATATACCCAAAATGAAAAACTTAGAAACGGAAAGTTCAAACTCAATCATCGGTGGTTTAGCAGATGAAGTCACCGTCGTTAACGGTCACAGTAACGGCTCCGTCGATCTGAGCCTTGTTTCTTCAAAGCTGCAGCAAAACGCATGGATCTACTCTCCGTGTAGCGTATCAAGGAGTTCCCGGCGTGTATTTTGAAGCTACCACTGGAAAAGCATATCCGAAATCTGAAGATATTCGGTGTGATCAATTCGATGTTGCGTTTCAGGCGGTGGAGCTTTGGATCGCCGATCGTCTTGTTTTGCCAATCGAAACCTAAAGAATTACGATCTCCTCCTCGTCACCATCTTCACATCGTCGGCGAGGTTTAGATCCCGGTTCACCACTGTCTCCTAGCTCTTCCCGGAGTCCGTACAGATTGCATCACATCTGCGATTTCTCATTTTCTATAAAACTGGTGAGTTTTTATTAGACTAATTAATGAAAGGTATTTATAATGTTTTGAGAATACTATAGGGTTTTGGGTGAGTGAGTTCCTAAAATCTTGCTGATCAAGTACACAATATCTTCAAAATCTTTTATTTTTGGAATTGAATAATTTTCTTGCAAATCTCGAAAAAAAAGAAATATAGGAAAGATAATTATGAGTAATTAGTTGGGATGACAGCCAATGTTAGAGATTTAGAAGGAAAGCGAGAGATTTTTGGCAACAATTTTTGAACGTAACATCTTTGATTTGGGAGAGATTTTTGGAATATGCTTATACCGAAATATATGTGTAATTATCTCATTAATGACGGGTTTTTTTAGATTTCCTTAAATGTCTTATCCAAGATCCGGATATAGTAAAACCGAGTAAAACGCGGATCCAAATTATTAAAAGCAAAAAAACCTGCAAAAATATATATGTAGATTGTTATTTTGATTTTAAATTTATTGCAATTTAAATGGGCAATTGCGTATATTTAATCTGTTATTGTAAAAGAAAAATGACATAGCTTATTATTAGAATATTAAACAAATTTATTAACATAATATATATATATATATACTGTTAAAAAAATAAATACGTTTTTTTCTTTATAATTTCATAATATATGTATATATTGTTAAAATCTGGACATTTATTATGAGCATAAATATGAAAACGATTTTCCATTAAAATCGGCTATTTATTAGGGTCATTAATATGAAAGATATTAAGACAACATGGCTTCATTTATTAGTTTGAAATTAAGACAACATCCCTTAAATTGCTAATCCAAGATCCGAATAGACTAAAATCCGGGTCAAATCCGGATCCAAAAGAATTAAAGCAAAAAAGTAATATAAAAATGTATATGTAGATGATTGAAAGTTACAGCCAATCCGCTTCAGACTCTCACACACCCAAAAAAAAAAAAAAAAATCAAAATAATAAAAAAGAAAGCTTACTCTCTCTCTCTCTCTCCCTCGTGCGCCAGACTGACAAAGACTTCAGACCCCAACAAAAAAAACTTAAGAGATAGATTCAATGGCGGCCGGAGGAGGAGGAGGAGGAGGATCATCGTCGGGACGAACTCCGACGTGGAAAGAGAGAGAGAACAATAAGAAGAGGGAAAGAAGAAGAAGAGCCATCACTGCTAAGATTTACTCTGGTCTTAGAGCTCAAGGTAACTATAAGCTTCCTAAGCACTGTGATAACAACGAGGTTCTTAAAGCTCTCTGTCTTGAAGCTGGTTGGATCGTCGAAGACGACGGTACCACTTATCGCAAGGTAATCCCGATTTCAATTTTTAGATCGGAATCTGAGCTTCCTTCTCTCAATTATTCATAATTCAATCTGCGGAAATTGTTCTGTTTCAATTGTTAGAGACTCTGAGATTTTGAGATTTCGATTTGGTTTTCACTGTTCGATTGGGTTGGATTTTCAACTTCCCCCAATTTTGGATTGGAATCTGGTCTTCGTGATTAGATCTGATTATGAATTTGATGGTTTCTACTTTGAATTAGCTGAAATTGATGCTATATTTAGCTAATTCTGTAGAACATCTAAGTTTGATTATTGGGGAATTCTTTTGGGAAATCTCTTTGCTTCTTGACTATGATGGTGAACTTTGCATCATATCATCATGTGGTTTTGATTTTGTTTAGTCTTTCTCAATGGTTGATTCTTGTGGAAACAGGGTTTTAAGCCACCAGCATCAGATATTTCAGGAACTCCTACAAACTTCAGCACTAATTCTTCAATCCAACCAAGTCCACAATCATCTGCTTTTCCAAGTCCTGCACCTTCTTACCACGGAAGTCCCGTTTCATCATCCTTCCCGAGTCCATCTCGCTACGATGGAAATCCTTCTTCGTACCTTCTCCTTCCGTTCCTACACAACATCGCTTCTTCTATTCCTGCAAACCTTCCGCCGCTTAGAATATCCAACAGTGCGCCCGTGACTCCTCCGTTGTCTTCTCCTACTTCTCGCGGTTCGAAGCGGAAACTCACTTCAGAACAATTACCGAATGGCGGGTCTTTACACGTTTTGAGGCATCCGCTTTTCGCTATCTCAGCTCCATCTAGTCCTACTCGTCGTGCTGGTCACCAAACACCACCTACAATACCGGAATGTGATGAGTCCGAGGAGGAATCGATTGAGGATTCAGGAAGGTGGATCAATTTTCAATCTACAGCTCCTACTTCACCAACATTCAATCTTGTTCAGCAAACATCTATGGCCATTGAAATGAAAAGATCAGATTGGGGAATGTCAGGAATGAATGGGAGAGGTACAGAGTTTGAGTTCGAGAATGGAACAGTCAAGCCATGGGAAGGCGAAATGATTCATGAAGTTGGCGTAGAAGATCTCGAACTCACTCTCGGTGGCACTAAAGCCCGATGCTGAAAAATCGAACTTGAAATCAGTTTGAAAATGGTGGTAAAAGATCAGTCTCCTTGTGGACCATAACAGAGCAAATCTTCAGCATTGTACAGTACATTGGAGCCGGAGCTCGCATGGCCGTGGAAGTTCGAAAAGGGTCGAACCTTAACATACCGTTACATTCTCCGTTTATACTTAATTTTTCTCTGTGATGATGATAATGTTTTTAGAGATATATAATATGGGTTTGTTGATCACAGGATAAAGATTGGGTTTTGGAAAAAATCAATTTGTAGAGAGACTTAATAGTGTATGAAGTTATTTAATCTTTACGGATATAGTAGTAATATGAAATGATATCCATTTTGCTTTCAAGATTTGAATTTTTGTTTTCCTGTGAATAATTGTGATTAGTTTAGAGTTTGTTGTGCTGAGTTAGGTGATGTAAAAGGAAACCTCCACGAGCGGAGGATAATGGACCCCTACCATGTGGTCTGTCTATTTTTTTCACTTTTGTTGGGACCTAAACAACAACAACTTCTTCCAACCATTTGAATTGCACTTGTATTTTTAATTTTCTTTCTCTTTATACTATTGTTGATACTATTATTGTTATCATCGCATGTTGTAGTTAAATACTTTTTTTTTCGTTTGTCGTAATTCACGGTACAAGACAACACTTACATTGCCCATTTGATGAGGGAACTACGAGATGACCCACGTTGGGTCCACGTGAGACTGAATTGCTTCTTATCATATATAACTAGCTGTTTAGTTTGGATCCATTTACATTTTAAGATATAACTAGTAAGTTTCAACAAGTCACAAGATCGCATTTTGTAGCTTTGTCTAAAACAAGGTAAAACAAACAAACACATCTTGAACCATGTTTCTATGCCTGGCTCATCTCATCTAAACATCATCATAACACGCGAAACAAACGTCGGCTCAAACACAACTATTATACGTTAGGTCTTTGTACAACGTTACACTTGGTGAACAAAAAATTAACATCTTACCACTTGTTACAAGTATTTAATCCAACTACAGTTCAATTAATGTATTTTTTGAATGTTTAGTTTTTTTGGTATATATGTTACTATATTCAATCCGTTATAATGATTTATTGCTGTGAGATGTTCGTCCATTTCGATAACTGTAATCTTAATAATCCCGTCATTCTTCTTTATATATTCAACACAAATGCGTCCAATCACCAAACATATTCTCATTCCACCAATTTAAGAAAGCAGATTACTAAAAAAACTCTTGAGGACCATGGAACTTCACGGAGCTCTAGTGGCTAGTCCGGGTATGGGACATGCCGTACCCATCTTAGAACTCGGTAAACATCTCCTGAACCATAACGGTTTCGACCGCATCACCGTCTTCCTAGTCACAGACGATATCTCACGTTCGAAATCCTTAATTGGCAAAACGTTAAAGGAAGAAGATCCAAAATTTGTGATCAAGTTTATTCAACTTGATGTTTCGGGTCAAGATCTGAGCGGTTCTCTTTTGACTAAACTAGCAGAGATGATGAGGAAGGCAGTACCGGAGATCAGGTCTGCAGTCATGGAGTTAGAACCACGGCCTAGGGTTTTTGTAGTTGACTTGTTGGGCACAGAAGCTTTAGTGGTGGCTAGGGAGCTTCAGATCATGAGAAAACATGTTCTGGTTACTACCAGTGCTTGGTTTCTAGCTTTCACGGTTTATATGGCGAGTCTTGACAAGCAGGAGTTGTATAAGCAGTTGAGTAGCATAGGAGCATTGCTTATACCCGGATGCAGCCCGGTTAAGTTTGAGCGGGCTCAAGATCCGAGTAAATATATTCGGGAACTCGCCGAGTCTCAGCGAATTGGGGCTGAGGTGATAACCGCAGATGGGGTCTTTGTGAATACGTGGCACAGTCTGGAGCAAGTGACGATCGGGTCTTTCCTGGATCCAGAGAATCTCGGTCGGGTTATGAGAGGAGTGCCGGTTTATCCTGTTGGACCGCTGGTTAGACCAGCAGAACCGGGTTTGAAACATGGCGTGCTGGACTGGCTTGACTTACAACCCAAAGAGTCAGTGGTTTATGTTTCTTTTGGGAGTGGTGGGGCACTAACCGCCGAGCAGACGAACGAGCTGGCTTACGGTTTGGAGCTGACTGGCCACAGATTTGTTTGGGTAGTCAGACCACCGGCTGAAGACGACCCATCTGCATCAATGTTCGACAAGACCAAGAATGAGACAGAACCACTCGATTTCTTACCCAAAGGGTTTCTAGACCGGACCAAAGGCATCGGTTTGGTGGTCCGGACATGGGCCCCACAAGAGGAGATTCTGGCACACAAGTCAACAGGAGCGTTTGTGACTCACTGCGGATGGAACTCAGTTTTGGAGAGTATTGTGAATGGTGTGCCAATGGTAGCTTGGCCGTTGTACTCAGAGCAAAAGATGAACGCATGGATGGTTTCTGGGGAGCTAAAGATTGCGTTGCGGGTTAATGTTGCAGATGGGATTGTAAAGAAGGAAGAGATAGTTGAAATGGTGAAGAGAGTGATGGATGAAGAAGAAGGAAAAGAGATGAGAAAGAATGTTAAGGAACTGAAGAAGACAGCAGAAGAAGCTCTCAAGAAGAGTCACATTCCATCTGCTTCCTTCACCTAAAACTAATTAGCAAAAATTGACAATATAATAAAGTATCAAAACGATAATGTTTTATTTGTGAGCCTAGAAGATATAAACCAGGTTCAAGAACTGAGAATCTTCTATGAATAAAAGACATGTGGTCCAGAAACATGAACTTTGATTGCAAACTAAAGGAAATAATCTGTGTAATGACTTGAATATTTTTGGTTTACTAGTGAGAGAAGTGACAAAGCCATTGATAAACATCTATTAAAGAGAAATCTGGGAGGGGATTAAGCCGATACACTTACAGGTTCGGTAGCTTTCTTGAGCCATTCCATTTCAGTCTGGTTCATGAATGGGGCCAAGATGTCTTTGCATTTCGAATGGTATGTGTTTAACCAATCAATCTCTTCCCGTGTCAGCTCATCTAGATCGATAAGTTTCACTTGATATGGTGCCTGGAGAGAGAGATAGAGAGTTACTCAGATGTGCGTGTTGATAAGAGAACAACGGAATAGTTAAGAGACAACGAGCAAGTACCCAAGTGATATGCTCGAATTGCAAGTAGCCCTTGTCGCCAAAATTGAATTCGGTCTCAGCGTCATTGACAACAAGAACATTCTCCAGCCTAATACCAAAGTTCCCGTCTTCATAGTAACCAGGTTCTGCAAAATAAATAAATACAGACGGCTCTTAGAATATGATTAAGGTTAACCGAACAGGAGAAATACCGAGCTTTTGTTGTAGACAGACCATCTGTTACAGTCATGGTAGCTTGAAGAGGTACATTCCTAGCACTCGGTCTGAAACTAACTTGGTGAGGCCCTACATATTAAACCATACATAATCATCGCAGAAAGTTAGTTGATCATATTTAGAATTTCAAAAACTTTATTGTCAATGACTCAATATGTTATTATAAGAAAGAGAGATAAAAAGAAGTATATCATCACTTGCCTTCATGAACACAAAGGTAAGAACCAACTCCATGACCAGTACCATGTCGATAATCCAACCCATACTTCCACAAAGGAGCTCGAGCAAGAATATCAAGTGTATAACCTGTAAATTCGGATATAGCCAATTCGACATATAACAAATCACTTTTCCTTAAAAAGAGAATCACTAGTTGGAACAGAAACAAAATTCAAAGAGATCATAACTTACCGTTTGTTCCCTTTGGAAACCGAGCATTTCCTAGTGCAACATGACCCTTGAAGACCTAAGGATGAGGCACATTGACCATATATCAGCAAATATGCTTACTCCAAATAAATAAGTATGTAATATTCAAAAAGTTTCATCAATAAGTACATACCGCAGTATAGCATTCCTTCTCATGAGCTGAAGGTTTTCCAAAGTGAACTGTTCGGGTTATATCAGTTGTTCCATCGAGATACTTTGCAGAAAGACAACAACCAAATTTTATTATAGAGCAAAGACTTTGAATTAGATTCAAGGGAAGCCTATAGTATATACTCAATCATGTGATACTACCTGTGCTCCTGAATCACATAAGTAAATTTTGTCTGGGTCCATCTCGGCACAAGCTTCTGGCTCTGGTGAATAATGAATAACAGCAGCGTTTGAACCAACCGATGATATAGTAGGAAAGCTTAAACCTCTAAAATGCTGCAACCACATGAAAAAAGAAACACGAGAAATGTGATTCGCCTCTTTTATGGAACGACAAAAGTCTTGACTTTGTTAATATATATGTAAAACATTACCTCTTTTGCAGCTCGGAGACTTTCCAGCTTATCGCTCACAGTCACTTCAGTAAGCTTAGAGCTCTCTCTGTATTGTTTTGTTTTTTCCAGAAGAATTATGGAGAAAAATGTTTTGACAAATCTGGAAAAACAAAACAAAGAAGAAGGAAGCTTACGATGGTTTCTTTTTGCTTGCCTCTGCTTCCAAGAAATATCCAGATGCTCCATAGAGCTCCTGCATCTATAGTTTTAACAATGTTGAGTGACATAATCAATCATCGATGTAGTAGTGTTCAGGAAACATAATTTCCGTTTATTCAGTACCTGTTTATCGAGCCAAACAAGGTACTGGACAACAGCAGCACCATCACGAACATGTGCGTTCTTGATCCCTTCGAGCTCAACTGGGTTCTAACACAACGGAGAAGAAGCATGTATAAGTAAACCATAACACGTCAGAAGAGGTCACTTTTCTCCAAAAGCATTCATTATTACCTTCAAGGCTTTTGAGAGGGATATAGGAGATGGTTGCAGAAGGACCTTCTCGGCATCCAATTTGGAGTAAAGTGCATAGCAGCACGAAGCAGGATCCACCCATAACCGATCATGCTGGTCAGCATCAATCTCCATGTCCTTTGTAGCCTCAGATTGAACAGTTTTAGAGGCAAATGAAGAAATAAGTCGATCCGAAGCAAGCAAGGCGACATCTGAGATCACATCTGTGTATTCCCGGACTTCTACACCGAGCCCATTGAAATAAGCGTTTGCCTTCATTAGAACATAGAAAATTCAGAAGTTATAGAACAAGCTATAGCACAATTATGCATATTTTCTGAAAACAAAAACAAAAGCCACACCTCATCGGACACTTTCTTTTTGTCAACATAGAGAAACGCAGAATCGGTTGTAAGGATTGCAAACGCATGAACAACCGGACAATAAGCGACATCAGTTCCACGGATATTATATAGCCAAGCAACCTGCATCAAACGGCGTAAAACCCCAATCATCACATTCCAAAGATGAACTGAGAAAAGAGAGATCATTTTCTACTAAAGCAAACCTCATCAAGAGCAGCGATGACCAAACCCACGCGCACTCTCTTGCTTAAGCTTTGCCCTCAAATCTTCCAATTTATCGGAAACAGAACGGCCAGCAAACTCCAAGGGATGAACAACAACTGGACTCATCTCAGAAGGTGGACGACTCTTCCAAACTTGGTCCACAAGATCAGTTGTTGTGGTGATTAGTTTCTGATTCTTCTTGGCAAAAGATTTTCCCCACCTGTTCGCAGTGTCTACCGAGACACACCATGAATCAACACCTATGTTTGCCTCTTCAGGTAGATTCTACATTGTCAAACCATAAACTCAATCAAAGAACACATCTCAAAATTTCAAAATAATCGATTCATAAAGAGATTAGTGTGGACTAACATCTGACATCCAAACTTCAACAAGAGGATCTTCTCCCATCCGCATTAGTGACCACTCATCGCTAAGCTGTTGCAATGCTTGCAAGAAGTATCGACCATCAGTCCAAAGCCTTGCTTCGTTCTTCGTGATAAGTGCCAAACCTATACAATCGCCGATCAAATTCAATTATGATCCGATTCTCACGATCAAGGATTCAATTATAACGATATTCGAATCCAGAACAAAAGAAAACAGAACCCACCTGCACTCCCACTGAATCCAGACACGAACTCACGGCGTTTGTCTCGTGCAGAAACATACTCGCTCTAAATACAATTAAAAAATCGGAACTTCCATTCAAATCAATGAAACAATATATGACTAAGTAATCTGAGATCGGATCATGAATCAAAAAGGGGTAATTTAATTCAATTGAAAATAATCAGACCTGGTGATAGTCTTCGGAAGGAACAACCAAAGCGTCAAGAGGAGGAGAGTGAGAGGCCATTAGTGACCTCAAGGAAGAGAGAATCTCAGACATGGCGATGTTTAGAGTTCAGAGAAGAATTTGCCTGCTTCAAGGACGAACAGAACACAGATGCAGTAGATAGATATAATAAAGTACAGATATAGTATCACAGTTATGTTTTATAAACTTTACGTCTTTCAAGGAATTCTAATGGCTGACGCAACTAAATAATTATTTTATTTTCCTACACTAACGATTTGTGAAATATATTTTTTTTTTGATAAGAAAATTGTTTTCATAAAATATCCATTCAACAACTCCAATGAGAAAGAAGAACACGTAATGAAATTTGTTTTTATTTTACAGAAATAAATGATCACAATAATATAAAAAGAAACATGTACACACAAACCATTAATGGCGAAACTGAAAACACTCATAAAAAAAAAAGAAATTTCGAAAGGAAGATTTTTTATACGATTATTTAGCGGGACGAGGAATTGAATGAAAAGAGAAAAATAAAAGAAGCAATTTTTTCTTTTTTTTTTTTTCTTTTAAGGTTGAGCAAGTCTCTTGACTATTGCAGCCATGTAGTTTCCTTGATGTTCAGCAAGAGCCAATTCTGTTTCTGTTGCTTCTCTTGAGCCATCACCAGCAAACACACCAGCTCCATAAGGTGAGCCTCCACGGATCGAGTCCATCTTGAACATTCCAGCTCCAAATGTGTAGCCTATGGGTACAAACAGCATCCCGTGGTGCACCAGCTGTGTGATTGCTGTCCATCTGCAACAAACACACACAAAAATGGAATCAGCAAGTGTTTTCACTTTTCAGATCTTAATGTGGAAAGAATGTTGATAAAAATATCCAAATTTGCACACTTGGAGAAATCCGCAAAAGCTTTAAGATTCCGCATTGTTACGCTTCTCTACAATGCTTTGTGTAAAGGGACCAAACTATCACATAAACCGAGTGAAAAAACAAAATAAGGGAGTCAATTCCATAGAACTTGGGGACTAAAACAGTTGAAGGGACCTCTAAGTAAGTGCAAATGATGACAGTCCAGATACATTGACAAATCTATCTCAGAGCTTAAACACATGCAAATTATCGGTGCTGAGAAAAGTGAGAATCTAATCTAATCAAGTTCATTTTACATTTTCTTAAAAATCTCCCCTTACTATCATACTGGAAAGAGAGACCAGGTTACTATTCAATGGTCACCAGATTGGACTCAGAATGGACTCCAATTCAATTGAGTTCTGAAACAAAACTTCCCTTGGATTGAAGAATGGTGTAGTTAATAAAGCACTCAAACATCAAGCAAGATTCACCAGAATTATAGCAATCTCTGACAAGTTTCCTCTAAAGTAGTAGACAAAGTCCTAACCACAAGAACCTTTCAGGTTTTAGCAACCACCTATAAACATCAAATTCAAGGTTGCATTTATTTCACACTGTGACTCTGTGATAATATCAATCGAATACTTGTACTCCAAATTCAACTACTTTACTTAAGCACCAATGCAAATGGTACCAAAGAGTATAAGAAAGAAGAAAGAGCTTACGCAGTAGTCTCTTGACCACCTCCTTGAGTCCCAGTACTCACAAAGAATCCAGCAGGCTTACCAGCAAGACTCTGCTCCTTCCACAATGATCCCGTCGAATCAAAAAACGCCTTCATCTGCGCAGCCATACAACCATACCTAGTCGGAAACCCAAACAAAAATCCATCAGCCGCCGCCAATTCCGCCGCCGTAATCTCCGGAATCTCCAAATCCTTAACCGGCGCCTTCATCTGCTCAACAACCTCCTGCGAAAGCGTCTCCGGAACTCTGTACAGCGTCGCCTCCACTCCTTGGACGCTATCCACTCCCTTCTTCATCCTCTTCGCTAAGCTCTCCACATGTCCGTACATCGAATAGAACACGACGAAGATCTTGAGCGGTGACGAGATCTTAGCAGCCGTAGAAATCGCTGGTGTTGTTGTTCCAGCAGTATTCGTCGCCGTTGTTCGATCGCCGTCAATGGTGGTTTGATCATCATCAATTTGGATCGGAGCAATAGTAGCGTCGTTGTCATCGTCGATTCCGGGACCATCGCCGGTGGTGGCGAGAGACGACGGCTTCTTCTTCTTGCTCGGAACACATCCTCCTCCTTTCCCCATCGAGAAAATTCTCCCAAATTTTCCGTCAACGATAAATTGGATTAATTTTTAAAATTTAAATAAATGAAAACAAATCACTGGAAAAAACTTTACTTATAATTTTTTAATCACCACTCTAATTTCGTGATTTAAAATGGGGTTAAGTGAAGATTTAACAGCTTCACTTTATCACACTCAGGTCTACAAAAACGGCGCCGTATATTCTTACGTTCAATTTTAAGTTGATAATTTGGGCTTAAGTTTGTTGGTTTCATACAAGGAGTCAAAAAGTCTGAACTGCGGTCAAATATTGGGCTTTTATACTTATGATAGAGCCCCCTGCAATGTAAAATTGATATTGGGCCTATCATTGTTGTTATCTTAAAACAGTTGTGGAAACAAAGCTTTTTAGTTTTTATGCAAAACGTTATTAATATTTTCGTTTTGATATCACATTATATTAGGGTAGAAAACAGATCACTAAAGTCGTGAATGATATTTGAAAACGCTGTGTATTAATCTATCCATAAACGGTGTATTAATCTATCCATAGAGAAAATTGTTTGACATTATTTATAAATTACTAGTCTCTAACAATAATATGATGAAGTGAGTAATTGTTCCTTTCAAATTTATCTTTTAAGAGTTTTATCCATTTTTGATTGTTTTTTAACGTTCCGGAATCTAAATTTGATAAAGAGAGAAGAATCATTTTTATGCATGAGTGTATATGGTGAATGTAGTATTATAATTAAATGATATGATCATGATTGCTTTCTTAGTGGCTAACCCGATGGTGTCTTTTGACTTGTTCGAAAGCGTACTAATTTAAATCTCTAACGTAGTCAAATTAACCTAATATCCTCCTACCTACGATCTAGAAAAAAGGAGTTGCATGAAAATTATCAATCATAATGTTACAATTAGAAGGAAAAATAAAGCATCTGTTTGGAGAATAGTTAATAGTTAAACCAAAAAGTCAAATTTCAACTATTGGTTATATAAGTAATTGAGATTTCAAACTCTACTAATAGAATGTTAAAGAAGATGAATTTTAAAATGTTGAATCGAACATGTTAAATTTGGTATTTATTATACTGTAGTTAGTTGTAGAGCTAATGTAGATCTTATCTGATTGGTTCATGTCTGGAAAAGGAAATATAATTTTATATCAACCGATTAATTAATGTATAAATACTTCGATTGATTAAAAAAAATATTAGTAAATTAATCTCATGCTTCTATGTTGTGCCAGGTACTACTTTGGACCACCATGAAAATAATACAAGATCGCGTTTAAAGCTGCAAGAACCAAAATAGAAAGAATATTGTAAACTTAGAGCAATAAATTAAGACTAATTAATTAAGAGAATTTTCTTTATAAGTATATATTAAAAACTAACACCCCACGAATCTAGGACCAAACCCAAGAGCAATCTAGAAAAGCCTCCTCGTTTATAGCTGTCATCGGTGACGCATCTTGTGTTCATAGCAACAAAAAAAAAAAAAAAATTGCAATGCCACGTTTACGAAAACTATTTATGGAAATTTATAATCTTAAATTAAGGAGCTAATGACAAGGATTGTTTAGTTGCTAACCATGTGCTTAAAGCTCTAATCGTGTTTTGGGATATATAGCAGATTAGCAGGAACCAGAGAGACA
Organism: Arabidopsis lyrata subsp. lyrata; assembly: GCF_000004255.2. NCBI lineage: Eukaryota > Viridiplantae > Streptophyta > Magnoliopsida > Brassicales > Brassicaceae > Arabidopsis > Arabidopsis lyrata. The sequence continues at coordinate 1,697,471 of NW_003302549.1, forward strand.
GGTTGGACCTCGAAAGTGGCAAAGAGAGACAATATATTTTACTGTTTTTATATTTAGGGAAAGTATATCTAATTTTTACTCCACGTGAGTGTTTTTTGGACCGTCCACGTTGTGTTTTGCCGTTCAATGTTTTAATCGTAAAGATTGTGGTGGTGATTAGTGTCTTAATCGAGTAATTGAGAATCTTTTATTCTTATTTTAAACAACTAAAGGTTGATGCTTAGCTGTTTGGAGATTTTTCATGCTTATTATTAATCCACTACAGAAGGATCCACGGAATTCTATTGGATTTTTAAACCAACGAATTCCAACAATTAACTACTCTAAGTATATTAATTATCATTTTTATGCGCTCCATAGTGAGTTTTGTTTCGAATTAATAAGTACAAACAACTATTTAAAATTACACGTTTTTGTCAAATATATTTATCATCAGAAAATATAATACTACAAATTTAACATTTTTGAAAAAAAAAACAAGCACCATAAATCATAAATTTATAATATCTGTTTAAAATTTATGCAAAATATTTCTGAAATTCAGAATTAGTTCGTATATCGTATATATGTGCATGGCCTTTTGGCTTCAACAGTGATGGGGACGCGCGAGACGAAGAGAGGCTTGTGTCCCAATTGTTTTTCATAAAACAATCTGAGTGGTGTTGACCCAGAAAGGAAAAGAGAAAAACATTTTGAGTATGCTTTATTAAAGTTTTTAGGGTCCCTAGCTTCTAGTATTTGTTTACTAGTGAAGAGATTATTTACTGGTGTCGCAATCCATTTATTCGTAAAACGTGAATTACCAATGCTTACTATCATTCATTGGAAGAAACGCAACCAATAAGACGTAAAAGAGCAATTTCAGTCTTTCTATTTGCTAATACAATTTTCTCTCAGTTGCATTGCATGCATATTATTATACAATATCTCTCGTAGGTAGCTTTACAAAAGAACTCTAACGCTTACGATCTATATAAACTTTTAAAAATATTTTGCCATACATAGGGCGGTAAGAAAGATGCATCAATACGCATCTACTCCCTCCATTTCAAAATATAGGGTGTTTTAGAAAAACTTTTTTGTTTCACAATATAAGTCGTTTTCAAGTTTCTATGCAAATTATATATCACTTTAATATTTTATGATTATTTTTATTATGCAGTTTCTTTTATGATTGGCTGAACTTTTAAAAAGTAGATCTTCTTAATCGGCGTGTTTTTTGCTAAAACGCCTTATATTTTGAAACGGAGGGAGTATTTTTTTTTAGTTCATCAATAAACCATACCCGATAAGACGCACTAACCATGATTGGAAACGCTACTCCTGTTTTTTTCACACCATCATCAACGTGTAGTTAAAAGACATATGCTCATCGCCATTGGTCTATTCACATACCTCAAGTGTTATGCAATCATGGAAGTAAAAATATGTTTTTGCGGACAAGTCTGGTTTGCTTTTTAGAGTTCAAATACGATATTTTAAAAATATATATGCAAGAAAAGCCAAAACATGTTAAACTCGATTGTGTTTTAGCGGAGCCGGTTCAACATATGAGCTGAGTTAAATTTGATACTGAATTTTCCAATACTCAAAACATTCGATTCGTTCCAGACGAGATGGGATCGAATTTTCATGTTGGCTTTTGATCCAGCACAACACTTCCAAGTATTTCAAATCAGTTACACAAAAAATATAAACATGTAATGCTTAAATTATGGCGCGATTCAAGGAATATTTGATGAAAAAGATTGGTCTAGAAATAGTTTTCCCTAAAGTATTTACTTTATGAAAATAAAAATCTACGGAGAAGCAAAAATAAACTATCGTGTCTACATATAAATTTTAAAGGGCACCAGCCAACTCCCGAATAATTTATATATTAAGATAAGACTTTCCAATTAAAGTAACGTATTGGACGAGAGAGGCTCTCTGAGAGCACACAAACATGTCACTAATGTTGTTTGTCGCAATTTATTGGATGATATTATCTAAAGTATAATGTTAAAGACTAATCTAAAGCTGGGTTGCCTATGGCTTTAGGACCCTAAATTGCAATACATTTGATTATACCAATGTAATGTAAAGTGCACATAATATAAGTTATCAATTTCTTTCCGTGGGTCTAAGATTTTGTAGCCTTATATAGTAAACGATCAAAAGAAAATATCATGTAATAATGTTTTTGACTTATTTAGTTATTTACAAGCTGTTATGATAAATTGATTGAATTCAACTAAAAGTAACGCAACTAATGTGAATAAACACAAAATAATCAACTAACGTAGGTACACATAAAAGTCTATTAAGAAAAAACTTTGAAGTTGAAATATTTATATAATTAATTTTGTGATATAAAATGAGATTTACTTATATTTTTCTTCCTTAAGTGAAAAAGTACAGCACTGCGCTTATATATGCTGAGAAGGGTCAGTGTTTTAATTCAAATCCCATCGTATTGCACCTCTATGTTTTTTTTTTTTTTTTTTTGGTGTGTTTGTTGGTGTTGATGAAAGACCTCTATGTTTAGCCCTTCGAAGCTTGAACAGCTAAACTAGCAAATTCAAATTAATGCGGATCTCAATATTTTCCCAAACTCGAGGTTAATAGTAATTTACCCTAAATCCTGTTTTTATTGTGAGTTAGGTCGATGTTAATGCTTAATAGTAAATCATGGGGTTGATTAGTATTTAGTAGATTAGTATTTAGTAGATTAGATTTCGTTGCTTTACTATAACTTGTAATAGCTTTTACAACAAACCAATCACTTACAACTCCTTTTCCAAATCATATGGATATTTTCTATTGATCACAGCAATGATTGATAAGTATTGAGGTAGTAATATTGAGGTTTCTAAATTCTAATGGCTTAACAATGAAGAAAATGTACGGAAATGGAGAAATGTGAAATGGTCAAGAAGCAATAGACACAGAGGGTCCAAGAATCTGTGGCCCCTGAAATTGCCACGTATCCGGATTGAAATTGGCCGGTTTGGGCAACATGTTGAAACTCACATGTTCCATTGTTTCGTCTCGCTTCTTAATTAGGAAATCTCTAAAGAGATACGTAACGATTCCTTTCTAAATTTCACAGTTAAATCCCATTGATTTGGTAAAGATTCAATCAAAACGTGATTTTTTCTTGTGACGCTAACTATTTCGAGTTTTAAGCAAAAAGCCAAACAGTTCTTTGTAGATAAGTTTTTCCTTTTTTGGGATATATGTCCAAAAAATATCTCCCTAGGCCTGCCTACTTTCTTCTTGATCTTTTTGTTTTTGTTTTGGGTAATGTATAATACGTGTTTTTGATTGTATTAGTTTTGGATGATGGCGAAATTAAATTACCCGTATATTTCCCCCTAGAATATGAAATCCTGAACATAAACACTTTATATTTTATAGAGTTGAGAATTATATTAATAACTGTAAAATTGTTTTTGAATTATAACTATATTAAATGCAGTAGTTGCACTTGTTTTTAAAAATATATGATTTTCTAGCTAAGTTTACATTATGTAAAAGTTTTTTGAAGAAAATTTGTGTTTACTCATGTTTTGTTTGATTCTGTTCAGTTTGAAACTTATTAAGAAATTTAAAATATAATAAAATGAATCAAAAATCTGAAATTAGTTAATTTCAATAGTTTTGTATGATTTATCGTAAACCGATTTGATATTTCCAATCAAGAATATTATTAAGAAAAATAAAATTCCAATCAAGAATATAAAAATGAAATATGGCTGATGACGGCGACGGTTATGGGAGAACAAAAAATCTAATTGGTCTGAAGAAAATGAGTCAGGTTCCATGAACTGAAGATGAGGACCAATACGAGAGGTGGTCTACTTTACTGACTCGTAAGAAGTCGCCACGTGGACAACCCCATGTTCTTCCCTGGTCACTTTTCCTTCTCTTTGGCGTGGTTGTCTTTTTCACCTCCAGTTTTTTAATTATTTCCACCTCCGGGTAAAAAGAAAACACAAAAAAAAAAAAAAAAATTGTTGTGAACTTGTGATAATTTACATCAGCAGAGAGATATTCGCACATAGGTATTAGACTAAAGATTTTTCCTAAAAAAAAAGGGGCTAATTAGACTTAACACATATATATATATATACTAAATTTTTGCAATACTTTGGTGACGGATGGGTAAAAATGCTTTTGGATATATCGGATATCCGACCCGTTTTTAAAATTCCTTCACAAAAAAATTATTGGGTCGGGTTATATTTAACCCAACTCATACACCGGATATTCTATATTTAATAATTTAGATATTTATAAAATTTGATTAAGATTTATAATTATGATTCTCCTATCATGTTTGATCTGTTTTTAACAGTTTTGAATCATCATATAATACATAAAGTAAAAACGGACATATAACAGTTTTTTCTGCATATACTGTGATTCGAGATTTTAAAAACGGACATATAATATCCAATTGACGAAAATGTGTGTTCAACGTTCAACATCGATTAAAATATTTAGACAATGATTCAGAATCATATCATAAATAAGAACATTAATAAAATAAATGAGCTTTTTGGCCAGACGGGTTTGGCGGAACGGGTTTTTGAATCAACAATAATAAAAAGATTAAAATATCATTAATCCGCCGCTTCAATACGGATTAAATTCTTTTTTTTAATACCACAAATATTAGACATATTAAATCAGTCTCATTTAGAAAAGATTGTATAAAACCAAAAATTGTTTCGTGGTTTTAGAGGGTGATATGATTTGTAAACTTTTATATATAATAAATAATCATTAAATTTTAAAATAAAAACAAATCACGGGACGGGTTAAGAAATTAAGGAACGAATTATATTTCGGAAATAATTTATATGGTAGACGAACTTGAATCAATATTTATATACCGCTTTAATACGAGTTAAATTCTCAGTTTATTAATAATTGTCTCGTGGACTCGTGGTATACCGTTACTTAATAACAATTGTAAACTATAATATAAATAAATATGTTATAAGGAGATACAATTTACAAAATATTTTTATACTAACTTTAAAATTAAATCATCATGTGGTGTACCGCGGATTAAAATCTAGTATATGTTAAAAAGTGTATCATACGTAGGGTGATAAACCAGATAATTTGTAAACGACCAGCATAGATATAAGTATATCTTTTTTTTGTTCAAAAGATATATGTAAACTGCAGTTGCAATACATAAAATTAATACAACTGTCAAAATTAACCCTCATACATAATTAAGTTCCAAAAATAGGGTATCCATCACATGCCAGACTTTTTAAGTGGTACTTTCAATATCAATATTTTTGGCTACAATAAGGACATATGGATTTTCTTTTACAAAATTGTTTTTAGAACACTTTCTTCAACAGTGCAAAAAATTGTATATTGGGAATGTAATTGGAGGAGAGATAGAGATATATGTAAGGATGGGATTGGAAGAACATGTAAAGTAGTAGAGACATGGCAGTGTTTTTAAAGCAGACACAAACACTTACGAGAAAGAAAGAGGGAGACAAAAGGCTTTGGCTTCCATTGTCTACTTCTCTATATTCTTATTAGAACCAATTTTAAAATATTTATTATAAACTTAAAAACATTATAAAAATGTACGTTTGGTTGTGTTGTTGTTATTCGCCACGTTTCGTTGTTGTATTCCTTTCGCATGACTCCCATCATGTTTCTTTGTCTCCCCCTTTTTCTCTCTTTACATCACCTCATAGAAAACAATATTTAGAAATAAAAAAACGTGACACATTATATTCAATAACGAATTCAAATCCCCAGTTCAACTTATGAGTACGAACCTTGTAGTCACCATCCAGATGATACCTCTAGAGACCGTAAGATTAATCGGGTTGAAGAGTTCTATTTGTTTTCAATAGTTGTATTGTATGGATGCCTTTGTGCAGTTTAGAAACATCAGTGATTCACTTTTGTATAACAATATATTTACAGTTTCTACGTTTTGATTTTACTCGTGTAAAAACTTCCATTGTAAATGTTTTCTTAATGAATCATGATTTAGGTAGCCTTATTCTAGTTTTGAATTTATTAGTACAAAAATATTTTTTTCATAAAAGATTGATCGATGTGATGTTAAGCACAATAAATAAATAAATGTGTCTATGTGAACTAAAATAAGAAGTACAAAGCTCAAAAATCCCACACAAAATGATCCATAACTTGGAATGTCTGACTAGATGCATAACTCGTTACTCCAAAATTATACACTTTGTATCTAATAAAAGTTGAAAAGATAAAACCTTTAGAAGCAGACATTATACTTAAGACAAATATATATATACACAAAAATAAACAAATATTTTTACCCTGTTTAGGGGGTTCGTTGGTCAATATCTTTAAGGAGAGTCCACATCTACAAGCAAGTGTCATCATGAACATTCTTAAACCCATTTAAGGATAATTAACTATCACTAATCAATGATTTACTAGAGAGCTCGAAGGTGTACACTCCTTCCAAATCTACAACCACTTTAAAGTTTCTATCCTCTTTATCTTTTTATCCCCAAGAATATCCTCTGTGGCACCAAGCTATTAATTTAGTCATTTATTTGCTCATTGGCCAAAAAAAAAATATTGCTCATTGGCTACCTTCTAATTTGCAGTTCCGTAATAGAATATACTCCATTAGACCTTACGATAAGCTTTTCTTGGACGTTCATAATGTTCATATGTCATTGAATTGATCATTTCTCAAATGACAAATCCATATGGATTTATAGAAATATAACCTCATACAAATTCTCATCAACTTATTACCTACCACACAATTCTGTCGATGTTCAACCTCTACATTAATTAGTATGCGAGTTTAATAACAGAAATGAAAATTAAGCCTTCTTATTAGGTTAAGCTCTTATAATAATAAAATTTTCATTTTCCTCTGCATATCTTTTTTTTATAAATGTTTTCTATGATTTTCTTCCGGTAGTGATAATGTTATCAACTGAAACCTTAATTCTATGATGAATTCTGGCTTATTTTTACAGCCCTAGCTAATATTCTAACGAATAGAAGGAATTCACCAATTATAATTTACCCAAATAAACTAAGGAAACCCATAGATCTCTAACCACGAATTAAAAGAAAAGTATAAAGAAAAGAGTCTAAATTAAAGGAGCAATGAAGGGGCTTGATTGGGTCGTGGAGAACATTGAAACCGGTGAATGTCCTCTCTGGACTCTGATTTACCAAACATCACAGACTCATTTACCAAACAGTCTCTGATTTTTGGTCACCCCTCCCAAATTTTTATATAGTTTTCTAGAGGCTAGCAAATATTATTAACAACGATAGGTTGATTTGTATCATTTCATTTGGTAATGAAATTCACTTTGGTGTGTTCACGTGCCGAAGCTTTAGACTTTTCATGTTCCTCCTATCAATGACGTGTAATGAAATACGTCTCTGTTTAGCGTTGTTTGTATTAGGCATGGGCCGCAAATTAAATGTTTAAAATAAATATTTTATTTAATTTTTTTTCCATTTACCTAAACAAGAAAGTCTAATTTATCCCACTCTTTACGACATTATCTTGGATCTCGTTTGCAGAATGATAAATACATGTCGTTTTTTATTTGTGCAACCATACATTTCTATATATTAACATGTATAACAAAATATTAGATGTATATAACATGTAATTTACGCAAATATAAACGAAATAATTGATTGATGTGGTAAACTTTTAAATAAAAGATTAGGATTTTAAATTACTGAAGATTTGTCATTTTATCAGGTTAAGAGAATTTGATTCGAACCTCCAACAAATAATGTTATAGAAAATGTGTGTAAATATCTGTATGTGTTGTAAGAATATTTCTGGTTGAATCGACACAAACAGTCGTTCAAAAATTGGGAATATCTAAGAAAACTGTCAAGGTCGTGGTTTACAACATGAAACAATATTAAACTTGGTGACAAAGAAATCTTTTCTTCCCTTTTAATTTCACTGTCTTTTTAATTAATCCTCCTAAGTCATAACGAGGATTAAGATTAGGAATGTAATTACGTCCAGTGGTAGTTCCGTAATTAAAAAAAACAAGAAGCCCACATCAGGAAAATGACATTTCTCAGAACAAAAAATAAAAATCATTTCTTGGCACCTACACTCCTTATAAATCATAGGTCTTCCTCTTCCCCAACACAACTTCTCACATTTCATAAAAAGTGAGACAAATTAAGACAGAGATAGAGAGATCCAAGAACATGAACCACACGGTGGATGATCAGAACATGGCTTTTATCTCTCAACTGTACCCTGATGTCTACACTCAGTTAGTACCACAACCAGGTTTGTCCTTCTGCAAGTTTTTTGTAATTAGTATGTTCGAAATTTCATATCTTTTTGTTTTAAAGTTCGACAAGACCCAAATTTCATGGATTTTCTTATAAAAATACTAGTGGGTTTTGTTTTTAGTTAATTTATCCGAAAGTTTTTATCCTTTATATATCAGAGTCTGAAAATTCCTCAAACAATTTATGGAAGAAATTATACAAATTCAAGTGGGTGTTATATATATACACGAGTCTTTTTAAAAAAAAAGTTCTCGACCAACACGCATAGACCTAAAAATATTGATGTTAACTACGTGCATGTGAAGTGTGAATACACTTCCAAGAAAAATCCAAATATTTAAGATGGGTCTGCTTTTAGAGCATGAGTTATTAATTTGGTTTTTATTTTGTTTGGTGGGTAGGAGAAGTGAAGCAACCGAAGCGGAGGAGGAAGAAGAGTAAAGGAGCGTTGGCTTCCGGAGACGGAAGCAACAGTTTGTTTAGGAAGAGGAAGCTAACCGATGAACAAGTGAACATGTTGGAGATGAGTTTTGGTGATGAGCACAAACTTGAGTCGGAGAGGAAAGATAGACTTGCGGCGGAGCTAGGGCTTGACCCTCGTCAAGTTGCCGTTTGGTTTCAGAACCGCCGTGCACGGTGGAAGAACAAAAGGCTCGAGGAGGAGTACAATAAACTCAAGAACTCACATGATAACGTCGTTGTCGACAAGTGCCGACTCGAATCTGAGGTATTTCTTCTTTTTTCTGTTTCAATTACTTTTTGTTTTGCTGTTTTCGTTTCTTGTTCAAATTTTTATTTTTAATTATAAATATAATATATACGGGTAGGGAATGGTTTTAAGTTTCTTCATGATCGATTTGATCCATGCTTGAGATAATGATAACTAAAGGGATATATTAAACAACTTTTTCCAATCCAAAATTTACATCTACATAGATAATAAAAGAAACTGCTATATACATAATTAACTATAGGAAACATGAAGCGGCTATTTTTCAAACTAATTAATAATAGTAATTATAATTTTCGTCCGAACTTCGTTTTTTTGTTTACCTTGTTGCTATACTAATTAAATTGCATTGTAAAAGTTAAGTATAATAGGTAATTTAGACTTTATACATTCTTTTGGTAATTAATTTTTTGGCATAAATGAAAGTGAGCTCAAGGCTCGAAGAAATTAAAAAATTCAAAATGAGACAGAAAGTGAAGTTGAGAACCAAAAAAAAAGTGATATCGAACAGTATACTGCCACCTTATTACACAACATAATACACTTTATATGGTCCGTACAATGTTCTTATTTTCTTAATAGTGGATTGTCTTTGTCAATGGGCTCAATTCTACAGTAGGCCCACTGACTAAAAATCCCCCAATTTAAGTGTAATCAGATGCTTGCATCGGTGGTTAAGCTACGTAATGATTAATTTTACAATTTTTTTCCTCGTCAGGTTATTCAGCTCAAAGAACAACTCTATGATGCAGAGAGGGAAATCCAAAGATTAGCAGAAAGAGTAGAAGTAGGCTCAAGCAACAGTCCGATTTCGTCTTCTGTTTCCGTCGAAGCTAATGAAGCGCCATTTTTCGGAGACTATAAAGTCGGAGATGATGGCGATGACTATGATAACTTGTTTTATCCGGTGCCGGAAAACAGTTACATCGATGAAGCGGAATGGATGAATCTATACATATAAAATTACTAGCTTAATGTGATATTTTAATTATATCAAGTTAGTATTGTGAATTAGGGAAGCATTATTTTAAGTAAATTTAGTAGATTATATAACTGTTGAATTTCTATTGTACAAATTAATATATTGACGATGGGTTGCTCGCTAATGTAATTTGGCTGTCTTTATGAAAGCAACAAATTGCTTAAGTAGTTAAAAGCATTTAGCCAGTTTTTGTTGGATAAAGATTAAGTTTCTAACCAAGATTCGTTATGATTTTATTTATAATAAGTAAACTAATTTGGTTTTGGAATAAATATTTTCTATAACCAAGAAAAAAGTGCGGTCATAAAAGCAGTATCGGCTGCAAGATTCGAAAATTCTATGCTTTTAAAATTGTAGAAGACAAAGGACTAGATGACATGCACATGAAGATAAGATGAGCAAAACGGTTGTTAACACTTTTTATCTCGATGGATAAGAGTTTGCCAAATTTAAACAAAAGGGGAGTTCGGATAAAATATAACTAATTTTGGTAAAACATTTTGAGTCAAGGTTTATAGATCTGTTGACAACTAATGTGTACCTATGGTTAGGGAACAGTCATATTTGCTCTATAATTAATATATTCATGATCATGATAATTAGTGATCTGGATCGCATAATATAAAGTGATAGTTTCTTATCAGTCATCAAAAACTATCACGTCTTGTCATGCATTTCTAAATGTGTTAGACTTCGACACATCGTTTTCTAATCAACGCAAAAAAAAAAAAAAAAAAAAAAATCAAAGTTTTTGGACATGAATAGAGGTTCTATGATCTAGATCTTTTTCTAAGAGTCATTGTAAAATTTACAAGTGCATCTGAAAATTAAAGTTTTCTTGGCCATGATTAGAGGATCTTTGATTAAGTTGGTTCTGGATTTTGATCGACGTTATGATATTTTTGATATAAACATATACTAAATCCTAATTGAAATTATCGACCGAAAACATTATGGTCTCATAAAGTTTAGAAACTATGGACCCACGAAGAAGTGTTTGGCGAATAAGTGAAGGATTTAATGTAGTTTGGGTATATAGAAAGTGAAGTGTAAAGAAAACGTAATGTCGTGGCTCTTTCTAAAATGGGTTCGTTTTAAGTACTCGTAACCACTTTCAACACATTCACTGTATCTAATGTGTTGTATGATATTGTTTGAGTCGTCATATGATGAGATTTTAAAAATAAATGTCTTGGACCTTTTTCATTTGGGATCTATCACATCAACTACGTAATGGTTACGCTAATGCTCTACGAAAGATGCTATATTTACCTAAGCAAACCGATTTGTTTAGAGTGCACTGAATTTTGATATCTATTAAATCTGAAAGAAACTTGTCATTTTATTTTATAAACTCTGTGAAAATCAATTATTTATAGATAATGCATATTCATATTTAAATTTTATTTGGAAACAGAAAATTACAAAACTTTGATGAGTTTAGGACATCTTCTTATTCTAGCACCTATCAAAAGAATTATCAGAAATATTTTAGGGACTACTAAACGAGGCCCAATGGGCTCAAGGGAAAAATTAAGGGCCCGTCTCGAGTATTAGTTGTTTTTAAATTGTTTTAGCAATTGATACCTGTTGACTTTTTTCTTTTTTCTGACATCTTTTGATTATTATTATTTTTTTTCATCTGGTATTATTAAAAACAAGGGAAAAATACATAAGCCGGAGACACCGGAATCAAAGCTCGCAAATTCCGATTAAACTAAGCTCCGAATTTCGAGAGACAAACCTCGCAAACTCCAACTAAACTAAGCTTGAAATTTCGAGAGACAAACCTCGCAAACTCCAACTAAACTAAGCTTGAAATTTCGAGAGACAAAACCCGCAGATTCTGACTAAACTAAGCTCGAAATCTTGAGAAACAAAGCCCGACTACACGAGAAATAACTTCATATACAAACAAAAGCTCTTAAATGAGATATGCAAACACTACTATTCAAAACTCAAAAACTAGTCCAAACCCGAGAGCGGAAAACGATTAGACATGTTGGAACACCGACAATAACCAACCGTGGCTTTAACTCTACTTATCCTTGCTTGATGTAGGTAGACTTCAGAAATTTGAAACTTGTGCTTCCTTGGGATGGCAAGACGAATCTTTCAAAAGATAATTGACAAGACCGACGAAACTGCCAGGGGCCGGAGAAATCGAAACATATGTCGAACCGGTTAGGAAGCAGCACAAACAAAACAGGTCTCGACCAAACCTGAAATTAACTTCGTGTGGAGGAGACTAAACAGCCGCTTAATCGACTCACCAAAGCTTTCAGAGGGAAGGAATGGTGACGGATGCGATTCGATTAAGTCCTAGGGAAAGGCCAGCAAAGAGGAATGAACTGAAAAGACATAATCTCATAAAATTACAGAGCAAAAACAAACTAAAGACTTCTCAAACCCGCCTCTCCTCGTCGGCGAGCAAATTCCAGAATTGTTGACTCACCAAAACGGCACGCCGTTGATTTCTTGAATACCAACCACCGGAGACAGCAACAACTAGAGGGAGGAAACGAACATCAAACCCCAAAATAGACATAGATCTAGAATAAATCTAAATCTAAAATTGTAGATCTGAGACAAAATCTAACCCTTGCTCGAGTAGAAGGAAACACATGAGAGATAAGAGAGAAAGAAGCAAAAAAACAAGTTATACTACACTACCGGTGTCACCATCGGAAGGACAGCGGTGATCGAAGGAATCCACGAAGCTTTCTGTTTTTTTTTTCTCTCTCGCTCTGTTGTTTTTTTTTTTTTTAAAACAAAAATATATTTAATATTTAATCTAGGGGTATATTAAGATCGCTAATATATTATTTTTTTTTCGCCATTAAGATCGCTAATAATGATAACGAAATAAATGAGTAGATGAGTCACACCAAACTGTAGCTACCGTGTCAAAACCTTATCCAGTAACACGTGTACAGCTGGACCTCTCATTGTCGCACGTGTCAGATCATCAAACCCTAAAATCCCCCAAACCAAAAAAAACTTTCCTCTTTCTTCGCATTCTTCTCCTTCTATCGGACTTTGCCACACCAGATCGGAGAATCTCAATCCTCTTTTCACTTTTTTTTGGCTTCTTCAATCAAATCTCTCCGACAGATTCAATGAAGCAGTAAGAGGTAAAACCTTAAAAGAAAAAAAAACAATCAGGACTTCTTCGGAGCCGGAGTTTTGTCTGATCTGTCGGAGAGGACGTGTCGGCATCTTTGTCTCGCTCTATAAAAATCCTAGCTGGACTTCCACATCACTAACTCAATTAGAGAAGCTGGTCTGTTTTTTTTTTCTCGTTTAATTTCTTTATACAATTAAACACCTTTGCATGTAACAGATTCTGTTGAACTTGAATTGAATTCGTTAATCAATTATGCAAATAGAGCTTGTTTTAAGAGATGATAATTCACTAGTAATATAGGGCCGGTTTTGGTTTCTGAAGTCTGTGTGATTTAATACTGATGCATGATTCAAAGCTTGGAACTTTGTAGGTTCGAGTATTTAGAACAGGGGCCTTGCTCTTGTTCTGTTTTAGAAGTCATTGATTACTACGTACAATTGAAAGCAAAAGTTTTATTCTTTTATTTTGAGTTTTGGATTTAATCTTCTTGTGATGTTTTATGATGATTATTTATCTGTCAAGATTCTTGTTTTTACAGATTCTTGATTTTTGTTTATAGTTTTGAGTAAGTAGTAAGTAAGCTTATACACAATGGGAACGAGCGAAGACAAGATGCCATTTAAGCCTACCAAACCAACATCTTCGGCTCAGGTTGATCCTTCTCTTCTCCTTTCTTTTTCAGGAAGACGGCCCCTGCTCCTGCTCTTGTGCTGTTTTAAATTTTAAGGTGTTTGATGTATCTACCTCTTGTTTTCAGGAAGTTCCTCCCACACCGTATCCAGATTGGTCAAATTCAATGCAGGTTCGTGTTACATGCACAACTTTAGCCACTATTAGTTTTCATAGTCTAGTGAATTCTTTCTCGGAATGACTGCCGAACATAATAGTATGCTTCTTTCTTTTAGGCTTATTATGGCGGAGGAGGTACGCCAAATCCTTTTTTCCCATCCCCAGTTGGATCTCCTAGTCCCCACGCTTATATGTGGGGCGCTCAAGTAAGCTTCCCTTGTATCTCTGTTGACGTGATTCTTTAGATAAAAAAGTTTGCATCTTTGTCTTTGGATAACAATAAATGAGTTTTCCTGTTGTTCAATACTTTCAGCACCATATGATGCCGCCTTATGGGACCCCAGTACCGTACCCAGCAATGTATCCCCCGGGAGCAGTCTATTCTCATCCTAGCATGCCCATGGTAATCTCCATACTATTAACATAAATTTTAGCTATCGTTTAAAGCTTTTTGCTCTGTTACATCATACATGGCATGCATAGATAAATGAGAAAGTAAAATACTTACTCGACATTCTTCTGTTTTAGCCTCCTAATTCTGGTCCAACCAACAAGGAGACTGTGAAGGACCAAGCTTCTGGCAAGAAGTCAAAGGGGAGCTCGAAAAAAAAGGGTGAAGGAGGTGACAAAGCGCTCTCTGGTTCAGGGAACGATGGTGTCTCTCATAGGTGATTTTAATAACACTCTATTTAACGTGTTACTTGTTCAGTTTGATTGCAGTGTTTTATGCAGAGATCATGAGGAAGCTTTGATGTAATTATGATCTTTCCGTTGTGCAGTGATGACAGTGTCACAGCGGGTTCATCTGATGAAAATGATGACAATGCCAATCAACAGGTACTGTTATGTGTTTGAAGTGTTCTCTGGTTCTTCAATGCTTTTTGCTCTGTTTAATTGAGATTCATGTTAATGTAGGAACAAGGTTCAGTTAGAAAGCCGAGCTTTGGACAGATGCTTGCGGACGGTATGCTTTTGATCCCTGATTTATTTTTGTGGTTTTCCTTTACTTGTGTTTCCCTTGTTTCTTGACTTTGTAAAGTTTCCTTAAACAGCAAGTTCTCAAAGTACTACTGGTGAAATCCAAGGTTCGGTGCCCATGAAGCCGGTAGCCCCGGGGACTAATCTGAATATCGGGATGGACTTATGGTCTTCCCAAGCTGGTGTACCTGTGAAGGTGTGACCAACTCATCATTTCACCCTGCAAAGTAGCTTTTGTGAATTGGCTATATTTTTCCTTACAAAATCCTTTGTTTACCCAACAGGATGAACGAGAGCTCAAGAGGCAGAAGAGGAAACAGTCTAACCGTGAATCTGCTAGGCGGTCTAGATTGCGGAAGCAGGTAATATACATATCTGTGTTAGTGTCATTTTACTCTGTTTGCTTTATGTAATGCTCATTTCATAATAAACCATTTCGAATAGGCGGAATGCGAACAACTTCAACAGAGAGTAGAGAGTTTGTCGAACGAGAATCAAAGCCTGAGAGATGAGCTACAAAGACTCTCAAGCGAATGTGAAAAGCTCAAGTCTGAGAACAACTCAATCCAGGTAACAAACTCTTATCCAAAATCATACTCTTTCCAACTTTTAACCTTATTTCTCTCGGCTTGCATTTACACGAGAGTCATCGAATACTACAGGATGAGTTGCAGAGAGTGCTTGGAGCAGAGGCTGTAGCTAATCTAGAGCAGAATGCTGCTGACGGTGAAGGAAAAAATTAACACGTAGGAAACATGGAATTTTATAACGGATTATTGGGATTTTTCAACACCGGATAAAAAAAACTTAGTCCAAAGTTATTTGAGATTACATAACTATACAATCGTTTGACATTTTTGTGTAATAGAGATTTGACCTATAAGACTGTAGAAGCTGCAAAAGCTACGATTACACTTTGTTTTATTAGTCTTCGTGATTGGAATCGGATTCTGAATCCGAGTTTGTTTCTGCTTGTTCGGGGCTATCATTTGCTATTTCTCCTAGTCGTTGGCCTGGTGGTGCAACCTCATTGACTGCTGGAACAACAGTACGAATAAAATAGACAATTCAATAACCTGATAGCAAAATGATAGCAAAATAGAGTTCGGAAACAAACCTGATCCGAAGATTTTGACAATCATTGATCGGACAAACCGTATTTCTCCTTGGTGTGACCTAACGACCTTCACCTGCAAATGTTTAAAAGCATTTGTTAAAGTGACTTAAGAATATGGAGTTCTGAAGAAAGCAGTTATGTACCATTTCTTCATATACTCCATCCACGAGTCGGTCCACTCTAGCTTGGTGTCGTAGGAGGAAAGGACGAATCTGGTTGTTATATATTTGTTTTGATCCCTATTTTAGGCAAACAAGCAAATTGAGAATAGCAGAATGAGTACCAGGTTAAAGCTTGTTACACGTTAGATGATGGTTTCAAAGAGATAGGGAAAGGTACCTCGACTGTTGGGAGTTGAAGCCAGACGAGGAATGCAAACTTCACATGATAGTACAGCGGGAACCTACAAATAATATCGAGTTAGTCAAACCCTGTTTCTTGATAAAGTCCATTAGAAGAAACAGTATATTATACTGCTAAATCATCAAACTATGTCGATAGTTTCGAGATGTCAATCGTACCAAGAAATGATCTTGTCCGTAAATACTTCAACAAGGCTGAAAGAACCATAAGCTGCACAGAAGGTGAAGAGAGAGAGAAAAAAATATATCAGATGCCATGTGAAAGAGATTGCAATAAAATCTTGAAGAGGAACGGCATAAGAACAGTAGAGAACAACCAAAGAAGAGATGAGGAAAGAAACTAAAAAGGTCATAGAAATTGCAGTAACAATGTCCCACCTGCCCAGTAAATTAGCATTCTCTGTTGTTCATTCTCGTCTCTACTCTCAATTGCCTTGAAGGTAGAGTACACAGGCAACCCGATGCCAATGGAGCAGCTGCAAGAAACAAGATTCAGACATACCGCAAACGTGTCCTTTATAACCGAATCCTTGAGTCATCTACAGCTATAACAAAAGAACCCAAAAACTCGGCTAAAACAAAAAGAATCCAAGATTCCCCAACATTAGATTGACTCTAGTTCAAAAGATACCCTAAAGTATCCCAACAAGTTGTAGAACCCTCTTGTCCACTCGGCTAAGTTAATAATCATGACCAAAAAAAAAACTCCCTCCCTACCGCATTGCTTCACATGTGAATGAGAATCACTCAATCAGATCATAAACATCATAAATCACCTACCCAATCAAATCATTCCTCCAATAATATTCCATTGATAGCTTTCTTCACCTTACAACTAAAGAAGAAAAAAAAACTCACCATGCTGTGCGAAGTACGATATTGGAACTAAGTGGAGAGAGCAATACACGCAACCCAACCTGAAAATTCCATAGAGTAAAACAACAATTATTTCCCAAAGTTGAGAGAATATCCAAATGTTCAGGAATTGAAACACCCCTTTCTCTAATCGACTTTTGTCAAAAAGTAAAAACCAAATCCACTACAGAATAAATCTGAATTCAAACAAGGCAGACGATGACGGATTCCTAAACATACATATCTAATCAAGGTAATCATAAACTTTGTCACGAATCCCCAAATCACGGATCCGTACAAGCGGAAACATCAATCAAGCTGAAGGAAGATTACCTCGCCGGTGAGGCCAGATCCAAGAAGCGCCATCGATGGAATCTGTGAAGCAAACCCGCTCATCGGCGATTTGTACGTCGGTTTACCAAATTGACGACGAACTCCCACACTCGAAAAAAAAGGTCACTTGTGTTTTTGAATAAAGAGATTATGAATGATTTAAAAGACTCTAGCTCGAACAGAGACTTTTAATAAGAAATACTTTTATTTCCTTTATTTAAAAGAGACACAACAAAAAAAAAAAAAAGGAAAATTAAAGGTAGATACAATTCTGTTCTTCTATATCATATTAGGGGTTTAAACCAAACCCGGTTTATCTAAAACCGCCAAGCTGATGTGGCAACTAGTGCTCTTCCGTGCCAGCACAGCACCAATTCTCCTTGTCGTTTCGCCACGTGGAATCCTCTAACCTGCGCTTTCTCCAATAAACACTCAGCTTGAAAGTCGGCGAACTGGCTTAGCTGTATCGGCCTCATTCCGGCGGCGCAGAAAGCTTCCCGCCATGTCATCTCACCGGTGTGTCTCCTATCAGCCGCCGTTTCCACCGCCGCGGAAATCTTAGGTCGTAGCACAAACGCTTCAACGATCTTCTTCACCAAATCTCCGGGAGGAGCTGCAGCATCGAGGGACTCCAGCACCATCGTGTAGAACTCAAGAGCACTAACAAACTCTCGCCGGAACGATCCAGATCCGGCGATCTCTGTCCATCCTTCGCTATCGACGAAAACGACGACTTTAGGTGATACTCTCCGTAGATTGTTCACGAAATCGGAAATTCCACTTACACGACGAAATATCGCCGGAGAAATCAAAACGACGGTTCTCTCTCCCTCAACGAACCTAATCGCTTTGAAAGATAACATCTCGAAAGTCTTCATCAGAACGAACTCAATCTGAAAACGAATTTTCATCTCCGTCGCGAATTGAGATAGGTTTTCTTTCACCAGCCGCGTCTCGACAGCGCACTCTTCCGCCACCACCGCCGTAACTCTTAAAAATCCGCCGCTAACAGATTTCTCAGTGATTTCTCTCATGAGCGATGCGTATTGGCCACCGAATCCAATATCGAAATCCACCACGTGAACAAACGGAGAAGATGACTGCGAGCTCAAAGAATCGAGTATCGCTTGATTCGCCGTGAAATGGGAGAAGAGAGGGATCGGAGAAATCCCGGAATATTCTTTGATCGCTCGGATCCTCTGAACAATATCTGACCAAGAAGATAACCGGATCGGATTCCGGTTTGATCCGGTTAAAAGCGAACCGAGAGCTTCCTTGAAGTAAAACGCAGCTCTCTGTAACGCTCTACCCGCCGGAGATCTCAAGCGCTGATTAAGCCGTGATAAAACCACCTGAGCGAGTTGTAACTCGTCCGATTCAACGCAATCCACGACTCGGATGAGATCTTCAATGAAATCAAATCCTCCATTGTCGACACTATCAAGAGAATTGAACCCGTACCCGGTTGTTTGGTTCTGACCAGGATAAACATCGGATGATGATTCGAAATCCGACGGTTGAATCTGATCGGGAAAGCCAGGGAGATTTGAATCGACGGCGTAAAGAGGCAAAATAGTAGAATCAGTGGTGGTGGTTGTAGTAAAACCGGTTTTCAAAGAATTAGGAGCAGAATCATCATCAAGCTCTAATTCTTTCATGATAGAATCCCAATCCATAGAACGCATGACATGTTCGTCCATTGATAAGTGATTACTATCAGTACTGTTAGTGTTGTTGTTGTTGGTCGTGTCCTGAGGAGAAGAAGCTGGGATTTTCATGTGTTGTGTTGTTAAGAAGAAGAAGAAAGGTGAAACCTTTAGAAAAGAAAATGAAAAAAGAGATCGTCTTTCTCTTACTATTTCTTTGTGTGTGGAGAAGAAGAAGGTGGCGGGGCTTTTGAAAGGTGAGAGTGGTAAGCTTTTTATCTTTGAGGGAGTGCGTGCAAAAAAAAAAAAAAAAGATTTCAACTTTGGGAACCGTGTATAATCCGGGTTTATTTGGTTTACAGAATAATAATGTATACACGAAAAAAAATCTGATTGACAATGATTTGTATATGATTCCGTTTTTTTATTTTCCTCTTCACATGAAATCCAACTGAAAGATTTAAACCGGTTTTTTTTTTTTTTTTTTACATCTATAGATCGACAAGGCCCGATCCATAGCCAATCCTTACTACGCGAAGAACGCGACTTAGTGGAGTCGAACTCTGGTGGAAAATGCGGACTCAAATGGACTTAACCACTTAACTAAAGGCACATCCCCAACCGGTTTTTGTTTTGTATGTTTATGTTTAATAGTATATGTAAAATTATTATTGATTTCTCATTATGTATCCCAAAAACTATATACTAATTTACACAACTAGCAATTTCTCCAGCTGATAAAAAGGAAACTTCTCTTTAAAGGGCTAAAAATACAAATAAAGTTTCTCTACTTTAAAAATAAAATAAATCATTTGATTGAAAGAGATCCAAGCTCCACTACGTTGATCATCAAGAAGGTGAAAGCTGGAAAAAAGAGAAAAAGGAAGTTAAAAAAGGTTAATGATTTCTCTTTTTTGGTCTCAGTGGGTTTTTTTTTTAGTCTTTTCATCCTAAAATTGTAAACACTATTTACAAAAACATTTAACTGAAAGTTTTTTTGGTTTACATTTGACGATTAAAGTGATCCAAAAGAAATAAAAAAATCAAACATATCGAAAGTTAAAAAATTATTCTAACTAAACAAACTCTACAACGTCGTTTTGGTTTTCACTAAACGTAATTGTTAGTACCACATAAACTACAAAAATTATGTATTTATTTAGTATATAACACATAATCTCCCACTAGTTACAAGAGCTAGAGAAATTTATCGGATTGATAACCCAAAAAATGAGGAAAAAATTGCATTAAACAATTTCAGTCGATGATGATTAACGGACACTAATCCCCACTGCTTGCGACAAAAAAGGAAAGAAAAAAAGGGAGTGACCACTGGGCTTTATGTGGAGCCCACATAATTCACGGTAAAAAGCAGGGGGAAAGAAAGCGGGCCCACAATGGGCTAACTTTTGAGGTAATAATGTCGGACAAAATGACATAGAAGCCCATGGGCCAGAGATTGACTGATCATTAAGTCAGCGCGTAAGAATCACGCCCACTTCTTCCTTTACTTCTCTCTCTAAGCTGCTGCAAAGGAAAAGAATATGTTCTCTTCTTCACTTATTAGCTTTCATTTTCATGGAAATTTATCTTTCTTTCTCTTTTTTTTTTTTGTCTTCTTTTTCTCGTTGGTGTACCAGAAAACAAAACCCATTCCTCATTCTTTTGAATATACTTTTTTCTTCTTCTTGTAATTTGAATTGTTTTATCTTATTCGGTTTATAAATCATCATTTCCTAAATATATCGCCTAGTTTATATTTTATAAATCTCGTGGAGAAAAGCTTCTTCTCACTGCGACATTATTCAACTGAAGAAAAAGTTCCTCTCATTATTACACTTTTTTTTCTAACATAATTCGACTTTTTTCTTACATAAAGTTATCTTTTTAATCTTTAGCGGCTCAATTAACACACTAAAATACTAAAGTTCTTTTTGTGGCAACTTTCCTAGTTGTTTATTATTAAATTAATGACTAAATCCACATTTTGTTACTTAACAACATAACTATGTTTTTAAAAAGTTTAAGAGAAATAATCAAGTATAATATTCCACCGTGTGAACGCCTACATGCAATGGGATCCACTTGTATCCTAATCTCATGCTTAACAACTATATTTTGAGGATAAAGTTCTTATTATACTCCATGCGTTTTACAAAGAGTATCGTTTTAAGGTTTTATTTTTATTTTACAAAGAGTGTCATTTTGTATTTTCAATGCAAAATTTTGAGTAAAAATATAATTTTAACCTAATTTCTTCAATGTATTAATAAGAGATAATTTTGTTTAGTGTATTAATAAAGAGTATAATAGAAATTTTAATAATCTTATTAATATGTGTGTAAAAGTGTAGAATAACATTCTTTATGAAACAGAGGGAGTATTTTATATTTGCGGAATAAAATACAAAATCAATGATTCATGTATGGAACAAAATCACTCGCCAAATGAATTGTCAAATGTGTATTTTTATTCCTTTATTTTTGTCAAATTGAATTGCCAATGTTAGACCAATGTTTTCATTATGCTCCGAAATGAGTTCGTCCTCAGACCACCAAAAGGATACGTCTTATTAGCTTGAAAATCATTAGACTATCACTTTTTGATCTTTGTCAATACTTTCATACAGCTAATTCCCTCAAATATGATGGACCTATGTGTGCAACTATTTATTTAAATCCGACATCTTATATTGGGTAATTAACGAACGTTTTCATATGTGAGAGACGAAACAAAAAAAAACAAAAAAAAAATGTTCTGCATATAATTAATAGTGTCTCCAAACTCCAATATGACAATATCTTTTTTTTTTTTTGGTGATCCCAATATGACAATATCTTACCTACACATGATTGGGATTTGTCAAAAAAAGAAAATAATATTTCATTAATAATGGTGGTAATTAATACAAGTTCTATTTATTAACACACGTGATGATTTTTTGTATATTAAAATAAAGGAATGATGATCATATTCATATCTAATATTCCCACTCTGACAATATTCTTTTACTGATCGACCAATGGATCCTCTCGTTACCAAAATTGTCCCACTGCCAAAGGTTTCTTTCTTATTATTCGTTTTTGTGTTGGTAATTTTATAATATGTACTGTGATTTATACTAAGTATATAATGTCTCATAAGTTGTTTTGATAAATATAATATTACGTTGTTGTGCTGAGAACCGGTAATAATATCGCCAAAACATCAGCGTATTGATCAATCTATTGGAATCTCTCAAATGATACTAGTCGCATAATCACGGTGTTTGAAGGTTATGACTTATGAATTTGCAATCTTCGTGTGTGTTTAGTTTCCTGTAACTAAAATAAAACAAAATCAAATGTATCGTAATCTCAACATGTTTTTTTTCTTTCTCCGACTATCAAAGACATGATTTGATTATCCAACATTTTTATTAACATGTCAAAAGTGAACAGAAAATGGTGAAGTTCAATAGTGTTCTATACAACTATATATGTAGTAGTAATGTTTTTTCCTGATTTAATATTAATAAAAATAGAAATTTTCTTAAAGAAAATAGACAGTTGTGTATTTTCTTGGAAGATAATTTCTCAAACCCCACTACACAAAAAAAGGTCATAATACTTAGGAAGTAAGGAAAGGAAGGAGAGGCCGATGATAGACGACACACAGACGCTTCTTCCTTCTAATCAAAAGAGAGAAGCTTCAGCCTCACAAAAGCAATTTTTTAGTAGATTCCTATTTTATGTCATTCACAATAAAATAAAATGATTAAATACTAAAAATTAAAGATCTTTCTCCATTAAAACATCATTCCCACAAGGCCACAAGAATGAAAAACAAAAACAAGTCTTAAAGTAGTAACGGAGAAAATGTTTTATTTTTCCTATTAAGTATCCATGCATACTACGGGAATTTAATCTGAAATTTTGGTCGACTGATTGTAGCTGTATATTATTGCAAAAGTATTATATTAGATTGTAGCTATTTATTAAAAATAATTAATCTGAAATTTTGATCGACTGATTGTAGCTATATATTATTGATATTTCTTTATTTGGAGTAGATTTGTTTTGTCTTTTTTTTTTTTGTCAAATGTTTTTTTTTTTGGCCAAATTAAAACATTTAATTTTAACTCAGTTACAGTTTTTTCTAAATAAAATTAGTACTATGTATTTTCAATACTGTGAATAAAGCTGGTGGTGGAAAAAATAATATTAGCGTAAAATTAAATTAAGAATTCAGATAAAATAAAAATATTAGTATATAGTCAATAATGTACCGACAAAAAAAAATGTGAAATTAGATATAAACGGAGGATGTTCTATTTTGCAACTCATTGAGACGTCACAACATGCCTTGGAGACTCTTCCCCATCAAGAATATATTACTTTACACGTTTTTTAAATTATTAATTTACCCTTTTGTTATTATTGATTTCTGGTAAAATTATATTGTTCATGATAAAATATACTTTTGAATGGGATCATTCATTGTTTGATCGTTTACAATTTCACTAATCCATCTTAGTTATAAATAGAAACATTTTTTTATTACACGTATGTTAGTATTTGACGTGATTGTAGCTAGAGCGCACCACACTTATACGTAGAGCCAAACATGTGAACTGTTTATGACCATATAAGGTATGAGACTTAAGATATAAATGTTGTTTTGTCCACGAGCCAACAATCAACCAAACACACTCACGAGTCAGTAGTCACGTACGTCCTCAACTTCACTTCCATCGAATATATTTTTCGTCCCACAAAAAAGTCAAACACAATTCCTAAATCACTTCGCATCATAATTAATGTCTTTAATTTTCACACGTTACCAACATTGTTTGATTCTATTTTTATTTTTTGGTATTTCCACTTTTGGGATGTTACGTGTAAACTTTGGTGAACCGATCACTTTTATAAGTATAACCATGGTTTTTATATTCCTCTCTCTATGTAATTCATTTTCTGTTTGTCCTTTTTATACGATGCTCTCAAATAAATATTACTAAATTATATCAATAATTTTCATTATATGGTATTATCAAAAATAAATAAAAATTCACTGTATACTTTTTGGCTCTAGTAATCTTCAACTTCTATCCGAGTGAATCCAATAACCAAAAAATATGATTAGAATGAGAATCTCAATTCTCACGCATACAAGTGCAGTTGGTTTTAGGCACTCACACATACACACACTAGCCCAAACACTATGTATAAATTGGGCCTGTCAAAAATTTCCACCCTTAATGTACTGTGCGACTAATTTTGGGATGACCATATATTCTAACAACAAACTACTTTTGCAAGTCTTTTTCAAATCATTATTGGGTCAAAATTCAATAGTTTGAGAGATACATTATTCGCGCAAATGAAATTGAAAATGTGTGAAATTCCAAACCACATGTTAATAATACATGGATCTATTAGAAAGATAAGCATGTTTGATAATGATATGCAAATCTCAACATCGTATCGATAAAAACTATGCATAGCCATCACTTGGAACCGTGTCAATTAATTCGACTGTCGCGCGATATAAACTATGCATCTCTGTTGTTCTTACCCTTCATAACATTATCATCAACAATTCTTATCAGCCAGATTTTTCAAACTTGAACTTTGTATTTTAGCGGTAATTTGTTTACATAGAACCATGCATTTGTCATTTGTCAACGTAAAGCAAACACGTGTCCAAACAATTAAGCCACGTGTTCATTGTCGACCCTACAGTCTCTCTCTCTCTTTCTTCTCTCGTTCCTTTATATGATACTACGATTTAATACGCTTTGCATTGAATAACAAAAAACAGAGCACAATGACTAGATTTACGGTATTGCCACTCTCTGTTCTTCTTCTTCTCGTTCTCTTGTTCCTCTGCACTGAGTCATTGGCTAAGTCGGAGGATTCGGAAGAAAACGACTTCCCCGTGCCGTCGTGCTGCGGGTTTTCGTCTCCTCTTCTGATAAAGAAAGATCAATGGAAACCAATCTTCGAGTCGAAGTTCGGACAGATCTCAACCGTTCAAATCGGCAATGGATGCGGTGGAATGGGACCTTACAAAATACATTCCATAACGTTGGAGCCAAACACGCTTTTGCTGCCTCTTCTTCTTCATTCCGACATGGTCTTCTTCGTTGACTCTGGTACACAATAAAACTGTTTGAATTTCTTTGGTTTGGTTTAGGGATCAGTTTATTCGGTTTAGGTAAAAATTGGATTGTGATTTGTATAGGAAGTGGGATTCTGAACTGGGTTGACGAGGAAGCGAAGAGTTCTGAGATCAGACTAGGGGACGTTTACAGGCTACGTCCCGGTTCGGTTTTCTACTTACAGAGCAAACCGGTGGATATCTTCCTTGGAACCAAACTTAGGCTTTACGCAATCTTCTCCAACAACGAGGAGTGTTTACATGTAAGTTTGATATGATTCTCTTTTCATTTTCTTGTCATCTTAATTTCTTCTTATTGTGTCGTCGTCGTCCATGGATGCAGGATCCTTGCTTTGGTGCGTATTCAAGTATCACAGATCTAATGTTTGGTTTTGATGAGACAATTCTCCAGGCAGCTTTTGGGGTATGCCTTTATCTGTGTCTATATAAAGTTCATATACGAGGCAACTTGGGAAGCAAGAAACAAATTGTGTATATCTTACTTCCCAAGTTACTCTAGCAGACGATATTTTGGGTTGTATTAAGTGATAAATCAATGGTTTAAATTAGGTTCCCGAGGGGATTATAGAGCTGATGAGGAATCGTACGAAGCCACCATTGATCGTGAGTGATGTGCTTTGCCCACCAGGTGTGGCTAACACATGGCAGCTCCAACCGCGATTACTCAAATTCTTTGCTGGAAGCGCAGATTTGGTGGATAACAAGAAGAAGAAAGAGAAGAAAGAGAAGAAAGAGAAGAAGGAGAAGAAAGAGAAGGTGAAGAAAGCAAAAACATTCAATGTTTTCGAATCCGAACCGGATTTCGAGAGCCCTTACGGTCGTACTATAACGATTAATAGGAAGGATCTGAAAGTTTTAAAGGGCTCAATGGTTGGCGTTTCCATGGTGAATCTCACTCAAGGGTCGATGATGGGACCACACTGGAATCCATGGGCTTGCGAGATTTCAATTGTGTTGAAAGGAGCAGGAATGGTTAAGGTGCTTAGGTCTTCGATATCATCAAACTCATCATCAGAGTGTAAGAACGTGAGGTTTAAGGTAGAAGAAGGAGATATTTTCGCAGTTCCACGGTTACATCCAATGGCTCAAATGTCATTCAACAATGGCTCGTTAGTGTTCGTTGGGTTTACTACTTCAGCTAAGAATAACGAGCCACAGTTCTTAGCCGGGGAGGACTCGGCTTTGCGGATGCTTGACCGGCAGGTATTGGCTGCGTCGCTTAATGTGAGTAGTGTGATGATTGATGGATTGTTGGGAGCTCAGAAGGAAGCTGTTATCTTGGAATGTCCTTCTTGTGCGGAAGGAGAGATGGAGAAGCTGAAGGTGGAGAAGGAGACGAAGAAAATAGATGATGAGAGGAAGAGGAGAGATGATGAAAGGAAGAAAGAAGAAGAAGAGGCGAAGAAAGAAGAGGAAGAGAGGAGGAAACGTGAAGAAGAAGAAGAGAGGAAGCGGTGGCCACCTCAACAGCCACCACAACCGTTCCAACCGCAGCCGCAACCATCACAAGAAGAACCTCTAGAACCGCAACTACCGATGGAGAAAGAATGGGAAATGGCAGGTGAAGAGGAGATGTAAGCCGTAGAAGTAATTAAAAGAGAACGCCGATTTCAAGAGTGTTTGGTTTGTTGTTAATGGTTAGAACTTTGGTTTTGACCTCTCTTTTTTTTCCTCGTCTTGTGTATTTGTTAATGTTTGTATTGTTTGTGTTGTTGCCAGGCCAATGTTTAAAGTTTTTATTGTATTATGTTTTGTTTAAATGTTTCCGAGATATTGTTGAGTGACGACGTTTACTTCTAGTTATTGATAACTCTTTGGTCAAGAAGTTACACCTTCACATATATAGTGTATAAGCTATTGTTTAGTGTAGATTTCACATATTTTTGGGTACAATACATACTGAAATCAACTTGCCATGCTCAGTTATGTTGTTGTTGTTGCAAGAGATATTGGACATGTATAAAAGGCGAATTTACAAAACCTAGATTTATCTCAAACACGGATTGGGCCAAATCTTTGACCGGACACTGGGCCTAATTAGATTTAGACCGGCCTGTTTTCTATTTTCATTAATTGACAAAAATACCCTCACAGGCGGTCCCGTGTTGGCTATAAAATAATAGAATAATCCGAAAATTACCCTAAAATAGTTTGGTTTCAGCATCAACCCCTTTCTTCGAATCTCGACGGCAGAAACAAAGACCAAGTTTATCTCCGGTGAGAGAGAGAGATAGAAAACGTTGATTCCGGCGAAAAGATGACTGAATTCGAAGATCACGAGGGAAACGGTACGGTTGCTGACGCGCTTTACGCTGAAGAGAATGGTGGCCGCGGCGGCGAAATCGAGGATCAATTGGACTCGAAACCTAAGGTAATTTTCTCTCTGAATCATCTTCAATCTTCTGATTTCTGGATGTTTCGTTTATTGGAGATTCAAATCTATATTTATTAGCAATTGGATTGAATTGGGAATCGAATTTTTGGTGTAGGGGTCAAAAAATTGAGATGATTAGGGTTAAAGCTGCTTTTGTTTCATTGATTCTTAAACTGATGAGTTTTGTGTGTGTTTACATGTGTAGAGAGACTCGCGTGACCATGAAAGAGAGACATCAAGAAGTAAAGATAGAGAAAGAGAGAAGGGTCGTGATAGGGACAGAGAAAGGGACTCTGAAGTCTCTCGCCGAAGCAGGGATAGAGATGGAGAGAAAGGCAAGGAGAGGAGTAGAGAGAAAGACAGAGATCGTGAGCGTCATCACAGAAGCAGTCGTCACAGGGATCATAGTAGGGACCGTAGTGAAAGAAGAGAACGTGGTGGTAGGGATGATGATGATTACCGTCGAAGCCGTGATCGTGACCATGATAGGTGACTGTTCTTGATTCGAAATTATATTTTCAATTTAATAGAATCTTTTTCGATTTTATGCAGGGTACTGATTTGGCTTATTTTTGTTTCTTCTAGGCGTAGAGATGATCGAGGAGGTAGACGCATTCGTCGATCTCGTTCTCGTTCAAAGGATAGATCTGAGCGATCTCCATCGAAAAGGTAGCAGTTTTTTCTCATTGGTTTACTCTTATATGAAATAATTGCTTCAATCTAAGAAAGTTTCTAACCTCGATATATATTGTTGCAGTAAGCGAGTCAGTGGATTCGATATGGCACCTCCAGCCTCTGCAATGTTAGCTGCTGGTGCTGCTGTTACAGGTATATCTCTTTAATTTAGCACCTTCTCATTAGCGTAATGTAGAATTCATACCTAATGCACGTAGTGGGATTGATAAATTCTGTTTCTCCTGAATAACTACAAAAACATAGGCTGTTTTCTTGTTTTTTTACATGGGACATAACGCTAGAACTGAGAGCTTTTGGTTGTTTGGTGGTCTTTGTGTTTCTTGTTTGCTTTTCTGTTTTGGTAAGGCAACACTGGGTGTGGGCTGGTTAGCTCTTATATACAAGGAAGAATTGCTGCAATGGTTATATGGGTATTGCTCATCCTCAGTACACATCACTGGTTTTGTTAGTCTTGCAAATATTTTCACCATGCAGACTTAAACCTCTTGATATCGCCAATACATTTCCAGGGACGGTAAACTAGGTTTTCTCATATTTAAGTTTCTTATGTATAACCTGTTTTTCTTTTGTAGGTCAAGTTCCTCCCGCACCACCAACTCTTCCTGGGGCTGGAATGTTTCCCAACATGTTTCCGTTGCCGACTGGACAGGTTTGTGGTCTTTACCCTTTTAATATTCTTAATTGATGTCTTTCTTGAACTAATTCGTCTATGTCCTGCAGTCATTTGGGGGACTCTCTATGATGCCAATTCAGGCTATGACACAGCAGGTTAGATTTTATTTTTCATGGATATATCATATATGCAAGATACTATGTATTTCTCTGTTTCTAATATTGTCTCCTTATTTACTTTATGTGTCTTCAGGCAACTAGGCATGCTCGCAGAGTCTATGTCGGTGGGCTTTCCCCTACGGCAAATGAACAGGTTATCATCCACTTTCTTTTTTCAATTTTTCCCACTGAAATATGTCCAGCAAATGATACTAACATTGATTTATTATCATGTATTGCAGTCCGTGGCTACATTTTTTAGTCAAGTTATGGCTGCTGTTGGTGGTAACACTGCTGGTCCAGGTACGTAATCCGGGTGCAGATGCTATAGTAGAGTTTCCTTTGTTGATGCTTGGATTAATCTTTTTTTAAAAAAAATTTCTTACTCGCAGGTGATGCAGTTGTTAATGTCTACATAAACCACGAGAAGAAGTTTGCTTTTGTGGAGATGCGATCTGTTGAAGAGGCAAGTAACGCTATGTCTTTGGATGGGATTATATTTGAGGTACGTTTAATGTTTACCGCACTACCATTTATTTGGTTGAGTTTTAGTACTGGCATTTCTTTGGTATATAGTTTATCAAGTGAATGCTTATCTTTTTTCCTTTTCCAGGGAGCTCCAGTGAAGGTGAGGAGACCTAGTGACTATAACCCATCTCTAGCTGCAACTCTTGGTCCAAGCCAGCCCAGTCCCCATCTAAACTTAGCTGCTGTTGGTCTGACTCCAGGTGCTTCTGGTGGGCTTGAGGGACCAGATCGTATTTTTGTTGGTGGACTTCCATATTACTTCACTGAATCCCAAGTCAGGGAGTTGTTGGAGTCCTTTGGAGCCCTTAAGGGCTTTGATCTTGTAAAAGATCGAGAAACAGGGAACTCTAAAGGATATGCCTTTTGTGTGTACCAAGATCTTTCTGTTACAGATATCGCGTGCGCTGCCCTAAATGGTATCAAGATGGGAGATAAGACTCTTACAGTGAGACGTGCCAACCAGGGAACAATGCAACCAAAGCCTGAACAAGAGAGCGTATTATTGCATGCGCAGCAGCAAATTGCTTTTCAGGTTAATTTTTTTTTAGACTATTGGAAGAAAACAAAATGAGCATGCAAAAACATGTTGAGAAGTAACTTGAGTATTCCATTTATAAGATTAAGAGACTAATGCTTTTTCTCTTTTGCAGAGGATTATGTTACAGCCTGGTGTAATGGCAACAACTGTGGTATGTCTGACTCAAGTTGTTACTGAGGATGAGCTTAGAGATGACGAGGAGTATGAAGATATAATGGAAGACATGAGACAAGAAGGCGGAAAGTTTGGTAAGAGACCTCTTTATTGCGTAATATGGTCTAATATTTTGAAATATAAGATTAAAAGCATATTGATTTGTCTCTCTGTTTTCTTGGTTGTGCTGTTTTACAGCCTTTTGCTATAAAGAATCAGCCTTAACATACACAGACAGGAGACTGCATAAACCTTCTAATCTATTTTTCACCAATGGCCCACTTTTTCTTGAAAGAAAAAACTAACTTGTTTTTGTCTCTTCTGTTTTCTTGTCCTGTATTCGAAATGTTTGTTCTTTAACTCTTAAAATGCAGGTGCTTTGACCAATGTTGTGATTCCGCGTCCAAGCCCCAATGGTGAGCCAGTGCCTGGCCTTGGCAAGGTAAACTTATTTATCTCTCTCTTTCTCTCTACTCCTTGTATATTTCTATGTAGTCATAATCTAACAGTCTGATATATATTTGTGCAGGTGTTTTTGAAGTATGCCGATACAGATGGATCGACGAGGGCAAGAACCGGAATGAATGGTAGGAAATTCGGAGGAAATGAAGTCGTTGCAGTGTATTACCCTGAAGACAAGTTTGAACAGGGTGATTACGGAGCCTGATGACTTTCTTTGTTTGCTTTCTATTACTTAAGTTTTCCAAGTATTTTGCTGCTTCAGTTTAAAACCCTTTGAGACAAAGAGATGATCGATACATTTGCTTGTTATAACGTTTTTATCTCAAATCTTTGGTCTCTTTCTTAAATATTCATATTAAAAATCAATGATTCACATTCCAGAGAATAACATCACAAGTCTCTAGTAAGTGTGACGTGTGTTCTAAATCAACACAAAAAGTTGGAGTAATTTCTATTGAATTATTCAAGTAGAGTGGTTCTCTTCTAATAAAAGAAAAAAAGAAGAAAGAGAAGCCAATCTTGTAAAACCCAAAATCTCTCTGTGAGGTCACTAAACCCTAAAGGCGTCTTCTTTTTCGCCACCACTCTCCACAACACTCATTACTGCAAAAATGGCTTCTTCTCGTATCTCTCTCCGCTTAGTTCGCCGGTTTGCCTCAGCCGCCGCAGATGGTACAACCACCGCTCCGTCTTCAGGCAAAATCTCTGTCTCCAAAGCTAAGTCCACTCTCCGGAAAGAACACGATCCCGACAAAGCCCTTAAGATCTACGCCAATGTCTCCGATCACTCAGCTTCTCCTGTTTCATCTCGCTATGCTCAAGAGCTCACTGTTCGTCGCCTCGCCAAGTGTCGCCGTTTCTCAGACATCGAAACCCTAATTGAATCCCACAAAAACGATCCCAAAATCAAAGAAGAACCTTTCTACTCTACGCTTATCAGATCTTATGGCCGAGCCTCTATGTTTGATCACGCCATGAGAACTTTCGAGCAGATGGATCAGTATGGCACACCCAGATCAGCTGTTTCGTTCAACGCCCTGCTCAACGCTTGTCTTCATTCCAAGAAGTTCGATAAAGTCCCCCAACTGTTCGACGAAATTCCTCAGAGGTACAATAAGATCGTCCCTGACAAAATCTCTTATGGTATATTGATTAAGTCTTACTGTGACTCTGGTTCCCCTCAAAAGGCGATTGAGATTATGAGACAGATGCAAGGTAAAGGCATGGAAGTCACTACCATTGCTTTCACCACCATTTTGAGTTCCTTGTATAAGAAAGGTGAACTCGAGGTTGCGGAAAGCTTGTGGAATGAGATGGTGAAGAAAGGCTGTGAATTGGATAATGCAGCGTATAATGTCCGTATAATGAGTGCTCAAAAGGAAAGCCCTGAAAGAGTTAAGGAGTTGATTGAAGAAATGAGCACTATGGGATTGAAACCCGATACGATTAGCTATAACTATCTTATGACTGCGTATTGCGAGAAAGGAATGTTGGATGAAGCTAAGAAAGTGTATGAAGGGCTTGAAGGAAACAACTGTGCTCCCAACTCAGCTACTTTTAGGACATTGATATTTCATCTGTGTTATAGCCGATTGTACGAGCAAGGCTATGCGATCTTCAAGAAGAGTGTGTATATGCACAAGATTCCAGATTTCAACACTTTGAAGCATTTGGCTGTGGGATTGGTGGAGAAAAAGAAAATAGATGATGCCAAAGGGTTGATTAGAACGGTGAAGAAGAAATTCCCTCCGAGTTTCATGAATGCGTGGAAGAAACTTGAGGAGGAACTCGGGCTGTATTCGAAAACCGATGCTTTTCCATCTTCTGCAAAAGAGGCTGCTGCTTAATAGCTCAATAGCATTGCGATTGAACATCTTAATTTGTTGCTTGAGCTGTTTAAAGACTTGTTGAAAACTATGATCTAGTATGCAGGTTTATTTATAAGCTGCTCCTGCATTTTTCTCGTTCTTCATAAATTAGCTTGTAAAAGCTTGAAGTTTTTGTTGTTGGAATCTCTAGAATTCCAAAGTCAACAATTTTCAGGTTCATATAGTTTCACTGCTTTGTTCTACACGCTTGTGCTTCATGATGTTTCTTTCATTTTATGTTGTTTTTACATATTCTTCTACTTGCAACTAAAGGGTCAAGCTGGTCCTGTTGGTATAGCTAAACTCTGCTTCTTGGTAGAGTTGTAGGAAAATGGTTTCGCGTATAGTGGAATCTTGATCTCGTTCGGACTCAATTTATAGCTATTGATACAAAATAAAATTCATCAACAACATCATCATCACATAACCAAGGTTGATGTCAACGTGTTTAAAACGTTAATCATCTTGCGCAGTGTTTGCTTATGTCCACTTACTGGCTGAGGTTTAGTATAGGACTTGTTTAGATATAGACTATATCATATAGTCTATATATTTTATTTTGTATCAATAGCTATAAATTTAATAAAAAGATTGAAAACAAAACGAAAATTACATAAAGTAATACTATATAGTCTACATTTTGTGTATGTTTTTATTTTTCTGTATTATAATAATTACACTAATGACTCTTTAATACTATTTTAATATAAATTTTGGAACATTTTTGTTGAAAAGTATGCTTTCTTCATACTAATAGTAACAAATCAAATATAAATTTTGACGACAGAATCCAATAACACCACTCGTCCGGAAACAGAACAGTACAAAGTTGGTGAATAAAATCTGTGAAATTATTAAGTGAGCTTTTGAGAAACGTGATCTACTTTGATGTACTAAAGTCAACTTTTAACAATGAAAACAAAATCTGAAAAATTAACAACGTTATATCAGAAATGTAAATAAACTGTAATGTCGTTTCAACAGTTGATTCCACGATGGTGTTTTCGTTTCTAAGACAAAAGCTCCCCTTTGACAAAAAAAAAGAAAAAAAGAAAAAAAAGACAAAAGCTCCCAAGATCTAAAATATTAGAAATGATTTTAAATGTGCTTTTAACTTAGCAGACAATTTGGTTAAAAGAATAAAAGTGGTAATGAGCTGATGCTATGCTGGCGGCTACAATCTCTAAAATCTGTAAAGCATATGCAAACTAAAAGCCAAAGCACCAAATGAAACCGGGTTATGTTTGTTGTCTAACAGACGACGTTTTCTGATAAATAATCCTCCACGAAATTGAAAGATCCAATGTATCCCAAAAATAGTTTTTGATGGGTTACACTTGAAGTATTAACTCCACTGTATGAACCAATAGCACGTCATTTACGTATGTTATAGTTTCAAATCTCACCCACAACCACAACCCGTTATCACCAAAAAAAAATTTTCACCTAAGTTTATCAACATGAGGATATTTGTATGATTAAGAAAATACAGCAAATCTCCTAAATAAGTTTTTTTTTTTTTGGCTGTTGCCCTAATTAACAAAAAAAGTACTTGGCTTTTCACATGATTCAAAGTCTAAACTAATGAAACCCTTTTGGATTTTCTTAAATCTAAATGGGATAGCCACTTGACTTTTCGGGCAAATCATCTAAAACTTCAAACTTTGAAAATTTATTAGAATGGACCCATGACGTTTTACACTCTGACTCTCCATAGTTGACTCCATGAGTCCAGCCAAATCATGTGTTTGGTTACACAGTGACATAAATTTCAAAAATATTCACGAGGATAAAAGCAAGAAAATTGCTGCAAAAAAAAAAAAAAGCAAGAAAATTTTAAAAATTTCACGAGGATAAAAACAAAAAGCACCTATTAGAAATAGCTCTTATCCAATAATAACGGACTCGTGTCGGTGTCTACCCATATCTTACGAAATCGAGAAAAAATTAAAATCTCCGCTAGTCCAAATTCACCCCCAAGAAGTCAACGTTGTTACACATTCGTTCTTATCCAAAATCAAAAGTTTAACTTATTAACGGCTAATGCCAACTCAGGTTTACACAACAGAGTTTCCAAGTTTAGAGTCTGGTCAAGCTGTTAATTATTATTTACTTAAGTAGTTAAGGTCTGTAATTAGAATCTTTGATCGGGTCTTTAGTATTTTATCACAAAACATGTTTCTTTCTATAAATATGTATTAAAACATGTGGATGACTCTTGTCCATTGGATTCAAATAACTAAATCCTCTCTTAAGATTAGCTTGTGGCTTTCACGAGTACAGCTTCTCTGTTTTGTCAACTATTTTTTTTCTATATAATCACCGAATCTTTTCCTTGGTAGTGAGAGAGCAAGAGAGATTAATAAGACCAAACTCTCAACGAACTTTTAGATAAAAGCTTATAATTGAGAGAGACATAGATCGATAAAGGTCTCTATACTTTTACAGTTTTCTTGTATATTTTCTGGTAACGTGGTGGTGAATTAATCATGGCCGATCAAATTATCTCCGGCGAGAAGCCGGCCGGAGTTAATAGATTTGCTCTTCAATGTGCGATTGTCGCCTCCATCGTCTCCATCATCTTCGGTTACGGTAAGTATTTAATAGAGAAATCTCCAAAAACTAACATTTGTTGTTCAAAATCATTGGGGTTGAAATTTGAGAAAATATTCAATAGAAATTATATTTGTGTTAGTAACTTTAAAAATTACAGAGAATAATAAGCTGCTAGACTCCGTGGAATCAAAAATTATGGCCGTGTTTACTTTGTTTAAAAGTTTTTGATGTCAGATTTATGTTTTTGGTTAGATATTTTTTACTCTCTAGAAATATGATTTATGATCATGAGAATTGATAAGATATGTATTTGTGTAGATACTGGGGTTATGAGTGGAGCGATGGTGTTTATAGAAGAAGATTTGAAGACAAACGACGTTCAAATCGAAGTTCTCACCGGAATTCTCAACCTTTGTGCCCTTGTCGGATCATTGCTCGCCGGAAGAACGTCGGACATAATCGGACGGCGTTACACAATCGTCTTGGCCTCAATACTATTCATGTTGGGCTCAATAATGATGGGTTGGGGTCCAAATTATCCGGTGCTCCTATCCGGTAGATGCACCGCTGGACTCGGAGTTGGTTTTGCTCTGATGGTTGCTCCTGTTTACTCGGCCGAGATCGCAACTGCTTCACATAGAGGACTCTTAGCTTCTCTGCCTCACCTTTGTATCAGTATAGGAATTTTACTAGGTTATCTCGTGAATTACTTCTTCTCCAAGTTACCTATGCATATCGGTTGGAGACTCATGCTCGGTATAGCCGCGGTTCCGTCCCTGGTGCTAGCGTTCGGGATCTTGAAAATGCCGGAATCTCCACGGTGGTTGATTATGCAAGGCCGTCTCAAGGAAGGCAAGGAGATATTGGAATTGGTATCGAATTCCCCTGAAGAAGCGGAACTCCGCTTTCAAGACATCAAATCCGCTGCGGGAATCGACCCGAAATGCGTAGACGATGTTGTGAAAATGGAGGGTAAGAAGACTCATGGTGAAGGAGTGTGGAAAGAACTCATTTTAAGACCAACCCCAGCAGTAAGAAGAGTTCTTTTAACCGCTCTTGGGATTCATTTCTTCCAACACGCCACCGGAATCGAAGCCGTGCTTTTATACGGTCCGCGGATCTTCAAGAAAGCAGGAATCACGACTAAAGACAAGCTTTTCCTGGTTACAATCGGTGTCGGAATCATGAAAACGACGTTTATTTTCACAGCGACTTTATTGTTAGACAAGGTAGGTCGGAGGAAGCTTTTGTTGACCAGCGTTGGAGGAATGGTGATTGCGTTGACAATGCTAGGATTTGGGCTTACCATGGCCCAGAACGCTGGCGGGAAATTAGCGTGGGCTTTGGTACTGAGCATAGTTGCGGCTTATAGTTTCGTCGCTGTTTTCTCTATTGGGCTTGGCCCAATAACTTGGGTCTACAGCTCTGAGGTTTTCCCGTTGAAACTTCGGGCCCAAGGAGCGAGTCTCGGCGTTGCGGTGAACAGAATAATGAACGCCACCGTGTCGATGTCGTTTCTGTCGTTGACTAGTGCGATAACCACCGGCGGAGCTTTCTTTATGTTCGCCGGAGTCGCGGCGGTGGCTTGGAATTTCTTCTTCTTCCTCTTACCGGAGACGAAAGGAAAATCACTTGAAGAAATCGAAGCGCTTTTTCAAAGAGACGGCGATAAAGTACGCGGCGAAAACAGCGCAGCTTAGCATGTTGAATAGATGAATCTTTTAAAAACGACTGCGTTTTAGATGTACTTTTGTGTGGCTTTTATCAAATTATAAATCAACGGTCAAGATCGACGCACACTTTATTATTTTTTCAAGTACCAATTTAAGATCAACGGCTAATACATCGCTATTACTAGCTACATTAGCTAACAATGGGCCAGTAGTGTGAATGAAGAGAGTGAACTGAGTTTTTTTTCTTTTTTTTAAAGTTCTCTCAGATTTAACAAAATCGAGCCGACACTTTCGCGATTACACTGAATCTACTGAAATCGATTCACGAGAGCTCAGATTTGGTGTTAGCATCACTCGCTAAGCAAGATTATTGAGTGTAATTTGTATTTGAGATCGAGATGAAGGAGGACGATGCATTGCCGACGACGACGACTGGTACGGCGACGGGAACAGCTATTGCGAATTCGAAGAAGGAAAACTCTGACTCGGTTTTGTTTGGAAGAGGTCGATACAAGTTCTGGGCGTTTGCTGCGATTTTGCTTTTGGCTTTTTGGTCGATGTTCACTGGCACCGTCACTCTCCGGTTATCTACCGGGAATCTAAACCGGTTATCGGAAGATCTAGGGATTCCGAACTATGCAAACCTTGACGTTCTGGTTATTTACTCACTCTCTCTTTCTATTTCGGTTGATTTGATTGTAGTCTGATTTTGAGGTTTGGATTCTGTGGTGTTTTAGGAAATGGAGGAGAGGGAGAAAGTGGTGAAGCATATGTGGGATGTGTATACTAGTAGTCGTCGGATCAAATTGCCTAGATTTTGGCAAGAGGCTTTTGTTGCTGCTTATGAAGAACTCACTAGTGATGTTCCTGGGGTTAGAGAAGCTGCTATTGGTGAAATCGCCAAGATGTCGGTGCGGTCTATTACTCTTGATCCACCTCCTTCTAGATCAATGGTGATGGTTCTTGCTTTAAACTTCGCTTCTTTTTCACTGGATTAGTCACTTGGAATCAATAGATAGATGGTAGATCTTACCTCTGTGCTGGAGTAAACAGTAATGTTCATCTAGAGTTTAGATCTTGAGGGTACTTTGGTTGTTCAATTTGATGGTCAAGTTCTGTGTCTTTAAAATTTTAGTGTTACTCTTTTTAAGTTATTACCTGTTAAAGATTGTGTGTCTATACTCTATCTTTGTTTGTGATTGATGACCAGCTATATGAATCCATGCTTGATATCCAAACATTCAAAGACCATTATCAACTTTCTATACTCATAGTACCTTATAATGGTCAAGGTCTAGTTTTTCTGGAGATTGGGTATGATGATCTAGTGTCAGAGTAAAGGTTACTACTTTTTCGAGATTCTGGTTGGTCTGTATTATAGCATGTGATTGAGCAGATTATGTCTTCTTAGAAATGTGTTATGAGATTTCAGATAGCTATAGCTTTCGGTTTTGTTTCTTGCATTTATTGCTAAACCCCTTTTGTGAAAGTTTGTTGATCAAGTCTTGTAGAGCTTCCATCAGCCCAACTTAGCTTCTTGATCAGGATTCATCTTTTAATTTCTTCTCTTAAATTGTTCATAGGCTTAACCTGAGTGTTCGGATGTACCTAAACTCTCTTTTCTTTTTTTGGGTTTGTTTTCAGAGTGCAAGTGATTTGGGAAGAAACTTGAAGAGAATTCTACACAAGCCAGCAGCTAGTAGCTGATGATGATATTGGTAACACACGTTTTTACAGATAAACTTAAGATCATATCTACTTACTTCCTGAAGCCAGAAGATGAACTACCAAATGGATAGAGTTCATTTTTGAATATTTAAATTCATGCTTCGAAATCAAATTGCTCCTTTTATATTCTGTCTATTGGTAATTACATAGAGCTACTTTTATAAATATATGTAGAAACAATGGATCCTTATGATATATATTTCTTCTTCTGATATCTTCAAAACTTAGGACTCCTGAATCTGTGTGTTTAGTGGCAAAGTCAAAGGCAACGTTTGCCACTGACCCACTGTAGATTACCAAATTAATGAGATTTGATAATGAGATTAAGATTTGATAATGAGATAACGAAAAAATGTTCCAAAATCTCCTAATTTCAAGTCCTAGTCTCCATTGTTGCAAATGAACATTCTTTTTTCCCATTGAATTTGTTTAGTATATTGGAAAATTATAAATTGATCCAAAATAAAAAAAGTGTAATTCTTATTAATTCCCAGAAGAACGATTTTGCGCGGTTTTTTTTTTTTTTTTATTTACTCTTGTCGTATAAAACAGCTTTATCACACTCACGTGTGAGAGAAAAAAAAAAAAAAAAGTAAAGAAACACAAAAATGAAGTGTCCGTACTGTTCATCGACGCAGGGACGGTGTGCCACCACAAGCTCCGGTAGATCAATAACGGAGTGCTCATCTTGCGGTCGCGTAATGGAAGAACGTCAGACGCAAAACCATCACCTCTTCCATCTCCGAGCCCAAGACACTCCTCTCTGTCTCGTCACTTCTGATCTCCAAACGGCGACGCAACCGTCTCTTGAAGACGAGGAAGATCCGTTCGAACCTACTGGATTCATCACCGCTTTCTCTACCTGGTCCCTCGAGCCAAGCCCGATCTTCGCTCGCTCCTCCCTCTCTTTCTCCGGTCATCTCGCTGAACTCGAACGAACCCTAGAACTCGCTTCGTCTACATCGAATTCGAATTCGTCGACTGTTGTGGTGGATAATCTTAGGGCTTATATGCAGATTATCGATGTGGCGTCGATTTTAGGGTTGGATTGCGATATCTCTGAGCATGCTTTCCAGTTGTTTAGGGATTGTTGCTCAGCTACTTGCTTGCGAAACAGAAGCGTTGAAGCTTTAGCCACTGCTTGCCTTGTTCAAGCTATTAGGGAAGCTCAGGAGCCTAGAACTCTTCAGGTTATTAGAGAACCTATTTCATCACAAGTTTTAATGGCTGATTCAGCTACTGAGCCTCAATTTCTTGAAGTTACATTGCTAGATCAAGATATTTGGTATTAATTCTTAGGATTTTCGTTGTAGCAACTAATGAATTGGGGTAATTTGATGACTGTTGAAGTTAGAAAACCATTTCGTTCTCATCGTTTTGAGTTGAAAGAAGTTGTGACTATTTGGTTGATTCTGGATAAATCATCAATGCAATTTTTTGACTTTCGAATTGAAGAACTAGGACCAGTATATGCTAGGTTTCTGAAGCTTGTGTGTTTGCTTGAAGGAATCAAGCTTCCATGTTGGTGTACTTTATCTTCAATAACTGTTCTTATCATTTGTCGTAGTTGTTTGATGATATTTTTGACTTGTTTTGTTCGTAAATTAGCTTCTAGATGGATATCCTATCCTAGAAAATTTCTTTTCTAGAGGCAAGTTTTGTTACAACCAAATGTGGACCATCACTTATGAACTTATGGAGTAGCACTTCTTTCACTTCATTATTAGGAATTGATTTTTGGCTAATGTCTTTGTCTTGCTTTGCACAATAGGAAATCTCCATTGCAGCCAATGTACAGCAGAAGGAAATTGGGAAGTACATCAAGATTTTAGGAGAAGCTCTACAACTAAGTCAACCCATCAACAGTAACTCTATATCAGTTCATATGCCAAGATTCTGTACCCTCCTTCAACTTAACAAATCTGCTCAGGTGTGCCACTTAACTTATACTTCTTTTTGAGAGGCCTAAAATCCAACGTGAATAGCTTATCAATGCCTGGACTTTTTCTCAAATGCTTTTTCTGGATCCAAACTTTGTCTGTTTTAAATCTTCCTAGGAACTAGCAACACATATTGGAGAAGTTGTTATCAACAAATGCTTCTGCACCCGTAGAAACCCGATCAGCATTTCTGCAGCTGCAATCTATCTGGCATGTCAGCTTGAAGACAAAAGAAAGACACAAGCAGAGATATGTAAAATAACCGGACTAACCGAGGTAACTCTACGCAAAGTCTATAAGGAACTGCTAGAGAATTGGGACGATCTACTTCCATCTAACTACACACCAGCTGTGCCACCAGAGAAAGCATTTCCCACCACCACAATCTCCACAACCCGCTCAACAACTCCTAGAGCCGCGGATCCGCCTGAGCCTAGTTTCGTGGACAGAGACAAGCCATCTGTCAAACCAATCGAAACTTCCGATCATACCTACCAACAACCCAAAGGCAAAGAAGATAAGCAGCCAAAATTCAGACAGCCTTGGCTGTTTGGAACTGCCAGTGTCATGAACCCAGGGGAGATGATAAGCGAGCCAGCAAAACCTAATAATATGGACTATGAGAAGCAACAACTCGATAAGCAGCAGCAGCTAGGCGATAAGGAGACATTGCCTATATATCTAAGACAACACAACCAATTCCCTTCAAATCCATCTCCATCTACAGGTATCAGCACAATCAATTGGTCATTCCGACCATCTGGCTCCCCTGGATCTTCCAGCAACTTGCCTGTTGTTCATCCGCCAAAACTGCCTCCGGGGTATGCTGAGATTAGAGGTAGTGGATCTCAAACAGGAAGCAGGAATGCTAATAATCCCCATGGAGACTTCTGCTAGAGAAACTATTAAATTAGTCTTTAAGGTGATGATAATCTTCATTTCGTTTCTCTCCAATTTTTACTGAAACACAATGCACATACTCTTGTCTTTGCGTGTATGCATATACATTATCTATGTAAAATATGCTTCCGAACAGCTGCCGCATTTGATCTTGGGCTTTATATTAGCCCATTTACTTTATGGCCCATTATCATTTTTTAAACTACGTAATCTCAAGAATTAAAGTGAAAGATTTATCTAGAAGGTGGGCCAACAAGAGTATTTTGTGATTTTCTTTTAATTAAAGAAAAGAACAGGAAAATATGGAAGAGTCGTGAAGGAACTTGCTAC
This sequence comes from Arabidopsis lyrata subsp. lyrata, assembly GCF_000004255.2. Lineage (NCBI taxonomy): Eukaryota > Viridiplantae > Streptophyta > Magnoliopsida > Brassicales > Brassicaceae > Arabidopsis > Arabidopsis lyrata. The sequence goes on from NW_003302549.1 coordinate 1,739,385, forward strand.
GAAGATACCATTTGTCAAAGAGAAAACGTGCTTAGGTACGACGCAATGAATCGGTAAAACACCAACAACCCATATTAGCTGTCCCTTTCCAAAACGCCTTTTATTTTTTTTTCTTCTTTTGTGTAAAACAACCGCCTCACATTAAAAACGCCCCTAAACACGTAATCTCTCCAACAAGATCAATCTTAGACCGTCGATCTTACATATAATCAATTAATCTCGTCCGTCCATTAGTCCTAACCCTCTATATATAACAACGCGTAGACCTTATTAAGTTTCTCATACCCGCTTAATTCATTGATTCATTCAATTTTTGTTCATCGTTTTCTCTAGATCTCCCTTTTATATCGTCGTATCGGAGGTTTTCCGATGAAGATCGTAACAGATCTGCTTCCGATCTAAAGATCGGCGTCTTATACGAAGAGATCCAGAGGCTCCGGTTGATTCCTCGGCAGAAGACGGAACGTCGCGGTCGAGCTCCGAAGATCGGTTGAAGAACTGGTAATTATGGCTTCTCGTAACTGGATCTGATAATCGATTCGTTTAATTCGATTGAATTCTTTGTAATTATGATATTTATTCGGTGATTTAAAATTCCAGATCTGATCTTAGATCATGAATCGGCCTCGAGGTTCGTCAGATGTACGATATGCTCTCTACTGAGCTTGTGATTAGGTGACGATTTCGTCAATTATTGATGGAGCTAGAGAGAGAGGAGAGATTGAAGAAGAGAGAAGAAGCTGATATGTGATATTGATGTGAGTTAAGTTGATTGATGGATGTATGAGATGTTTATAGGGACGATATAGTTCTGAATAAACATCTTTGTCATCCGACCTTTGCCATGACAGGTGCGCTTGCATGGCAGGTCACCAAAAATCCTTAATAAAAAAAAAAGTTTCGTGGTTGTTGAGGGGAGTTCGCACGGGGGATTTTTTTTGCCCGGGTTCTCCCCTCTCGTGTGTGTGTGTGTCTTGCTTCTCGCTCTTTCACACTCTGATTCCTTTGATCTCCATTCGTTCTCAAAAATTCTCTGAATACCACAGAAATATTCTCGATCCGGATCTTAAGATCAGCGGATCTGGAGACAAGCTGGCCTATTCAAAATCCAACATCCACCAACAAACAAAGGTACTTTTAATTTGAGTTTTAATTCTACGTTTTATTCTTTTATTTGCATCATACAGTATAACAAATCTGACTCCCAGTATTCATAACAACTTCGAATCATCGGGTTTAATTTTTGTGCACTCATACTCAAAATTCATTGTTGCAAATCATTATTCTCAAAATAATTTCACTAAGTAATCATGGAAAATTAAATTGTTTTGTCGATTACCACCATGTTTGTTAATTTCGGAAATGCAATTGTATATGTATGCACTTTATCGATCTTCTATTGTTCGTAGTTTTTTTTTGGTGTAAGTAAAGTCATTCATCGATCTACTATTGTATAATACCTACATAAAGTATCAGTAGTGAAATTTCTTTGCCCAATTCTACAGAATTTTATTTTATTTAGTAATTATAGAGTCGCATATGTTATTTATATGACCTGGATTTGCTCACGGCTGCACTGTCAAGAGCTATGACTACAATAGCTAGCTTCCGGAGAAGAAATAACATGAGTATCGAAGGTATCTGATTTTTTTTGGTATGATGGCGGTTGGACTCAATTCGAACCTGTAGCTTTGTTTCGATTAATCTTTACTTTGAATTATCGTTGTATTTGTTCAATAAGTTTGCTTTAGACTTTTGCACTCTGATGGGATCATTCAAATAACATTAATTCAGTTTCAATTCTATGCATTGATCTTTGATTTATGTCATGCAACTTTGTGGTTTTACTGTTTCAAATTATTTCCATTTGACGATTTATACATGTTTCAAGTGTCACAAGTTTGATTTTTGTCTAATTTGGTACTATTATAGACTCTGCAACCATGGGCTTTCGTCTTCATGATGTTTCAAGTGGGGAGAAAGATTGGAGCAACTATATTAAAATGAATGTCGGTAGCCTATGGACTTAAACCAAAATGGACAAAGGTTTGACCTAATAGATCTGTAAGCTCAAAATGGTAGAGCTCTCGTTATGAGAGGTTGGTGGTTCGAATCCACCCAGATCTGTCTGCTTTCTACCCTTTTTCACCTTATCATGTCATTGGATAATCCTAATTTTGAATTTAAGTTAGGGAATATGATTGACCTATCGGCTGTTATTGCTAAAATTATCAAGTCTCTTTTTACCTGAGCAACCGGCACGAAGGAAGGTGGAATGAAGCATCGTTAAAGCAACGGCGACTATACATTGATATTCTGTCTAGATGTGTTATTTGGATTACAAGCAACTAAGCAAGGACCATAATTCACTCCCACAGGCCACAGCCATAAAAGTCATATTTTTATGATTAGCCCTAACTAATGAAAGATGATTGCAAAATTCTGTTCATCACCTTTTTTTTTTTTTTGAAAACGATTCTGTTCATCACCTTTGGGATATAAATCAAGGCTAACTCGTTCACAATAATTGAAGTTATCCCATGTTTTGCTTGTTAAAGTAAATTAATTATGTATTATATTTGCAGTGACAAAATAAATTGTTATGCTTTCAGGGTACAAGAAGATCTGAACCAAGGCAATGAACGAGAAAGTGCATATGTGCGGGGCGGAGGAGGCTAGAGATTATAGAGGAACTGAACAGGTTATTGGCAGAACTTCTTTGTATTTGCTGGTCCACAGAGAGTTTCGTGACTTGCGTTTTGACAACGTTAAGATTTGGTCGGACTATATAGCTGCTTTTGAAGCGGTTAACAATCCGATTAAATGGCCGCGATACCGTAATTTTGTTAGTCGTATAAAACACGCTTTATCCGATTAAATGGCCGCTTCAATCGTCTCTTTCTTTTTAATTTTTATGTTTTAGAGATGTATGGCTCTGTTTTTTATTTTATGTGGTTTACAAACTCTGTTTCAAGTTCTTCGTTTACATTTTGAAATTAAACTAGACGACAAAAAAAATTGAAAATTATTCTTTCAATTTAGTATGAAATTAAGATAATTCATAAAAAGAAACTATTCCGAAAATGTATATATAGATATTGATGTGGTAACAACAACAACGATTTATAATGTACAAATAAAAGGATAATATACAATAACATTATTCTCAGTATTATACCTATTTGAGAGAAGACCAATAACATTATTATTTAGTAGAAGAGTTGATAAAAAAGTATCAAATCAAAAAACGATTTGGTGTCGGATTCACGTCACATGGTGTTATTTTAATTTTATGCCATTTAGTAATCGTTCCAATGTCAATCCACGGACCGTTTTGATTTGATTAAACCAAATCATACGCACATGATTGCGATTATAAACCTAATCTTTAATGTTTTAAAAATCAATTGATCGAGTAAAACATTTACATTTTAATTATTTTAATATTAGCTGATGCTGTCTTTTATGGACTTTTCTTCTTTCTTTTTGTTATTCTACCTAAAGGTCCTAAACCACGAAAGAGTGGTTTGCACATAATGATGAATATATACGTTTGAAAAATTGTTACATTTTTATTCTTGGAAGCTAATTAGTGAGTTCAGTAAGTTTTCTAATAGTAATTGCCTGTTCTCGATCGACACAATAGATAAAGACAAATAAATTAGCAATATATATATATATAAAAAAAAAAGACAGATAAGAGTTTGTTAAACGTGAGAGAAGGTTAGAATTTTGGAAAATCACCAAATTATTACTTCACCAATTTCGGATCTTGTCCTCTTGTCATAAAATCATTTCAGATCTGATTTTTATTTGGTCCAACGCCAATATTGAAAATTCATTTATATACAAAAAAAAAAAAATAGTTATTATTTTCAACCAATGGGCCTTTCACAATAACATACATAGGGCCAGCTTTAAAGTGTTTAATTTTACATGCCACATAAATTGGTTAATAATAATACATTTTCTTCACGTTTCTCGCTTTTTAAGTCCCTTTGAAGTGGGAATGATACTCGCGTGACTACCAAACTTCATTGATCCTCTCTCTTTCTCTCTCTCTCTCTCTGTGATCAGTTTAATCTCTACTGAAGAAAGAACGAAAGAAAGAAAGATCCGTATTATTAGGTAAGAATGAGATTCTCTTTTTTACGTTTCGATTTTGATTCCTTTTGTTTTAAATAAAGAAAGATCATATCGTTTTGCTTCGATTTAGCTTCCTTCTGTTTACAAGTCTCTCTTTATGAAGATCATAATTCCGTGAGCTTCATAAATTTCTCGTTTTTTTGTTTGTTAATTATCTATGTGATGATTGTATTTTTACTGATATTTTAGAAATGTTTAGGTTTCATTATCATATTTTGAAAAAGTTTCATGGTGACCAAAAAAAAAAGAAAGAAAAATTTGATGGATGAGATGTTGGAGAATTGTTTTGTATTCCATTCATGGAATTTAATTCTTATGCTAAATTCGTTTTTTTGTGTGCTTTAAAAAAAGTCAAAATGTAATAAATTCTTTGTTACAAGAATCATTTATAGCCATATTTATGTTTTTTGACAAGTCGATTTCATGCTTTCTAGAAGATTAGACACCTAGTTATATTTATCTTGTAGGGAATTATTTATCAGATGTGAAGAAGATTCAAAGTTGGATGATAACGAAAATTTTCATACCTCATTTGAGATCTTCATGTAGTAAATAAATACAAATAGAATTCTTGATCCCGTTTTAGATGTAAGATTTTCTTGTGTTTATCAGTTTTTCTATTGATAGCCGATTATTAAAACCTTTTTGCTTAATCTTGGATCTGATTTAGTATATAAAAGATAGTTTTGCTTTTTAAATTGGACTTAAAACTCTGATTTGATCGTTTCTAGGCTTTGAAGCTGTCTCCTCAAAGTTTAAAGATTGTTGTTTAATCAAACATGTTCAGAAGAAGGAATGCTCACCAACTCGAGGATGATTCTCACAAAGAGAACAAGGTACAAGAATCTTCTTAATTCTTTTACTATATGAGAACATTAATATATACTTTCGAAAGTATTAAAGATACTTCTACAAGTTTCAGGTTAGAGAATTGAAATCCGCAATAGGACCACTATCGGGACATAGTTTAGTTTTCTGCTCTGATGCTTCATTGAGGAGATATTTGGATGCTCGTAATTGGAATGTGGAAAAAGCTAAGAAAATGATTGAAGAGACTCTTAAATGGAGATCAACCTATAAACCTCAAGAGATCCGTTGGGTAAAATTTGAGTTTATTATGTACTTCATTTTATTCTTCTTGTTTTTTTTTTTTGTTTTTTCTTACTTTTTTGAATCATCTTTTTCTGATTCTCTTTAGAATCAAGTAGCACATGAAGGTGAGACTGGAAAAATTTCAAGAGCTAGTTTTCATGATCGACAAGGTAGAGTCGTGCTTATAATGAGACCCGCATTGCAGGTAACTAAGCCGATTTTTCGCCTTTTGGAACTTTTTCTTGAGTTTTAAAAACTCATAACTTACTTAATCTTATGAAACAGAACTCAACATCATCAGAAGGTAATATCAAGCATTTGGTCTATCTTCTTGAAAATGCAATCCTAAATCTTCCCAAGGGACAAGAACAAATGTCTTGGCTCATCGATTTCACTGGTTGGTCTATGGCTGCTAATGTTCCTATGAAAACAACACGCGAAATCATCCACATTCTACAGAATCATTACCCTGAGAGACTCGGTATCGCCTTTCTCTACAATCCACCAAGAATCTTCCAAGCAGTCTACAAGGTACAAAAAAACATTCATCACTACAACACAACCATCAAAATTGTCTCTCTTTCATTGTCTTTAAAAAAGTTTCACTATATACCTACTCTTTTATTCATGTAGGCTGCTAAGTACTTCTTGGACCCATGTACAGCTGAAAAGGTGAAATTTGTGTACCCAAAAGACAAAGCAAGTGATGAACTGATGACATCACACTTTGATATTGAGAATCTCCCCAAGGAATTTGGAGGAGAAGCAACACTAGAGTATGATCATGAGGATTTCTCAAGACTAATGTGTGAAGACGATCTCAAAACCGCAAAATACTGGGGATTGGAGGAGAAGCACTATCCGAAACCAAACGGTTTCTCTGCATCCGATGTTGTTCCTGAGCCGGCAACTCCTATTGCATCAGCCGCTAGCTGAGAGTTGAATATATAATATACACAGAGAAACAAGAAGAGAAGAAGAATAAAGGTTTATTCTCATTGATAGAAGAAGGAGCCATTAGAATGTGCTGGTAAACTTGGAAATTAATAATTTCAAGTCTTTGCCTCTTTTTCTTATTAGTGAGCCAAAGACTTTTGAATGTTTTAATTAGAAGAGCTTATGTATGTGTGAGAGAACATTGTTACCATGTGTAATACTACTAGTTTTGTGTTCATTAATTGAAATATGAGATTATCTCTTTTTGTTCTTATGTATTCAAGTTAGTTATTAAATTATTGCTCTTCTTGACTTATTGGTTTTTCCTAACGAAGTAATCAAATAAGACAGAGTAAATATATTAATTGAACTTAATGTTCACAATCGGTCCCGTAGCTCAGTTGGTTAGAGCGTTGGTCTTATGAGCCGAAGGTCGCGGGTTCGAGCCCCGCCGGGACCATCTGTCCTGATTTCATTAAATTTATAATTTTGCGATTTTTTTTTTTTTTTTTAAATCAACGCACGTTCGATTGTGAAGAAATCAATCATCTCTGTTTCTGCTTCCAAGTGAATGAATTCAAAGCTCAGAAATTGAAAGATTGAAACTTTTTTTTTAATTAATAAAAATCGTTTCTTTGTAATCATTGGACTAGGGTTCATGATCCTACCCATCAATTGGCTTTTGAACACCATGAATCTTTGGTGATTAACCCAGAACCCAGAAAATTTTCAAAGCTCGACGATATGGTTCACAACGCTTATGATTCGTTTCAGCTTCTCAAAGATTGTCCCGCTAGGATCGATGCTGTTGAATCCTACGGCTCTAAGCTCTTCGCCGGATGCTATGACGGTTCTCTCCGCATTTACTCTCCACCGGAATCTTCTGCCTCTGATCCGTCGGAGCTGCATCAAGAGACTTTCGTGCTTGAGACGACCGTGGCTGGATTCTCTAAGAAACCGATTGTGGCGATGGAAGTTTTGGCTTCAAGAGAGTTGCTTTTGTCTCTCTCTGAGTCAATTGCGTTTCATGGGCTTCCTAATTTGGAGACTGTTGCTGTGATTACTAAAGCTAAAGGTGCTAATGCTTATTCGTGGGATGATCGGCGTGGGTTCTTGTGTTTCTCTAGGCAAAAGAGGGTTTGTGTTTTCAAGCACGATGGTAAAAATCTCTGAGATTTTGTACTTGATTCTGAATCATGAGTCTACACATTGGGTTGGATTTTTTTACAAAGAGTTGTTTCTGTTGATTGGTGGTATTGTTTAGGAGGAGGTGGATTTGTAGAGGTCAGAGACTATGGAGTTCCTGATACTGTCAAGTCGATTTCTTGGTGTGGAGAAAACATCTGTTTAGGCATTAAAAAGGAGTATGTGATACTTAACACTGCTAATGGGACACTCTCTGAGGTGTTTCCTTCTGGTAGGGTTGCTCCTCCTCTCGTGATATCTCTACCTTCTGGTGAACTTCTTTTGGGAAAGGTAGTTATGGTTTTCCTCTTTCCCCATTCAATGTATTTGCTCGGTTTTCTTATGAATACTGTACAAACATTGTGGTAGCATTTGTTGTGTGTGATATTTATTCTTCATTGTATCTGTCATCTTCTCGACCCCAATTTTGTAACTTTTATTTCTTCGTAGAGGTCAGGATGTTTTGGAAACCTGTCTTCATTGGTTTCTTCTTGTACATGTAGGAGAACATTGGAGTTTTTGTTGATCAAAATGGGAAGCTCCTTCAAACAGAGAGAATTTGTTGGTCAGAGGCCCCAACGTCTATTGTCATTCAAAACCCTTATGCAATAGCCTTGTTGCCTCGTCGAGTTGAGGTATATAGAGTTCCTGCCTAGTGTTATTCCAGTTTTGGCTTTCTTCTAGTTTCTGGATACCTGTTATGTGCTTATGCCTTTTGGCTTTGTTTTGATAGGTTCGCTTGCTCCGAAGTCCATATCCTTTAATACAGACAATTGTTCTTCAAAACATTCGTCGCCTGGTCAAGAGCAACAATGCTGTGATTGTTGGTTTGGATAACTCTGTTTATGTTCTCTTCCCTGTGTCTATTGGTGCCCAGGTATTCACTTTAGCCCTGAGAATTTTGATGTTTCTTTTTGCTGCTCATAGTTTCATGTGGATGAATATGAAAATGTGTTACATCGGTTGAATATGACACTATTTCAGTATTCTTTATAGAGACTTTGATGTAACTCGCATTAGCTGCTTTTGAAAAGGTTGAGTTTCATCGCAGATTGTGCAATTAACAGCTTCGGGAAACTTTGAGGAAGCCTTAGCTCTATGCAAAGTACTCCCCCCTGAAGAGTCAAGCCTACGAGCTGCGAAAGAGAGTTCGATTCATACAAGGTTTGTAAAGCTAGAAGCCTTTCTCTTCCTTCTACTAGTTACACTTTAATCGTAATGTGCAGTTCATGGGAATCTTTTTGTTCATATTTGTTGTCTCGTTATCATGATACAGATTTGCTCATTATCTTTTTGAGAATGGGAGCTATGAGGAAGCCATGGAACACTTCCTCGCATCTCAAGTAGATATCACGCATGTACTTTCCATGTATCCATCCATCATTCTTCCTAAAACAACTATTATTCCTCAACCAGATAAGATGGTGGACATTTCTGGTGATGAAGCATCTCTGTCAAGAGGTTCATCCGGCATTTCAGATGATATGGAGTCTTCATCTCCTCGCTATTTTTTGGAATCTGAGGACAATACAGCCCTTGAATCTAAGAAAATGAGTTACAACACTTTGATGGCTCTTATAAAGTACTTGCAGAAGAGGAGGCCAGCTGTTATCGAGAAGGCCACTTCTGAAGGAACAGAAGAGGTCATTTCGGATGCTGTTGGTAAAAGTTATGGGGCATATGATTCATCTAAGTCTAAGAAGTCCAGCAAGGTGCAGATGATTTATCTTCCGCAATAGCTAATTGATGACTAGGTCTTGGATTATAACACTTTATAAGCTTTTGGGAGCTACTGACTGACTAATTCCTTGGAAGTTGATGCATAGATAATATAAGCAGCTTCCCTTGATTTTTACGTTTGATAGTAATTTTCTTGGGGATGTACCATCTTTTTTTCTGCAGGGACGTGGTATGATCCCTCTTAATTCAGGTGCCAGAGAGATGGCTGCAATCCTTGATACAGCTCTTCTCCAAGCACTTCTACACACTGGCCAGTCTGGATCTGCTATAGAGTTATTAAAGGGTGTCAACTACTGTGACGTTAAGATTTGTGAGGAGATTCTTATGAAAAGTAAAAATTATTCTGCACTATTAGAACTATTCAAGAGCAATTCGATGCACCATGAAGCCCTTAAGCTTCTTAATCAGCTGGCGGAGGAGTCCAAATCAGACCAGTCACAAACTGAAGTTACACAGATATTTAGTCCTGAGTTGATCATTGAATATCTCAAGGCAGGTTTTCTCGGTGCTAACCTTTTCTCTAGTCTATCTTTAAATTCTAAATTGTTATAGAAAAGAAAACTACAAATTTGTTAACCACGTTTGATTTTGGTACTGACTGAAGATAACTTGGTCTATATTCCCATTTTAAAGTGGAGAATTCTAAGAAACAGCTGTGAGATGCTAACTTTCTGTTGGTGGATTTCTCTCTGCAGCCTCTCTGCAGGACTGATCCTATGCTTGTCTTGGAGTACTCTATGCTTGTCCTGGAAAGCTGTCCAACTCAAACCATCGACTTGTTTTTGTCTGGAAATATCTCAGCCGACCTTGTCAATTCGTATCTGAAGCAGCATGCTCCAAATATGCAGGGTAGATATTTAGAACTTATGATGGCTATGAATGAAACCGCAGTTTCTGGAAATCTCCAAAACGAGATGGTGAGGAAATAGAACTTATGGAAAGCATTTTCATTGAGTTAACATTACATATTTTTGGCACTAAAAATTTGGATTACAGGTACAAATCTACCTTTCAGAAGTGCTTGACTTGTATGCTGCAAAGAGTGCGCAGCAGAAATGGAATGAGAAGGATCATCCTCCCGAAAGGAAAAAACTATTGTCTGCGTTAGAGAGCATCTCCGGATATAGTCCACAGCCTTTGTTGAAGCGTCTTCCACGTGATGCTCTCTATGAAGAGCGTGCAGTTATATTGGGTAAAATGAATCAACATGAGCTTGCTTTATCAATCTATGTTCATAAGGTACCTATCGATAATCTCCTCGTATAACAAATATCATTGATTTCCTTGGCCAAATAAGCTTATAAATGTTGGCTAGTTGTGCTTAAAAAACACTTTGATATGAAAATGCATGGTGTAGTAGATGAGTATATCATTGTATAGATAAGTATATTGTGAAATCATTCAGAATTCAGATATCCATGGATTCTATGGAGTGTTTCTTATGGCTTAACTCATTGAGGTTTTTCTTATAGCTTCATGCACCTGATCTGGCGCTGGCTTACTGTGATCGTATATATGAGTCCGTTTCTTATCTACCATCTGGAAAACCGTCAAGCAATATCTACCTCACAGTGCTACAAATATACCTGAACCCTAAGAAAAGCGCAAAAGACTTTGCAAAACGAATTGTAGCTCTAGGATCATTCGAAAGTTCAGAGACTACAAAGATGATGGACTCTGTTTTATCTTCAAAAGCTAAAGGAGGCCGATCCAAGAAAATTGTTGCAATAGAAGGTGCTGAGGATATGCGAGTTGGTCTCAGTAGCAGCACTGACAGTGGAAGAAGCGATGTTGATGCTGAAGAACCCTTGGAAGAAGGAGACTCCACCGTTATGATCTCTGAGGTTCTTGATCTGTTGAGCCAAAGGTGGGAGAGAATCAACGGTGCACAAGCCCTCAAGCTTTTACCTAGAGAAACTAAACTTCAGGTAAATGTTTTTGAATCTGACTTATTAATATCCCATTACTACTTACTAGTATCTTATTGAAGCTCACTTATTCTTTATCCAATTCATACAGAACCTACTTCCGTTCCTTGCACCCCTTCTAAGAAATTCAAGTGAAGCACACAGGAACTTTTCAGTCATCAAGAGTTTGAGACAGAGTGAAAACTTACAGGTATGTTTTTGTGTTTCTGGAAGCCAAAGTAATCACATGCATAATCCATACCTTTCTCAATCAAATCTTAGTATGAATAAGTCTATTGATACCGCATATGCTACTATAAACTATTGGCAGCTCGCATTAAAAGAAACCCTTATGTGAAATTGATGTGAAAAATAGGTGAAAGAGGAACTGTACAAACATAGGAAAGGAGTAGCGCAAGTAACAAGCGATAGCATGTGCTCATTGTGCAACAAGAAGATCGGGACAAGCGTCTTTGCTGTTTATCCCAATGGGAAAACGTTAGTTCACTTTGTCTGCTTCAGAGATTCTCAAGGCATGAAAGCTGTTTCTAAGACATCACATGGAAGAAGACGATGAGAGGTCATCATCATCATTACTGTAACAAAGAGGTTTAAGACACTAAACCATCTTTTCTTTTTACAAAACTCCCAAAGTGCAATTAAAGAAAAAGCTCCTTTCGTTGTTTGTCTGTTTATAGAGAGATAGTTGGAGCTAAATTTTTTGGTTGTGTTTTCTTCATTGTTTTTTTTTGTTTGTTTGGTTGAAAATGATGGTCTTGACAAAACCAGTTTGATTCTTGTTGTAAAATCTGTTTTCGAGTTAGTTTATATAAGATTTTGTGTTATTGGGACTTGGTCGAAGAGAAAACAAAACTATATGTAAATACAATATGATATATAGGCCAATACACGTGGGCTAGATTAGGCTTTATCAGGCTTTAACGGCCCACTTAGATTATATAATAAGATTAGAAGTCACGTGTAGGCATGGAAAAAAAACCGCTAACCAAATAACCGACCGAACCCGAACCGAAAAAAATCGAACCAAATCCGAACCGAAATTTTTAAAATAACCGAATGATTAGTAAAATCCCATATTCAAACTAACCGAAACCGAACCGAACCGAATCGATAACCAAACGGTTAACCGAAATATCCAAAAACATATAAGATACCCAAAAATAATATACAAAATTATAATTATAAACTCAAAATATTAATTATTTTTAGAATCAAAACAATCAAACACTTTAAATAATCAAAATATGCAAATATTGTTTGTTATATTTGTCAAAGTTAAATACTCTATTAAAAAATTGAATCAAATTTTATTTTTCTTTATAATATTTTATTTTTTTGTATTTTTTTTTGTATTTTTTTCGGTTAGCTTTGGTTAGTTTCGGTAAATTTCGGTTATTTTGAGTAAAAACCCGAACCAAACCGAATGTGATAAAAGTTTAGTTAGTTATAGTTATTTATTTAAATATCCAAATCGAACAAAACTGAACCAAAATTCCTAAAATATCTGAATGGTTATTATATTACTATATCCAAACTAACCGAAACTGAATGCAACCGAACCGAAACCGAATGTCCAGGCCTAATCACGTGAGGTGAGGAGACATGACATGTAATGTGAAATTACAAAGTCGAACACCTAGTGTCTTGGGGTAATCGTTAGGGCTAGGTTTCGTGTTCTACGAAGCAAAGAGCAGAAGAGAGAGAGAGAGAGGCATCTTTTGGGAAAGCGGTGGTCGTATCTCAATTGAACCAAAAATTAACCAATCTCAAGACCGATCCGATTCTCTTTGTTCCCTGTCTCTCTGGGTCTCTTGGTGTTCTTTTAATCTTTTTATATTCATCATACTCTTTCCGGTTTCACGTATTTTGTCCATTCGTGTTTGGCGGCACACGACGTCCTCCTACAACAAGATTATTGTATTGATATTCTTTTTTTCTAAATTGTAAATATTTCATAGATAATGAAAAAGTTTAGGTTACAAACATAGATTTGAAAACCTATGCATATGGATTCATGGTAAAAAGAATAAAAACATGGAAACATAATAAACGGTTAATTAAAACCAAGTTTTCGGTCCATCTTCTCAACCCCGTAAATAAAGCTATGAAGCAAAGGGAAAAGATGAAGCGATTACGTTCTGATCTATCCTTCCCGAATGAAAGTGCAAAGTAGAAGGGCTTTTGCTTAAAATGGAAAACCTTAAAGTGACGGACCAAGAGCTTTAGAAGCCTTTCGCAGGAGACCCGAGACCGAGCCGTCAACGGTTTGAACACTCCAAATCTACGATCACTTACTCTCCCCGCTTCAAGTGAGATCGATTCTTCAATTCAATCCATGAGCTTTCCTAGAAACGGAACCTCACACGCCAAAAACCAGAGATGCAAGCTCCCTCTAACCAAGTTCCTCCTCGAAGTCAGCAGCGCAGAGCAAGATAAGAAAAATCACCACTGCATCAGAAGTCTTTAGCCCTACTAGCTCCTCTAAAGCTCAATCCAAAAGACAAAGAAAAACGCACGGAAAGCAAGCTAACTTCAAAACAAAAGCACTGTCAAAAAGAAGCCACAGGAAAGAACAAGTCTTGAACAAAACCAAAGAGCCGAAATGCAAACGGAGATCTGAAAAGTAGTAGGTAACAAGCTACCACCGATAGCTAACGCCACAACTTGAAAACACCATTGCAGCTGCACAAAGGAGGCAAAGAGCATCCAAATCGTCGACAAAGCTTAACTAGCCACAAGAACCATGCTCCTAAAAATTCTGCTACTGTCCCCAAGCAGAGTAGGCCAACAGAGACATGGTTCTCCTAAAATCAAGCTCGACGAAGACAACTAGACGACCTTAGAAAAACCAATAACAGCCAAACTTTGATTACCTATGTGGAGGAGAAACAGAAAAGAGAGGCTGAGGCATCAGAAGCAACAGCGGGCCAACGGAGAACACTGACCAAAGCTGGAGAACCAGACACTGCGCTAAAGAAAGCCTCTCAGTTCAAACTCCAACACACAAAATCGACACGCACGTAGCGGACAGAGGTTTCAAGCGAGCGGGGGCAAGCTGTCCTCAAGGCGAACTCCCGACTCAGAGAAACCCGAGACCCCGGTAGACACGAGCCAAAACGCGGTGGTTAGACCAAGAGAGATCTTGGAAAAAATTACTCCGAGCCAGGAAGAGAGACGCCACCACGACGAAGCCAAGGGAAGCACGCTCGACCAACGGAAATCACCAGGAAGAAGGAGATCTAGAGCAGATCTACAAACAAAAGCTTGCTCTGCCGAAGAGAAGCGAGACACTTGGACCGAAGATGAGAGCCTCTACCAATGTCCAGCACCGTCTACAGGCAGTGGAGGGAGAGGGCAGGAGAAACCAGTCACCGGAAAACCGGCCGTCGCGCACGGAGAACCTTCAACACACACCACGAGAACCAAAGAAGAAACGACCCTCCAGAGCCTTCAAGAACACATGTGAAGAAGAGAGCAAGTAACCAAGAGCCCTCTCACAGTGTCGGTCAGAACCAAACACCGGAGAGGCAAGGGCGGCGGAGATTTAGGGTTGTCACAGAAAAATCGCTTTGGGGGAGAAGATTTGGGGGCGCGTGGATGAAACGCGCTGTTTTTCTCAAAATCGATATAGAGTGAGGACTCTATTGTATTGATATTCTTAAAATTCAATTTCATTGTTGAGCGAGTGAGGTTTTAACAAAACTCAGTTGATGTTTGTAATAAAATGAGTGTTTTCACAACATTTATGTCAAAATAATGTACATCGTAAATAAGATAATGAATCTTAAATAACAAACATAAAACGTACAATTTATCTATTCTTTGTTGATGGTTAAAAGTATAAAAACATTTTGACCTAACCCATTCCGACAAATGATCCAAAATTGGGTCGGCCGATCTAATTTAAAATTTATTATTTGATACAAACTTACTTTGTGCTGAAAGAAAAAAAAAAAAACATAGATCTGTTCTTGGAGATAACGTAACTTCGTTATTTGATCCGAAAATAGATAAAAAGAGAAAGAAGATAAAGGACAAAGAAAACAAGAGCTTATAGAGCTACAGAGTATATACTCATTAATTTGATGGGTTCATTCTCTTTGTACCCTTTTCCCTTTTTATTTTAAAATTTGAGTTGGAGTTTGCTTCTTTGACTAATCAATAGAAATCTAGAATATCTCTCACCAAGCTAAAGAAAGAACACACTGTAATTGCTTTAAAATCATTGCAAAGTATCTCACTTGGGTCACATTTGTCTTTGTTCCTTTTTATTTCACTTATAGCTTGAACATTGGCTAGTGTCATTCCTTAACTCCTTAAAAGCTCCCATCTTGGCCATTACGATCTCTCATGCTTTGACCACAATTGAAACAACATTCAAGGCATTATGTAACCCATACAAAACAACATTTTTGATTAAGGCTTAAAAGAATATAAATTATACGTCATACAACATTTTCTCTGTATTACTACGACAATCTAAACTCACTTCTGTCGTTAGAGACCCACTGAAATCGTCGTGGTGCGGTGAACATTATCACACTATTAGAATTTAGAACATAACAATACACTCATGCATAGATGAGAGTATGACACGTCAAATTGGTGAAGCAAGCGATGACGTGTGGAAGAAGGAGACTGAGAGATTCGGAAAGAGAAAGAGGGTTTCGAGATGATCGTGATCAGAGAGAGACCAGATCCTTGGAAGACCGTGACATTGCCAGTCACGTGCCTCTTTTTGACTGCCTTCCCTCTGCTGCTTTAACTGCAGATGTACTTATCATTTGTTTACTTTACCATCCATTTAAATAATAATAATATATATAAACATATCAAAACACTGTAGTTTGCTTAGCATTGTTAAACAAGACTAGTCACTTGGGGTGGAATAGTATACACTCTGCAGTGAATTTGCATAAATATTCGGAGCAGTATAGTTAATTAATTTTCTTAGGTTAAAACCTTTTGTTATAATTAACCCTGCTCTGTCTTTTTTTTTAACATTATGGCAAAATATAGTAAACTGTAACTAATTAACTAAGAAATGAAAAATGTAATATATTTCTATTATTAAATTTGTGTAAAACTAAAACCATGGTTTAGTAAAAAAAATTAAAACTTGAATTAATTAGACGTGTATTATGTGGATCACCAATAAAATGAGATGGTGCAACTTCAATAAAAGACTCTTAGAACTGAACAAAAACCAACACATATTTAAAATATTCACTGCAACATCTTTTTAGACAAACTAAAGGAGCAAGCAAACACATGTAAATCTAAAGAACAAAAGAATAATGAATTCAACTATACATACATAAGACCGGGACCAAATTTTCCTCTTTTGCCAAGTTCCCAAATTCCCTATAAATACGTCTTGTCTCCATTTCACAACAGCAACGTGGACTCTTTCTTCGATTTTGGCTGACTCTTCTTTCACCGTTTCCTTAGAATTTATTCATCTCATAAACACCAAACACAACACATACTTCTCTTTGTCCCTCTCTCTCTCTATATATATATAGATATCAACTTTCTAGGGTTTCCAAGATCATATATCTACGTATAGTGATGGGTTTCTCAATGTTCTTCTCCGCCGAAAACGACGTCGTCCATCACTCCTCCCCTTATGCTTCTGTTGACTGCACTCTCTCACTTGGAACTCCCTCCACTCGCCTCTGCAACGACGATGATGAACGTAGATTCTCTTCTCATACCTCCGACGCCTTAGGTTGGGACTTCTTGAACGGTTCCAAGAAAGGCGGTGGAGGTGGCGGGCATAACCTCCTCGCTCGCCGTTGCACCAACTGCGACACCACTTCTACTCCTCTTTGGAGAAACGGTCCAAGAGGTCCCAAGGTAGATAATATGTAACCTTTACATCAATATTTTATCACCCAAAAGTTCTTGAAGTTAGACCAGTATTTTTTTCTATACAACAACAAAAAGGTTTAGTCATGTTCCCAACATCAAAATTTGAATTTGTAACTTTTAAGCTCAGTGTACTAGACTCGGAAAAATAATAACTATAATTATATCGATAATAACTTTATATGATTTTTAATTTGGTCAGTCATTGTGTAATGCGTGTGGAATCCGATTCAAGAAAGAAGAGAGACGTGCATCGACCGCCGGAAACTCTACCTCCGGCGGAGGATCAACGGCGGCTAGAGTTCCAACTTTTGATCATCAAGCAGGAGCAAATTATTATTATAACAATAATAACCAATATGCTTCATCGTCGCCCTGGGTTCACCACCATCAGCATAATACGCAGAGAATTCCATATTACTCGCCGGCAAATAACGAATACTCATACGTTGATGACGTCAGAGATGTTGATCATGACGTCACGACCGATCCGTTCTTGTCTTGGAGGCTTAACCTCGCGGACCGGACCAGCCTTGTCCACGATTTTACGATGTGATGAGTGATCATTTCATTGATTGTCTCCTCATAAGTCTTAGCCTTGGATACCTTTTAAGTTTTAACAAAGAGAAAAGTCTTGGTTAAATTCTTTATTTTACTTGCCTTTAAATATATATATTGAATGTCTTTTTTTGGTCTCTGTGTATGTGTTTTTTTTTTCTTTCTTAAATTTAAAATTCGCATGAAGCTACTTGTGTTTTCCTTTCATGACTTTTAAAATGTTCTCTCGGGTAATGAACTAATGATACATGACTTTATAACCTTTTCATGATGTGTGTCCTACTTTGACCATGATTCAGTGCTATTATTATACATACAATAGAGAATACAAATGTAATCCTTTAATTCCTTTTTAAAATCATCTTTGGTTTTTTATACGGAGAATGTGAATGTTTTGGGATTCAGACACTATCTTCACAAATCACAAATATGTTTCTTAAACGTCTGATTTTGTGAGATTTTTATCCAAATTGAAACAATCAAATACTTGAACCGAATTCTCAAATAAGAAACATACAGAAAATAATTAAGCCAACAAATATCTGCAGGGAGGACAATATGAATGTTTGTCGTTTTATGCCCAAATTGTCTTGGAAATTTGACCATCAATTGGGTCTTCGTGTGCTGCTCTGCTTAACACTGTTGCTGCCAATTGCATGTGAAGAATATTTAGCCTTTTCATAACGTGTTTAGTTTATCGTATAAAATACGTTTGTTTTTATTTGATTGTTTCTGGAAACATAATCCAAGTTAATTAAGTGTTTTTACACTCTATAACAACAGAAAGAGAGAGCAACGAATTTTGTTAGTCATTAATTTATGAGAGAGTAAGACTCAAGAGTCACTAAACTAGTACATTTGTCTTCCAAAATTCAATTTGATGAATTTAGTACAACTTTAAGAATGTTTTCGCCAAAAAAAAAGGTGTATACTTTAGTGAAAATTAAATGTTTTCGCATAATTAAATGTCTTCAGAATTTGTACTTTTGTAGCGCTCCTGATAATATTTATGTGTTGTGATTTTTCTTTGGGCCTAAGCCCATTTAATCTAAATTCCATCAAAGTCAAATGAAATTCCAAACTTTAAACTATTTTTTGAAAATTGGAATATAGACCACAGTCAGATTGGCAGATTCTATACCTATTAAACTCTAGGTTACCAAGAACTTCATATACAAACAAATACATTACTTATCCGCTACGCAAGAAGAAACTGTAACATACGGATATAAGTAGGATGTGTAGGTCATCTACCCGTTATCTCCCTAACCGTAATTAGATCCAACAAACGCTATTTTGTCATCTTTCATTTAAAAGAAAATTAAGTCATTTTCTCAAAACCATGCACAATGAAAAACGAAAACAATACCAAAAGCAACTAATCAAATGGTGGTAATCTAGTATTTTGGTCTTAGTGATCATTTAATATCATAAATGGAATTCTAATGGATGTATACATTTGACTACACTTTTCGTTTCTAGAATGAGTGTGTTCTTCTACTGGTCAAGAGATTAATTAAAAAAACAGAAAAACAAAGGTTAACAACCCAACACCAAACATTTTAACAAATTCCAAATCCAAGTGCCAATTCTACAAGTGACGTTTGAAAAGATCGAATGGAAAAAATGTTTATATAATGTTACTTCCCATTTGGTCTTCTCTTCAAACATCTCTCGACAAAAAAAAGAAGTTGCACAATGGTGAACTTTGTTGAGGTACAAAAACCATTGTTATACGGTCTGATGAAAATGGCCGGCGTCGTTCCTTACACTTTAGAGATCGAACCAGGGACGAAGATAAACTTTTGGGTCCCTAAGGAAACCCTAAAGAAGAAATCCTGTACCGGAAAACCAACTAAACCCGATAAACCGAAAAAGCCTGCCGTTTTGTTAATCCATGGTTTCGCCGGCGAAGGAATCGTGACGTGGCAGTTCCAAGTCGGTGCATTATCCAAGAAATACTCGGTCTACATACCGGACCTCCTCTTTTTCGGTGGATCCTACTCCGACAACTCGGACCGGTCTCCGGCGTTTCAAGCCGACTGTTTGGTCAAGGGGCTACGTATCCTCGGCGTGGATAAGTTTGTTCCCGTAGGGTTTAGCTACGGGGGCATGGTGGCTTTCAAGATCGCTGAGGCTTACCCGGACATGGTTAGAGCAATCGTTGTGTCTGGTTCGATTCCCACGATGACCGATACCATTAATGAGGCGAGCTTGAACCGGTTAGGGTTTAGTTCTTCCACGGATCTCTTGTTACCGACTTCGGTTAAGGGACTTAAGGCTCTCTTCACCATTGCTGTGCATAAACCCATGTGGTTCCCTAAACGATTGTTCAAAGACTACATCGAGGTGATTATTACTACGCAAAGTTAATTCAATTATTTTCTTTTCTTTTCGTGAAAACAATTAATAGTAGATGATATTCCGTAATAGTAAATGATTGCATTAGCAGCCATAATTTTTTTTTAGTGAAAATAATTGTGTAGTTTCTTTAGCAGTAATAATCATAATTGTTTTTTTTTTTTCCAACAATTCCTCACATTATTATATTTAGTGTCCCATATGGATCACGTTTCCAAGAAAGAGTGATTGTGAGAGTTTGGTGGAACTTGCGAAATATATTTGCCTCTCTATGTCAAATCTCCTAACTTGGCGCCTCCACAAACTATGGATTGAGTTTGCTAATTTCATTCAGATCCATTATTATTCAAAAAAATTAGGCTTTCATTCATTCTGTTATTTTATGAAAATCTAGTACTGTTTGTGGGATAATAATTGGATTCTGAATGTTTTTATAAAAATACTATTTGATCATTGTTATAAATAACAAGACTCTCTTCAAATTTAGCAAATCTCTTTATAAAATAAACCAACTCTATTCATGTTTGTAAACTAATTACGGTTACCCAGTTTTAAGATACATAATTATTTTCGTTATTTTCTATCATTCATAAATTTAAATTAGTTAATTTTTCATGTTGCTTTTCTATTCTTCAATTGAAAATGAATTGGAACTTTAACATTATGTTAATTCTAATTCGTTCCCACCAAAAAAATGTTAATTCTAATTCGTTGCCTAAAATTATCTAGAAGTAAGTGAAGAAAAATAGATTATAGATAAATCTACATTTATGGTAGGTTATATAAAAAATACTATTATATGGTAGGTTAGCTAAAATTTGTTAAACTACTCTCAACTATATCTCGTATTTATCTAGTAACAATATTTAGTCTACCAATGATTGATTTAGAACTAGTTCACATTTATTTAGTCCAAGTCTTTTTAGTTGAATGAATGTGAACGTATGGTTCTAAATTATGTTTTAATTTACTGGTGAACTTGGTAGGTAATGTTTAACAACAGGAAAGAAAGAGCTGAACTGTTAGAGGCTGTTGTAGTCAGCAACAAGGAAGCGCAAATCCCTCATTTCCCACGGGTACGTATGAACAAATGTCCACATCCGTATAACTATTAGTATTTAGACTCTATGTAACAACATTTCATGTGTTATATATGTGTGTATGCAGAAAATACATTTCTTATGGGGTGAAAGTGATCAAATCTTTGATCTCGAATTGGCTAGAGACATGAAAGAGTAAGTTTGAAGATATTAAAATTTTATAATTTCTGCCATTTGAAAAGTTGTTTTTTTTTTTGTTGTCCTAATTTTTGCCGTTATTGATTTTTTCAGACAACTAGGTGAGAATGCAACAATAGAGAGTATAAAGAAGGCAGGCCATTTGGTACAATTGGAAAGACCTTGTGTTTACAACAGGCGTCTCAAAAAGTTTCTTGCATCTATTCACTCTGAAGATAAATATCTTCAATAAATATAATTTAAAATGCTATTAAGTTTTATTTGATCCTGATATGTATATGGATCATTTATGTCGAGATTGTATAATTATTGGGTTGCTTTACTTGATTTGTCTTTTGATTCTTTACTACGATCACGATATGTAATATTAATCTTTATGAAATTATTTGATTGAATAACATAAAACTTATACTCCCTGTTTCACAAAAAGTGTCATTCTACTATTTTCATACAAATTAAGAAAATTAAACAATTTTCATTTCTACCCCTTATTAATACATTAGATAATAGTATTCTCTCTATAATTAATAAACTGAAATAGTAGGGATAAAAAGGAGAATTAGTCTTAAAAACTGCATTGAAAACATAAAACGACATTATTTTGTGAAACAAAATTAAAACCTTAAAACGACACTTTTTATGAAATCTATACTAGTATAATCGCAGCACTGTTGTGACGGGTGGGTAAAAAAGCTTTCGGGTATATCGGATATCCGACCCATTTTAAAAATTTCTTCACAAAAAATTTGTTGGGTCGGGTTATATTTAACCCAACTCATACACCGGATATTCCATATTTAATAATTTAGATTTTTAGAAGATTTGATTAAGATTTATAATTATGATTCTCCTATCATCTTTGTTTGATTTGTTTTTAACTGTTTTGAATCATCATATAATGCATAAAGTAAAAAAAAAAATCAATTTTTTTTCTGCATATACTGTGATTCGAAATTTTAAAAACGGACATATATTATCCAATTGACGAAAATGTGTGTTCAACGTTCTACATCGATTAAAATATTTAGACAATGATTCAAAATCATATCATAAATAAGAACATTAATAAAATAAAGAGAAATTGTTAAAAATGCCCCTTTTTCAATACCCCTTTTCAAAAATGCCCCCTTTGAGAGTCCATTTTTAAGTTTGCCCTCTTTTAATTTTTAATGATCATTTTACCCTTATTTGGAACAAAATTAGGTTCACAAAATACAAAATATTTTTTGGCGGGAAAAGTGATCCCGCAATTTTCCCGCCAAAACACTTGTAAAAACCTTTAAAATACCTTGTAAAATCTTCCCGTAAAAAATTTTCCCGCCAAAAAACTTCTTTTGCGGGAAAAGTGATTACGCAATTTGTTGGCGAAATTTTGCTGGCGGGAAAAATTTACAAGGTATTTTAAAGGTTTTACGGAGTATTTACAAGTGTTTTGTAAGGTATTACAATGTATTTTAAAAGGTTTTACAAGGTACTTATAAGGTTATATAAGGTATTTATAACTCGTAAAACCTTATAACAAACTTGTAAAACCTTATAACTTGTAAAACCTTATAAAATAGCTTTTAAAATCTTATAATATCTTATAAGTACGTTGTAAAACCTTTTAAAATACATTGTAAAATCTTATAAATACCCTGTAAAAAATCTTTAAAATACCTTGTAAATTTTTCCCGCCAAAAATTTAACGCCAAAAAAATTGCGGAATCACTTTTCCCGCAAAAAACTTTTTTTGGCGGGAAAAAATTTTACGGGAAAATTTTACAAGGTATTTTAAAGGTTTTACAAGTTTTTACAAGTGTTTTGGCGGGAAAAATTGCGGGATCACTTTTCCCGCCAAAAAATATTTTGTATTTTGTGGACCTGATTTTGTTATATTTCCTTATATATTTGTGATATCTTTTATTAAATGAAGGGTAATTTAGTCATTTTGTACATAAAAAGGGGTATTTTTAAAAATGGACAGCCAAAAGAGGCATTTTTGAAAAGGGATATTGAAAAAGGGGCATTTTTGTGAGTCTCTCTAAAATAAATGAGTTTTTTGGCGGGATGGGTTTGGCGGGACGGGTTTTTGAATCAATAATAATAAAAAGATTAAAATATCGTTAATTCGCCGCTTCAATACGGATTTAATCCTTATTTTTTTTAATACAAATCATAGGACGGGTTAAGAAATTACGGAACGGGTTATATTTCGGAAATGATTTATATGGCGGACGAATTTGAATCAATATTTATATACCGCTTTAATACGGGTTAAATCCTCAGTTTATTAATAATTATCTCGTGGACTCGTGGTATACCGTTACTTAATAACAATTGTAAACTATAATATAAATAAATATGTTATAAAGAGATACAATTTACAAAATATTTTTATACTAACTTTAAAATTAATTCATCCCGCGGTGTACCGCGAGTTAAAATCTAGTAGAGAGAGTATAAAGTTTGAAACTTAACTCTGATTAAAAAGGAAAATAAAATTTATTACTCAGTTTAAGTAATAGCTAAATTATTCGGTAGTTTATGTTAATGTCTTAAACATTAAATCAATAATTAACGCAAAAACTCTGTTTCCCTGTTTCACAATAACGCTCTCTGAATTTGCTTCAAGCGAGTTGTTTTTGTAGAAAGTGCTATTATCACCACTGCCTTGGCACAAAACAATTAACTTTTTCTTCCGTGATCGTATTAAGGGTTTGTTGGTAAAATAGACACTTTTTGAAAAGTAATTGAGGAAATAGTTACTTTTGAAAAATAATTTGAGAAATAGACACTTTCAAATTTTTTTTGTGAGATAGAATGTTTGTGTAATAGAGAAAAAGACAAAACTGTATGTTAAGACCAAAGTAACCCTGGTCTAAAAAGAGATATTTTGGGACCACTTTTAAGTATCGTTTCGTACACTAACATATGTACACCAATTCATCCCGTACACCGATATTTGTACAATATCTCTTAAACCATCAAATACACTAACGCTCGTACACCTCATCATCTCGTACACTAATGTTTGTACACTATCTCATAGACCATCACGTACACCGATCGAAAATGATTCTCTTTTTTTATAGACGTGGTGTACACTAACACATGTACACTAAATTATCCTATACATCGATATTTATATAATATCTCTTCAACCATTAAATACACTAATGCTCGTACACTTCATCATCTCGTACACTAATGTTTGTACACTATCTCATAGAGACCATCACGTACATTGACTAAAATAGTTATCTCTTTTGTAGACTTAGTGTACAATATGTGAAAGTATGTAGTGTTGTAGACGGCACATGAGGTGGTGTATAGCGCGACACACCATCTCATCGTTTTATGTACCACTATCAATATCATGTACACCACCTTTTGCGTCATTTTCGTACACCATCGTATTTTATAGTTGTACTTGTACACCACTAAGAGATTGTTGTTTGTATCCCACTTCGTACACTGTCAAATTAAGATTAAAAATTAAATTCACATAAAATAGCTAATTTGGATTTTTTAGATTCATATTAAAAAAATAAAAAATTAATATGTTATTGTGATAAAAAATGTTTATGAATAATTTTTAACAAAACAAACTAAAAAGATTTAAATGAAAAGAAAAAAATATATATATATATATAGATAACAACAAAAAAGGTAATTAAGTAATTATACAAAATCCTCTCTAATAAAGAGTTTTATTTGATGAAGAGAGAGAAATGTGTCTATTATGCCAATTATTTATGAAAGCGTTTATTCTTCAAATTATTATTTTAAAAGGTGTCTAGTTTACCAAATTTGTCTCGTATTAACCAAAAAATAAAAAAAAAAAACTAAAAAACTAAAAAACTAAAACTCAAAAGAGGATGATCTAACTCGCCTTTAATTCAGAATCTGGTTTTGCAACTAAATACAAACAACTCCACCATTCTTACATATACATACACATATATATATATAAGAAATTTATTTTACAAACGAAGATTTGAAATCTAAATGCGTAGTATACCTCGTCGGTTCTAAAGCTCAGCACTACGGTCTCTTACATATGTGCCGTACTCTCCAGCAGCATCAGAAGCCTTCTCCTTTGCACTCTCATAAGCTTCTTTTGTCTTCTCCGACATAGAATCCTTAGCTGCACCATACCTCTCCCCAACCTTATGCATTGCCTCGTCGAATCTTCTCGCTGCTTCGCTCCCCGATTCGTATGCATCAGTTGCTTTGTCTTTTGCGTAGTCCATCGCTCGTCCTGCGGTTTCGCTAACATCCTGAGCTTTATCCGATTCCATGTCTTTAGCATTATTAGACCCTTCTTTGAATCTTTTGTATGTTCCATACGCATTATCTTTAGCTTCACCACTCTTATCCGTAGCCATCTTAATCACATCCTCTGCTTTGTCATAGGCAGCGTCTTTTGCATGAGCTGCCTTGTCGTAGGCAAAGTCTTTGGCTTGACCAGCCTTCTCAGAGGCTGATCCTGCTTTGTCGTAGGCCATGTCCTTGGCTTGATCAGCCATGTCATAAGCTGATCCCGCATTTTCGTAAGCCATGTCCTTAGCTTGACCGGCCTTGCCGTAGGCCATATCTTTCGCTTGACCGGCCATGGCAGAGGCTGATCCCGCCTTCTCGTAGGCTTTGTCCTTGGCTTGACTGACCTTGTCGTAGGCCTTACCTTTGGCTTGACCCGCCTTGTCGTAGGCTGATCCCACCTTGTCGTAGACCATATCTTTAGCTTGACCCGCCTTGTCGTAGGCCATGTCCCTGGCTTGACCGGCCTTTTCATAGGCCGATCCTGCTTTGTCGTAAGCCATGTCCTTAGCTTGACCGGTCTTATCGTAGGCTATGTCCTTTGCATCACCAGCCTTATCATAAGCATAATATTTTGCGTTTTGAGCACTATCGTAAACAGATCCAGCTTTGTCTGATGCAAAGTCCTTGGCGTAACCCACATTGTCATAGGCGGATCCAGCCTTGTCATAAGCGTAGTTCTTCGCAGATCCAGCCGCTTCTTCTGCCTCATCTTTCTTGCTTCCCAATCCTCTGTTAACAAAAGAAGAAGAAGAAAGAGTGCTATTAGATCAATCATATGAACATTCTTAAATCACTAAACAGTTTTAAATGCAAGTGATGCGTTAATATACATTTCAATTTTTTTTAAAAACAAACATTCTGTAAATCAAAACTCAAATCTACGTTTAACAATTTTATTTATTTATTTATCAAGCATTAGAGATTATGGTCCCATTAGAAGAAAGTAATACAGATCCAAAATAAAAGTATGATCATGCCTAAACAAAAGTTAACGCTTACGTGGAAATTTTGTCGGAAACCCAGCCAGCCCAAGAGGCGGTTTTTTCCTTTGTGTCATGAGCGGTCTCGGCTGCGTTTTTAGCATGCTCTGCTTCGTTTCTAACCATATCCTCTGCTGTCTCTGTTCCCCATCCATAGCATTGCTTCTGCCACGTCAGTATCAGCACCATCATAAGCATCATCATCATCACCGTGCTTTTCTTCATTATTCTTATTTAAAAAAATTCCGATTTTGATATAGTTTGTGGTTTGTTTCTTGGTTCCAATCTCCATGGAGGAAGTTTATAGTAGTTATAGAGGAGAGAGATAGATTATCCCTTTCTTTCACTAGATAAGCGGTTACTGTTAGACACGTGGTTATTCGATGTTTACGTTACGTGGCAATTAAAGAGGCGGTTATGTTGGGAAGTAATGTCTTGTGTATTTGCCACGTGTTGACTTGTGGTTAGGATTTGCACTTTGCAGGGTTAGTGACTCCCGAGCCCGAGGTCATGTGGCCTCGTAGAGGGAAGTTTCAATACTTGGGAAGGTGTATAAACATGTTTCAAAAACCGAAGCCATGCACTAAGCCCAATTTGAAACCCAGCACGAGCCCAACCGAAAGTAGAGCACGTTGTCTATCTACTATACATTTTTGCAGCAGTTTTTGGATACCCAAATCGGGTCAAATTTGTTTAATTTTGATCCGGAAATCTTCAATCGGATCTTTCCTTAAATTTTGGCAAAATTAAAAAACGAAAATAATTAATAAAATCTAAAATATATATACTTTCTCAACTAATTACTATATTTAAACGCTTTATTTATGGTATATTCTCCACGATTTTTATAGATAAAGAAATCAAATATGATGATTTAATGCTAATATAACAAATTTGCACTAATTTTCTAAAACCTCTCTACCTAATTTAAACATAAATATATGATTCTTATTTCACTTTTATTTGATCTTATATTTATATTATTTTAAATTATTATAAAATATATAAATAGTTAGTAAATTTTAGTTTTTTTTTCTGCATATGTTACAATTCAAATTTTTTAAAACGGACATATATTAGTCAATCGATGAATAAAAATATGTGTGTAATCTATATTAACATTTTTAAGAACAAATTGAGCATTTAATCATGTCGTTATTTTATTCAGACCCGAAATTGAGTATTCGGATCTTTCTTTAATTTTTACAATTATCTAAAATGGGACAGTATATCACGGGTGAAATCCTAATTAGTATTTTAAGATACAATTATAAATTGTTTTTACGGGTTGGTCCAAAAACACACACTAATTTAAAAATATACATGGAAACTATTTGAAAGCAACTTTCAAATTAACTCGAATTATATGATATTTAAATAAAAGTGTTATTAAAAAAATAACAAAATGATGTTTAATTTCATTTTAGATTATATGGTTGGACGCGTTTGGGTCAATATTAATACGAGACAATATACCACAGGTGAAATCCTATAAATAACAAATCAAAATACAATTATACAATCTTAAACACTAAACAAAACAAATACAACTTAAAATTTTTTATTTTAGATACAACGTATGTGACCCGCGGTATACAACAAAAAATATTATACACAATAAATTCATCAATTTATAAAAATAAAAAAATCAAATAATTAACCCGCGGTGTACCGCGGGTCATATCCTAGTTGTAAATAAATATGGTGCAAGTTGATTGTAAATTTTTCTGATATAAGTCCAATTACGTATCTGTTGTTGGAATAGTGAAATTGTTCACCATGTTTCTATGTATATTTTTTCGTTGTGATAAGATTAAAATATTTTTCAATAATGATATAATTGATAAAAAAAAAAACTAAGTACCTTTTGTTTTATTTAAAATAATTTATTTTTTATGAGAATCAATAATGATTATTGTAATCTTCCAACATTTTAATATTTAAAGATAGTGATAATTGATAAATCAACAATATTTGAGTATAAATCATTTTATGTATATCTTATAAATGTTAATTTCAATAAACATAACTCACCCTCATTATGAAAATAATCTCTAATAAATGATATAAATCCAAATTAAAATATTTGGGCCCATAACTCAAAATCATTTGAATTTCACTTCATATATTTTGTTTATATTATTATGAAAAGTACAACTGTATATTTTATCTAGTGATGATTGTAATATCTCAAAAATAGATAACTTTTTTTCTTCTGTATATAGTTTACTTGTATTAGCTGTAAATAACATAAAATGGACTCTAATTAATGTAATGGATATAATTTTCAGATTTTTTCCCAATAAGTATTTAAAAACAGCTCATAATAATTTAATGTGCCTCTCATGGGGAGTTGATACATACATTTGTCAAACTGTTATGCAATTTAACAACTAATATAATGATATTGCATTTAAAATATCATGAATTTTTTATCCTTTAAAAAAATTAGAGATAATTATGAAATATTCCTCATATGGGAAAATTAAAAGTTCAACAAAAATAAGGGTCGGAGGACAAAATTTACTTGGAATGGACTTATGGTGTTGGATTTCTATATGTAATACACCAGTATAAATATAGAGAACATAGTTTAGTTTTTAACATCAATTTGTCTTTTGTTTCTTCTAACTTTTGAGAAAATGGTGAGAAGTACCAAAGGTCGTCAGAAAATAGAGATGAAAAAAATGAAAAACGAGAGCAACCTTCAGGTTACTTTCTCGAAAAGAAGCTTTGGTCTTTTCAAAAAAGCTAGTGAACTTTGTACATTATGTGGTGCAGAAATTTTAATGATTGTTTTCTCTCCTGGTGGAAAAGTGTTTTCTTTTGGCCATCCAAGTGTTCAAGATCTGATTCATCGTTTTGAGAATCCTAACTATAATTCTATCATTGTCCATCAACAAAACAACAGTAGCACTCGGACCAGGA